>NC_135356.1:15081458-15407292 GCF_051622035.1 Arctopsyche grandis
CACATTCACGTACAAATGTAATAATATAAAATATCGGCATGTACATACATATGTATGTATGTATAAGCGTGAATTTTCAGAATAATTTCTTGTTGACTCACGAGAGTTTTCGTGAATGAAGAATTGCTATTTATAATAAAATAAATATCCTGAATCCTTGCCAGGTGTATCCATATTGTGTGCGCGTTTTATCCTCGAGGCGTACACTTTTTTTGAAGTACAAAAACCAAAGTAAAAAAAAATACGTAGTCGTAAAACTCTTCAAAAACGTCGCCTTCCTCTCTTTTGAGAAGTAAACTCGAATCTATCGTCTTTTTTTTCGTGAAAAACAATGAAATCAAGATCGCCATATTTATTAATGTGTAAAATACGCATTGTTTATTTGGCTTTGCCCGAGAATCAACACAAACAAATGCACCCGCGTTGCACGAGTGCATTTCTCCAAACCGCTTTCAGTTCTTACAATTTCCATAACCCAAACATACCAACGCGAGAATTATGGGACACTTGTGTTCCCGAAAACTGTTTATCCTTGTCATAAACATTCCACTCATCCTAACCACATGGCTTAAGACATTTCGATTCGAAATTTTCAATTTACACACGCGTATACTTAATATGTAAACAAGCGCATTTATTAAGGTGACCAACTGTTTCAAATTTGGTGAAATGCTGTGGCACTTAAATAAAATACCATATCTTTGGTTATTTCAAAAGTATAATATAATGCACATAATTTGTAGTATCGTCGAGTAAATGCTTAGAACCTAACGATTGGTTAATCACACAAACAAAAAATTGCAAACTTTCTGTGAATTGTGTCATTTTAAAAGTCGCTAAATTAAGTAAAGGTGTTTTTTTTTAGAGGTATAGAACTTTAAAATGAAATAAAACACATAAAAATCGTGGTAATGGCGATGGTATTGGCTTAATTGGACAATGTTATGCCATTAGTGTAGTGAATATATCGTATATCGACAATAATGCGGCGAAGGCTTGCAACTCGTCCATCGTCTCTGGTTTACTTCACATATCCCCACAGAAAATAATCCGAAAGTAATAAAATCACACAATCTTGGAGGCAAATTCAAATGGACGATAAGTTTCGAGAACTGAACTATGATTTTCAAAATAAATTTGTACAATTTTCAAGCGTTGTTCTAACGTAAGTCTATTTATGGTAAAAAGGCAAACCAAACTGAAAACAAATCAGCTGTTAACTATCAAATTGACTTTTGCTAATTTGAAAAACATACCTTAAAAAAACATAAGTAAAAATATAATTATTAGCAAATTTGTATTTGTGCCTTGAACCCAAATAGAGAAAAAAGCTTCACATAGGTTTTAAACGATCGTACATTTTTTCTCATTGAAAAATGTAATGAGGTTTTTTTCATCACCAAACTATATTTGTTATATATGTTTTTTTATTCCAAATAAAAATATATATTTAAAAAAATTACTACACAATAACAATAATAAATATTTAAATAATTATGTATGTATGTATATACGAATAGAAATATAATTTTCACGGCTCATAATTTTGATATGATATTTTCGATCAAAGAAGTGTACAAAGCTACTTCGATTTATCTTAAACTAAACATTGAAAGATGTTCAGATCATTCAATTTTCAAAATATTGACTCGTACCATTACAGCACATATGTATGTAGAGCAAATGTGACATATATCTGTAATTGTAGGTAGCATCTATTATGCAATAATTATGTTGATTTTGGATGCCACCTAGCCCGACACTCGCTCTTTGAAAGATTGGTCACCTCAGCGTATCCCCACGTATTTATACATGTATATTTTCTAATGAGATCGACGATGAAGATTGCTCGAGTACACACACGCAGTGTTGAAATATTTATAATAAATATAAATTCGACCGCGATCTGTGGGTTGATGTCCCCGCGTTTGCCATTTTTTTTCATCCCAAGGATTGTTCGGTATTTCAATTTCATTGTTGACAGTGAACGAAGCGTATGTTATTCACACAATTGCCTAAAGAATGGCATCAATAGACGTGGTGGTCTACAACTGTATTATCTAAGTGTATTATAGAAAGTAAAAAATGTTATATAGAATAGGTGCACAATGAGAGATAAAATGTTGCCATCGATTTCGAATTAAAAGAATCTTTTGTTGAAAAAAAAAGAATCACTTTGATTAAACGATTCAACGGTCAAACGATTTTTTTTTCTGAAGTTCGCTTCTTGGAATTTGTATCAAAAAATTTAGCGCTAAATATTTTATGTATTAAAATTTAACTTTAAAGATATCTTTCCTTATTGATTGGTCATTATAAAAAACAAAACTTCATCTATTGTTACTACGTATAGATATAGTAAAAAAGGTATGTACATAGCAGGGAAAAGACTTTTTCACTGTCACTTTTTTTAAATATTAAATGTTAAAATGTTAACGTATACTGCTTACTTAGTACGTAAATTTTACTTTATTTTTTGTATATAAAATAATTAATTTGAAGCACAAACTGTTTTTAATATTTATAGCACTCCGAAAGTTGTCTTTGATCTAAACGTAATATGATCAAAATTCGGGTTTATTTTTAAGAAAAAAAATGTAATGCCGAAATCCATCGATACAATCTTCTTAATTGCAGGAAGTTAATATATCTGTATTTATGTACACATGTATGTAAATACATATAATATCTATGCTGAGATAAGCATTGAATTCCAATCACATGTAATATATGTCGTTCCACTTTACCCATCAGCTTAATTTGCATAATAAGAACCAAAAATAAATGATGAAATATTGGATGCACTTCATAGCGAGACATGACAACATGTCGCGACCAAAATATCATACGATCGGTATTAGAATTTAGTATCATCGATAAATCAGTTAACATTTACGCTTCACTTACGATTTCATATAAGAGATGATTCATACACAAATTTTCTCCGAAAGAACGGATAATTTGTTATTTATTGGCTATTTACTTTTTCTAGTTTGAACGAGCTCATAAAAATCAACGCGGATGATATTGGGGAATCTTAACGCTTCCACGTGGATTTGTTAGCAAAACACGAGAAGATCAGCTGAGGCGTCGCGACGCCACGAGAGTTAAAAAAAACCGGACGAACCGGAAAATATTCTACGCATGCATTAAGAAGAAAATGTATAGCATATTCTATACTATTTCAACAACTAGCTTACCTAAAAATTAACAATATAAATTTTTCATAAAATTACGTTTTAATTACAATAAAAATATTTACATATGTACATAAACCCAATTATTAATATAATCAATTCCGTATTTATGTATATATAATAATTGTGCTAGGCAAGGATGGAAACAGGCAGCGATAAGCAGATTATTGGCTATATTATAATGAAAATTTACCCAGAATTGCCAGAACCAAAATACTAGTTACTAAAGTCAAATAATCAAGACGTACTTATATGTATATGTATATGTAAAAAGTCATTTGTATTGGTTAAAAATAAACAAATATGATTTTACATTGTTGAGTACGGAAATTATTACTGAAATGAATTCGCCCGCTTTTACAAACTTACTCTTTGATTGTTAAAATAAGTCGATCCGAAAATGTTTAAATTTAATGCTGAAATGTGTATGTCAGGTTTGATGAATATGTACTTTTCATTTGTCATCTGAAAGTTTTCTGAGAAAAATTGCTCTCCAAGAATTTTGCTGGAGACATAACTTAATAAGGGAAAGGCAATAATTCTTTTACATATGTATGTATGTTAATACAACAATATTTTTCTAAAAGTTACTCATTTAATGTGTTGCTTTTTCACTATAAAAAAAACACTTTTATCACCCGCCATAATTACTAATTTTCTGAAATATGTAATATAATTTCAATTTACATAATTATTCGTAAGTACGCAAAGGAGAGATAACATTAAAATTTTAATTATAATAAACGTACATAGCATACATTATATTTGATTAAGAATTTTATTTTTGCCTCCCATCAGTCAACTTTTAAAATATATTCTCCATGAATTTCTCGTTGTTTTCTTTACATAATCTTAATTGTTAATTGATAAAAAAGTGTTTAAATTTACAACCTAACCTAAATTTTTTTTATTCATTCATTAATTTCACCTTCGCCAACATTGTCTGAAATTCCATAGGACAACACACGTGAGCACATACATATGTATGTACATATATACATATTGTGCTGATACTCAGGGCCCCCGAGAGGTATCCCGGGCCCTGGAAAAATAATTTTTTAACCTGCGAAAAATCTGTCAGAACTATTAGAAATATACCTACATATGTTGGTTGTTATTTTTAAAATAATTGAATAAGAAAATACGATATAACAGGTACGATTTCATATGGACACAAAAAATGCGCGGATTGAAAAATAAGAAGCATTTAGCATTAAATAAATACATGTTTTTTTATGTATAATAGTATAAAATATCAATATCGGTCAATCGAACGTCCCGACATAGAGCCCCTCGAGTAGTCCGGGCCCTAGAACTTTACCTCAGCTCCCCCCCCCCTCTCGTCAGCTCTTCTGATACTTACAGTAAAACTGTTCACTCCAGTTCTTCCATGAACAAACAATGTACATATGTATGTATGTTGTTTGATCATACACGAACACGAATTTAAGCGTAAAAAAAAAAGTTAACAGTCAAAAGCTATCATCGAATAGACTCACCAGGTGTCGCATGAAACTGTCTTTTTGAGCTGTCAAAAGTTGAAATGTAACCGCATTAATAAAAATATTGCAACCCAGGGTAAGCATAAATATGTGCATAGAGGATGGGGCAAACTTACGCCTTATAGTTTGTGTATGAACAAACGAGTTCGTTTGTCAATTCGTTCTTTTGTGTACACTAAAACTGGCCAGATTGATCCGTGTATGAATAAACTGGTGTTTTCATGAAAGAGTAAAATGTACCCTTGGAGAGTGATATTATACACATATCGACTAAAAATGAAGGTCTAGTTGTAAACAATAAAAGTTCCTTCTGATTTACTACATCGCATATATTTATTATAAAGAGACAGCATTTCAGAGACAGACATTAAATTATAAATTGAAAGTTAAAAAGTTGTGATAATGTACAAGCGTTTGTCATTTATGGATTATATGTACATATGTACATACGTATGCATTTATATTGAATGGTTGACTGATTTCCACCCTATTTTTTTAGTTTGCCACCGCAAACTTTTTCGATGGCTTAACACCAAATTGATTTGAAATCACTGTTGACAACATTAACAGTCCACCCATTTTAAAGCTACGAGTTTTTTTTGTCAAAACAACTGTACCTCTAAAGCTCTTTTTCATTAAATTGTTAAATACAGCAAATTTATCTCTTCTATTTTCCCGAACAGTACCAGTACAAATATTTTTTCAAAAATATTCACTTCAAATTTGCATCAAATTTAAATGTATTAAAAAAATATATATGTTTTCCACTCAACTTATATATGTATAAACATATGTATGTGTACAACTGAAAAAAAGTCGAATTTTGTTCCTTCTGACAAAAGTAGTGGATATAGTGAACAGATTGAAATGGCAATAAGCGGACCACGTGGCTTGAAGAATGGACGAAAAAAGTACTAGAATGGTACCCGAGAGAATGCAAAATGGTAAAAAGAAGACGGCAGGGAAGATGGATAGACGACATTAGGAAAATGTGTCAGGTGAGATGGAGGAGAGTTGTGCAAAATGCAGACGAGTGGAAGCGTGTTGGAGAGACCTTCATCCAGCAGTGGATGGTGAGCGGCCAATGATGATGATAATGACGAGACAATACAAATCATTTCAATAAGCAGAAGAATCATAGTAGTGAGTGTTGCGCTCGGTTCGGTGATTATTCACTAAAATTTCGATCACGGAACATCTGGCTCCCAAAAACTCCATAAATAGAAAGCTACACACGCGAAATATTGTACTAACGAGAACTCGAGGGCCAGATATTCCGTATTCGCCATTTTTGTGGCAACTTGCGCAATAATCCGTTTGTCGTTGCGCTCAAGGCGCAATCCCATTACATAGTTGTCGGTTATGATGATGGTGATTCATAACGTCACCGATAAGGCCATTCGGTCAGTACTGCTCACATACCCCTGCGATTGCCAACCAAGCGGGCGCATGCTTATTTCGCTGCATGCTCATTTCATACTTTCGTCTCAGCTTTTGCCATTTTAAACGTGCCAGAAAGATCCAACTCAATTTTAAGAATTGCCAACATAGAAGTAGAATGCATAGAATCACTCTCAGCTTCCAAAAATGTTGCTACAAAAACTCTGCGCGGCAGATTTTGTTCATTGTTTGCTCATTGTTTGCTAAACTTCGTCTCTCTTTCTCATGTCTCTCTTCTGACTTTCCGTCTCTCTCTTCGATGGCTCGCTTTTAAACGATACTTTTGTTAACAATGACCATTCTATGCATTCTACTTCTATGATTGCCAATCATCAATGTACATCGAAATGTGATCTGCGCAACCCCATGAATATCTCATCTCGTCTTTCGTAGCATTTGTTGCAAACCCCTCACATATGCACCTACATTCACACACACTACTACGATCCACCTGCATAAATGACTGTTACTGTAATTGAGCCGATTGAATCGAACAACCAAGACTTAACAAGGGGGGCTAAAGAAGAATTTGAAAGTACACAGTCGGAGGGACCTTTTGGACAAGTCGATGGTCCATGCATACAGCATCGACCATGAGATTCCTGTGGGTTCAGCAGCTCTGGAGCACCTGGTGTTGCGGTGGTGTGGTGCTTCTGGCGGGGCTACAAGCCAAAGTAAACATTGCCGACGCCGACGCCGCGCCGCGCACGATAAAACGCTTAAGCCATCCGCATATACTCCTACACACTCGTATATTTATATATATATATATATATATTTATATATATATATATGTATATGTATATATATTAAATTTTTTTCACATGTTTTTCGTCATACGGACTGCCACATCCACAAATCCCCGATGTGCATAAACCGAATTCAATGTTAAAACAACACGAGCGGCCGCCCCGGGGCAATAGCCTCGACTACCCCGCGGACGCACCTGAACGTTGCCGACGGCTTTCGAAGAGGTTTTAAATATAATAGTAGAATCGGACTCGACTATTGCAAGACTCAAGTGAGATAAATATCATCATCATCATCATTATTCACAGCCATTAGTGGATGAAGACATCTCGATTCGTCTCTGTTCTGAGCAATACTCATCCATCTAAATTCACACACACACACACACACACACACACGCGTTTTCGATATTTCCTCGCACTTGTTTACACTCCCGTGAGTATTTATTTGTTTATGTTTAATTTATATTTTTCCCATGATACCATCGCGGGCTGCCCCCGGGTGACACATAAGGTATTAAGCTTGTACATATGTATATAAATTTAAAGATTATAAATAATGGGTAGCACGGTTTTAAAAATTTGATGAGGAACCATTTCAACGATGAAATCAGATAAATTAGCCAACTCTGATAGGAAACGATCGACTTGGAGTCACAAATAAAGTCTGATTGGCAGTACTATAGAAATAATTCCGATAACAATACAGTTAAAATTGCCGTGGCTCGTTTCGTACAACTTGATTTAGATTTTTAAATGCTTTTTATTATTACTAAAGTATGTCTACAATACATCTTATATCTATTTTAATAGCTACTGATCTACTGATAATTTTCTATTTTACAATTTTAAATTAATTTTGTTAGTAATCATAGTAGTATATTTTTGTAATGTTAATATGTACAGCGTAATAGGAAAAAGAACTCAAAAACCTATTTACAATTCTTATAAATGCTCATAATACATCTAATACATAATATTAATTAAATACTCTCTATAGTCGTCGACCTAAAGCAGATTGTGTTTAGGTAATCTGTTTATACCTGAAGGGTAAATTCGTACAACATAGTAATAGGCCATATCTCTAACATACCCGAATCACTTAATACTAATAAATAATAATATTGCTCTTATGTATAATGCATAGTTGGATTATAGTATAATATTTTTATATTTCCTAGTTGATCCTAAGCGATTCCACTGATATGTAAAAGTTTAATACTATTAAACTTTTACATACCAGTGGCGTGCGGTAAAATTCTATCTCTTTTTGTCGTACAGCCTTACCTGCGCGAGCAGGATACAAGAGGAACAGCCTGTTCCTCTTGTATCTTGCCCATGCACATTAAGTAAGGCTGTGCGAAAAAAGGGAGAGAATTTCACCGCACGCCACTGGTACATATGTATGTATATACATTAATAGATTATAATTTAATATGGTTTTGCCAATTTGATGATGAACCACTTCAACAATGAAATCAGATAAATTAGCCAACTCTGATTGGAAACGATCGACTTGAAATCACACATATCCTAGTCTGACCAGTAGAAGGTACTACAGAAAGACTAAATTCTTTTCAATCGAGGTCAACCCAGGGCTTGAACCCGGGAATTAATGCAACTACCGAGATATACTCCTGGTTGTTTTATTTATTATTTTTTGAAAACAGAAACACACAGTATTTCAATATTTTTTCATAACGTTGACACCAAAAAAGTTTCTATATACGTATTTATTAATTATATATTAACCATGACCATAGGTGCCACTACAGGTTGTCCAAGGCGACATAGAATGGTCAAATTTTCGTACGCAAGTACCAAATACCATCATTACACATAATGATTATATTAACACAAAATATGAGTTGAAAGCACTGTGCGACAACCGTTACCACTAAGCCCTTCCACTGCGGAAGCCGCTATAGTAGCTCCGACATATGTAGATGTTCCTCTTCCCAATTCATCGAGCAAAACTAAATAGTTGATTGCAGTGCGCCTCAATATTGCTGCTGCTTCAATCGTCTTCAAAGAAAAAGAAACCGCATCTTAGTTTCAATCGTCTCTTCTTTATTTTCAGACGTGTTAATAATTTGCCTCCATTTTTTTAATCAGTTAATTTTCACTTATGATTCGTATCAATATGCTTTTTATAAAAAAACAATGTAATTTTAATATACTATTCATTTTATATAAAAACAACATTGACATTTTTTCGCACCACTCACGAATATCTCGATCTTATATACTTTTACTAACCTCTTCTTAGTTCATTAACAGAAAATGTTTGTTTCAATTTGACTAACCTTAAAATTTGACAATCGAATTCATAAAGGTGGACAAAATTTGCAGGTACGATAATGCTAATAGTATGTATGTATATACTCTTGTGCATATGTATTACATATTGTATACTTTTGGAGTTGGTTTTTAAGTACCCAATATACACAATAAAATTTTGTAGTTTATTCATAGCACATATTCAGTATCCATAATACTGTATTTGAACTTTAATCATATTAATGTGATGTTTGTATTTTATTCTAAATGTGCCTCCCTTAAAGTATGATGTGTCAATTTGGTTGAGAAAAACTGCACTGCATGTGTTCAAAGTTTAATTATAAGACCAAGTATGTTGCTTAAATAAATAAATAGTATTTTGATATAAAAAAAATATACTTGTACTTGTCTACTGCTAATAATATGTATGTATTACACTATTAAGACTATTCACCTGAGGGTTATTTGTAAGACAGCTCCTAGAATGAGTTTTATTATTGGATACATTGAATCGAGGTTATTTACTGTTCGTGTCAAGATAGCGTAAAGCAGGTCTGGTGCTGAAACCACGTCATATTCAAAGAAAACTTTTTATTGTTCCTAAGTATGTGGCCAACACACAATTTTCTCTATACCTATAAATTATACCTAAATATAAACGAAAGACACGATTGAAAACCATTTGAAAATATTTTCAGTGCGTTACTTTGTCTGTGTGTGTGTTGAGAAAGTTGAAAATTGTACAATAAAAAATTTGTAGCCGAGTGTTAAAATTACTTTGGCCTGTTTAGATTGGCACGTCACCAATGTAAATGATGGCATTTCCGATTCATTCAATGTTATTTTCAGATTAATTTCACTTTTCAATGTAGGTAAAATGTCATATTCGATACGGTCCTAGTTAATAGGAAACAATTTTTTATTTAGTTTAATATGAATATACCAAAAATTAGATCAAAATGGAATCAAAATAATTTTATTACGCCACTTAAGTGGTGAAGATTTAATATTTTATTTATTTAAAAATATATATACGTTTTAAATTAAAAATGTAAATACATATCAATTTTTAAACACGTTTTAGGTTCATTAATCTTTCCGAAATTTCCGAGTTCATTGAGTTCACAGTTGTAAAATATTCGTAATATTTTTCCTTTTACTTATTGTTCACAAGTTTATCATATCAGCTTGAGGATCATTTATGAGTATCTTATTGTTTACATTTTACATCAATGTATGTATGTACGTATAATAATGCTATTTAAGATAATAGTTAAATAAAGATATTTTAAATGTTTAGATTTCATAAACAATTTACATATAATTATGGAATTAGTTTTTCTTCTCTCGTTCATTTTAAATTTAATTAATTCCTTTTGATATATTTTTTGTTTATAACTAGACAGATTTTTTCTCATATAGAGATACTTTATGTTTTTATTAAATATTAATTACGGAGAGATGAATGAGAGAGATGAATATTAATTCATCCATCAGTATGATAATTTTCTTGTTCTCAAATTTTAAATAAAATGTGTTTCTACATCCTTAGCCAACTTATATATTTTATTAATTTTATTGTTCAGTGGCATTTCTTTGATGTCTTTGTCATCCACAGAATTTTTTTTTGAGAAAAACTGAACTGGTTTTTAGAAAATCCTCCTTTATTTTAGTTTGATTTTTAATCATTTAAATAAAACAATTTTTAAACTGAATTAAATTGGTTCACAAATAGTAAACGAGAAAAATCTGATGAACAATAGTATAAACCTGGTTTTTTTTTTTTTTGATTTTTAAATGCTTTTTATTATTATGAAATTATGTTTACAATACATCTTATATCTATTTTAATAGCTACTGATCTACTGATCATTTTCTATTTTACAATTTAATTTAATTTGGTTAGTAATCATAGTATTATATTATTCTAATGTTAATCTACAGCATAATAGGAAAAACAGCTCAAAAACCTATATAAACTTGGTTTATTTTTTGGACAATGCTCTGAAATAATAAAAAAAAAATTCTAATATGCTCATTGTTTCTGATGAGACACTGCTCTTTGGTATAATTTGAAATAAAAATAAAATTCTGATTTTTAAATGCTTTTTATTATTACAAAATTATGTTCACAATACGTCTTATATCTATTTCAATAGCAACTGATCATTTTCTAGTATACAATTTTTTATGTTAGTAATTATAGTATTATATTATTTTAACGTTAATGTATAGCATAATAGGAAAACCTATTTACAAATTTGTTGTAATCACCGAGACTCTTCACAAGTGTGTCAGTACGGGTATTAGTGATTCTGTCTTAAAATCTACTGGTTAGTTTGTTAGTAATGTCGTTGATTAACGGAATATTACTTATAGCATCCAGTTTTTTCAGGTTAGTAGGTAAACATACATAAGTTATAAATTATTTTTAGGCATTTATTTTGTATTATTTGGAGCTTGGAAAGATGGAGGCGTTATTCCATATAGATTAATATTGGTAATTATGCGCGCGATAAAAATAAAATAAAATGTTCTGCTGTATTAAAAATGTATGTAGAGTGCACATTTTTCCTATTCGAAACTCTTCGTTTCGGTTTTTTTATTGACTATCATTTAATCGAAATTTTATTGTGTATTAAATATTTACGTTTATCAACTTTAAATTGATGTCAAAAGTTTTGGATAATTTTTATGATATTTGCTCCGGAATATTTCTGAACGAAATCCTCAGACTACACGTGCATATGAACTAGTATAGTATATAGTTAAAATTTTATTGTTTTCAGTGTGTTGAAAAAGGAAGAGTAGAAAACTATTTTAGTTTCATGAAACCCTTGCATCGGTCGGGTGCCGTTCCATCCCCGCTCATTTCACTTTTTTGTTGGTTTTTTGTTTTGCTTTGTTTATTTTTTTTTATAACCAGTTAATACGTTTATTGCTGTCGGCTCGCACTTTGTCCTCGGATCGTTTATTCCATCCACACTTTAAGAAATAACCATTAGTCGCTATTGTAAATTTTATGCGGCGTTTCCACAGGATTTATTTCAGTTGGCCGTCGCCAGACACACCTCGACGTATCGCTCACTTTAATGTACCTATACGTAAATATATATACATTTTCCCTCTCGATTGTTCTCCGAAGATAATGTGTAGTTAAAAATCGAAAAATTCGTATGCGAATATGAAAGTCGCCTATAAAAGAAAACGACCTATAAACGACGCTTCTCGAAGCACGCGTAAGTCGTGCATAAATAAATTACATTGACGATGTTTATTTTATTTCAATTTTTTCATCATTTCGTTTTCATATTTGAGTTTTTCTCTCGAGCGCTATATGTATATCCTCTCGGCTATCATTTTTTTAATGTTCAGTTCGTTCATAAAATATTTATTTGCTGCGGACACAGTGCGGTTTATTTGTTCATAGATAAAAATGATTTATCGACGGATCTCATGAAAGAAGCGTTAAGGAGCCATTTTCTCTTTTTTTATTTATTTCACTCTATCTGAAAATAGATCGAGACGATAATTAAATTTAAATTGATAGCTATGCTAATTACCCGTTACGTATATCACGCATACATACGTACATATGTATGTACGCTTATCAACAAAAAAATTATTTATATATATAATGCATCGATGTGTTTTATTGAAATTATAATTCGTTATTATCACACGAAAAGAATTTTCGATTAGACTGTAATGTGTAATGTGTCAATATAAAAATAATAATGAGCGTAGAAAAAAGCATGGGAACTAATTATGTGTATTTATTTGTTTTACTAACAAATATTATGCAAATATTATATTATGGTGAGATAGTCAAACACGGCGCTTATCAAAATAAAATAAATTTGCTTATTTAAATAGTTTTTTTTTTTCAATAGATAGAATACTCGGCATTGGGTCAATTGAAAATATAGGTAGTAAACACTTTAATAATGTTAGTTAAAGTATTAAGACGAGTACGACAAATACTTATTGTGTGTACTTACCTAAAATTTTCCATTTGGGAAATTATTAGTATATATGTATGTAAATCGTGTGTATTTTATTGAATATGTATGTATTTGTTACATATATGTTATATTTTCCAGTAGTAATATATTTTGACTAACTGGAATATATTCCAACTGACTTGGTACCAATTACCGTTATAGATGAAGTAATATACTGCTGATATATTTTGACTAGTTGGAATATATTGATTCGTATGGCGAATTACATTCCAACCGGTCAAAATATAATACAACTGAAAGTACACTTCAACTATGATTTGGTATCAGGTTGGATGGAAAGGTTAGGTTTTCGTGAAAAGGTCTTTTAAATTAAGTTGGAAAGTCACATATGTATTTGTTTTGGACACATTTGTAGAGTTATCTTATTACGTTACTAATTACATAATTACGCTATTAATTCGTAATACCTAGCAAATATTTACGCATTATTGTATAATTCTAAAGCATTCCTAAAAACATCAGAACTGCCAAAACTCAAAGATACTATATTACAATTAGCGCACATTGTTGACAGTCTATTTGAGCTTATATAGTTAATTATAATTATAATTTGCTAGTTGGTTTGTATTCGAATTTAAATAACCTAAAATGCCAGTTGGAATATGTTACAACTGAAAATACACTTAGGCTGTAACACATATGTTAGTGAAAATTTTTTTACGTTAATTGTAGATTTTTATATTTCTTGTTATCTTATTGTCTTGTTATTACTTTAAATGACATGAAAAATAGGATCAAAAGTACCTAAACTATTATTTACAGTTGATGGATCTTCACCAATTTTTTTTTATTTTCGAAATTTCTCACGGAAAAAACATGAACTTTATTTGTTGATACGTCGTATAATTATGTAGACAAAGTAAAAATAAGGGTCTTAAGGCGCAAACACACTGAATCGTACGGCACTGCATTCCCAAATATTTTTTTTAATTAAAAATCAACAATTAATTCAAAAATATAATTTTAGAAAACTTTTTCACTTTACAATTATGTAACCAGGAGATTGTGTCAAATTGAAAACTGGATTTTCATTGGGGACGGACATGTGTATGTACATTTTTATTAATTTACTTACTCAAGTGCTTGTTCCGTTGAGCCACTAAACATAATATTATAGCTCGATTGTCAATCTCGTGAATGATCTAATGATGTTGTTGATTAATTATGAGTTGTAATGACGAATTCGTTGTGATAAAAAAACGAAGGCAAAGAATATTTATAAGAATTTCGTGAGAAAGATTTAATATATTGTTTCTCACAGTCAAAGATAAATATTTGCTCCTGAAGGAAAACTAAAACTTAGCTCAAGGTTGTTTTAGGAAAATAGATTTTTGGTCAATCCGATTCCGGTGACCGTCACTGCAAGGAAAGTGACTTAATGGAATGTCGAAAGATGGAAATAATTAAAATCGATTCGTCGACTTGTCATTAGCGTAGGTCGGGGTTAGAGATTTGAATGAACTTTACCATTTGACTGTCACGAACAAACAAACATATATATTATACTAAGTCTCTTTCGAAATTATATGTATACCAGAATCCGGCGCCCCCCCCCCCCGGTGCCGTCGCCCCCGGGGACTTCGAATCCTTTGAATCGAAAAAAATTGAATCGGCGTCTATGAATAGAAAAAAAAAATCGAATGTGTTGTCTACGAACCAACCAACCAAGGCTACATCTGTATATGCAAAGTCTATTTCGAAATTATATATTAGATGGCGTATATTTCGGTATAAAAAATGACGATGAAAAACATATTCCCAATGACTATTATTATTATGACCAATGACTATTATATAATGACCGTATTAATTTAATTTAATTTTCTCACAACTTTTTTTTAATATTGAACAATTTTTTGTCCTCAATTCACTGGAATACTAAAATAATATGTTTTTCAATAAATGAGGTTTGTAAAAATAATAAAATATGTTACGCTTACATATTATATTGTACTAGTGTTGGACCCGTTGATTTCAACGGGTGGTTTCGAAAAGGAATTGAAACTCGAATAAAAATAAAGTTAAAGATATTGAATCGACTGGTTTCGGAAAGAAATTGATGCACGAATTACGAATGACAAATTACGAAGTGATTACGAATTACATTTTGTGCATCGCTGACGCCTCCGGCACCCCGGGGCCTTCGCCCCCGGCGCTTCCGTCGCTCCGGGGCCTTCGGCCCCAGCGCCGCCGACGCCTCCGGCGGCCGCACCGCTCCCAGCGCCCCCAATGCTTTCGGCACCCCGGGGGCTTCGCCCCCAGCGCCCCCGATGCCTTCGGCACCCCGGGGGCTTCGCTCCCAGCGCCGCCGGCGCCCCCAGCGCCCCCGATGCCTCCAGCACCCCGGGGGCTTCGCACCCAGCGCCACCGACGCCTCCGGCGCCCCCAGCGCCCCCGATGTCTTCGGCACCCCGGGGCCTAAAAAAACTGGGAAACTGAAAAACTGAAAAAAATGAAAAAACTGAAAAAATGAAAAAAATGAAAAATATGAAAAAAAAAAATTTGTTCCCCATACTGGTTGATTCATTATGTTCGGCGAGAGTTAGGACACACACACACAGATTACCGTCTTTATATATATGATGTATGTACTGTTATATCTACATAAGTCTTTATTTGTTTTATGTTAGCTGTATTCTACTCCCACGACCTTTAAATCAATCTGCGAGACGAATTATGTTTCCCCCAAAAATATCAAAGCCCTTCTTAAGCCTGCACAACAAATTGCGTGCATCTACTCAGCCATTTCTCGATACATTCAAGACACATATGTTAACACTAAAAATATCGTTTTTCAACTAACTTTATCGCTTTTCTGCATTATTCTCACGACTCTTAATCCGCACAACGAATTGCGTGAAATCTACCCTCAAGGGATACATATGCAAACACTAAAAATATTGTCTTTAATTAGTTTACCAGCATTTTTCACACGACTCGACTCGAATCGTATTCCCTCAAAAACCCTTTTAAAGCTGCGTAACTAATTGTGTGAAAACCATTTCTCGATACACTCAAGGGTCAAAGTATTAAAGTCTTAAGATATTGTTTTACTTAACTCGAGTTCCCCCCTATTTTATCACGAACTATGATTGGTCCAAATTGTTACGTCTATTAAATATATACTGATGTTAAACATATGGAACATCACTTGCGATCGAACCGTCTGACTTACAACCGAACCGTCTCTTACTAATCACTGACTTACAATTGAACCGTCTAACTAGTGACTCGCGATTAGACGACTTAACTAGTAAACTACTAACTAGTAACGTGTAATACTAACTAATCTCGTGTTTACTTACTACTATTAAAGAAGATAATCATCTTATAAAATAAAGTGAGTTTTATTTACGGAGTAGCGTTCCGCAAAAACGCTTGGTGGCAGCGGAAATAATAATAACAACAAAATACACATCACCCACGAATGTAATAGTACATATGTAGTTTGCGCTTTTCAAATTCGAACATATGAATCTATGAAGTTTCGATGTTTGAATATCGAAGAAAAGTCAGGGTTGTATACATATTTTAGTAGCATTTTATAGAAGTAAAATTTTTGAAAAGCAGGCATGTAATTATCTATCTGTGTATAAAACCTTCCAATCTGTCAATAGTGTGTCACGAACGGCACGCGCTAATAGAAAACATGGCAGACATTCGAAAATAGTCAGAGTCAGAGTCGGCTTTTATTTGACTCCACCATAGCCCTGGGAAAAACTCAACGTTTGATATTTGGCACTGCAGAGCGCATTTTTCAATCGGAAAAATAAAAAATGAAAAACCAGTCGTTTTCTCTTTCACTCGCATATTGAACACCGACATCACCACGTACATATATATTTTTTCGTTCACAGTTATTTAGTTATAATTTAAGCTTGTGGATATCCAGTTTCTCTGTCGACGTGCTATCATCATCGTCGCTCACTCTCTGTTTCAAGTCTCGGTCCATTGATGAGATTAAAAATCACATTAACTCGTACCTATCAATCGTCGCGAGCGCATTTTCGACTGAGTGATCTCATCTAAACTCAAACAAGTCATCTGGAATCGACTTTGCTAGACATTGTTGAGACGTTTGCATTCCTCATTTCAATCCAAAAACGTGCAAATTAAACTGTTGAATTCAATTCAAAGACGAACAATGTATAATATTATTACATCAGAAAATTGTACATCTAATATGAATATAATTTCGAAGGATACTTTGTATATAATATAAGGTTTAATGTATATAAAGTTTGGGTGGCTATCGAAAAAATCCAATTTTCTATGACGACGATATCAATATCGATTTCGATTCCGTTTCCGGATTACTTTTTCGATTTCGATTCCGGTTCCAGATTCTTTTTTCAGTTCCAGTTCCGAATTCTTTTTTTATTTCCAGATCTGGATTCCTTTTTCAGTCCCTGTTCCGGATTCTTTATTCAGTTATGTATCCGGATTCCTTTATCAGTTCCAGTTCCGGATTGTTCATATAAAATATGTACGTATTCCAAAAAAAAAAAAAATAATAATAAGACTTACGATGTCTTGTAACATTGTAAAGAAGTAAAATAATTTCTTAATTTTATTCTTAATTAACTATATAATAATATTACAATATAAATCAATGCAAGGTCTTTAGTTGACTTTTATTTTTATTTTTAATAACACGACGTTAACAATTACTTCTATTGCCTAAATTAAAATATGAATTCCATTAATATAAAATAAATATTATATTTCATAAATATATTAATAATATCAATAATTTACGTGTTTTATATTAAAATTGTATTAATGTAAATATTTTAAAATACGAAACACGGACTGAAAACTAACAAAAAATAAAAGTCAAATTCTATCGATCGCCATATGCACGAACAATGTAGTATTTATGGACCAAAACGCAATGCGAAACTGAAACGAAATGTAATTGGCCATCGTGGGTCAAATGGGGGGTGAATGCAATAGCATGTACATTGTATGTAAGTCTCATACTAGATCCGTTCGACTATAGCATATGTATATATAAAAAATACAATAATAGAACACTTTACGATCTCAAATTAAACAATCCCTCAACCAGATCAGCATATTTTCGATTAAACAAATCCAAGTTAATAGAAATCTGGTTGAGAAGCTTAATGCCGCTGGCAACAGGCGACGAAACCATCGAATTGGTACGTGCGCCAGATGAGGAGAATAAATTTCGGTGTCTAATGTATCTGAGTTGGCTGGGAGCATTGAAGCTCAATTTTGCAAGAATTTGAAAATTGCTCAAACCAACCAGTAGTTTATAGAATATTTTCTGAGAAATTTAATGCTGAGAGCGAAAAAATTGAAATGGCAATAAGTACCCGAGAGAATTTAATAAGTTGTAAAGATGGCCATAAGGGAGATGATTGGATGAAATCAGAAAAATGTGTGGGATGAGTTGGATGAAAGTTGCTCAAAACAGAGACGAATGAAATCATGTTGGAGAGGCCTTCATCCATCCATGTATGCCAAATGGCTTTGTATTATGATGATGATGATGAGTTATTGCACTTACGAATAGCGGTCGGTAATCGGTTGACTTCAATTTTTTGTATTTCGTATTTTGAAACATTTACATTAATTAAAGTTTAATACAAAATACGTCAGTTGTTGATATTATTCATTTATTTATGTAGTACGCACATATTATTAAATAAATAAAGTAACATTATTAAATGCCTTGCATTGAATTATGTATATTGTATTCTAATATATAATTTCGAAAGAGATTTTGTATATATGTATGTATGTATGTAACCTTCGTTCGTTGGTTCGTAGACAACACATTCGATTTATTTTTTTTTCGATTCAAAGGATTTGAAGTCCCCGGGGGTGAAGGTTCCGGGGGCGTTGGCACTGGGGGCTAAGCCGTAAGGGCGAAGGCGCCGGATTCTGGTATACATATAATTTTGAAAGAGACTTAGTATATATGTTTGTTTGTTCGTGACAGTCAATTTAATAAAAAAGTCACTTTGTATTTTTGTTTGGTTCGTAAAATCCGTGACGTCATCGAACAAATGAATATTCAAATAAAATAAAATTCTATTCAAATAAATTTAATAAAATGTTTACAAATAACGAGCGAAGCGAAGTAAAACCAATAGTAAATAATATAGTCCTCTTAGTACTAAAAATATTCCCCTGAAAAGTTTGTATTCCACAGGTTTAGTATGCCCGACAATACCAAAACTCCACCACAAAGTCGATTTCTGTTTCAATAAATACACCCCTCTCTCTTGAGTGATTCGTGCAATCTTGACAGTAGAATTAGGCCCCGAGTCTACGTCGCGTTCGTCTGATCGATCGGTATGCGACCTCGCTGAATTTTCAAAGCGCCAAAATGATACCAGCCGGCTGTGGCGGCAGTCATTAGCGCCATCAACGTGGCCGCCTCTGTCGTCGCTTTCGAACAAAACCACCAAAAGACAACCAACTGTAAAGGATTAAATGAATCGTGGTCGAGAGTAGCACGTGCGCATTTTTCCGTGCTATTTGTGAAGAAAAAAATTTTTTCGACACACTATATGCACACGGACGCTGCCGTCGGCTAATTCGACAGATTCACAATTTTCGGATAGCAAGTGAATTTATTTTTTTATTCAACAAATGCTATGACAGTGCCATTTGTGGTGCTTATTGAGAAAAAATATATTTCACGACACTCATTCAGTCAGTATTCTTTTCATATTAAGCAGGGGCGTCATCTGGGGAGGGCTGGGATGGGTAGCCGCCCCCTCCACCCTAGATGTGAACGGGACTATCCACATTATTTAATGTATTATTATGAATAAAATGGTATTGTAAATAAAATTATATAATAATAACATTAAAGTTTCAACATTTATTTAATGCTAATTTTATATTTTTAATAATGTATTTTCAAGAGATTATTTTGTACTTCATAAATATGCGTTTATACCCAAATCTCTTAATAAAATTTTTAAAATTATTTTACTATTAATTTTTATCTTATGCTACTTATGAGTAGAGGTAGGATAGTCACAGTGCTATCCATTGTTCGGAAAACCTTTAACAATGCATTTACAACCTTTGAACAATACACGGCCCCCTCAGGCTCCGGTGACTACTTATGAGCCTTATGATAAACTAGTGTAGGGCCCGTTGATTTCAACGGGTGGTTTCGAAAAGAAATTGAAACTCGAATAAAAATAAAGTTAAAGATATGGAATCGACTGGTTTCGGAAAGACAAACGCACAAAAAAATGAAAATTATGAAAAAAATGAAAAATATGAAAAAAATGAAAAAAAAATTTAAAAACTTGAAAATAAAGAAAAAAAATGAAAAAAATGGAAATAATGAAAAAGATGAAAAATTTGAAAAAAATTAAAAAAAATTAAAAAAACTGAAAAAACTGAAAATAATGAAAAATATGAAAAAAAAAATTTGTTCCCCATACTGGTTGATGGTTGATCATAATAAATCGGAAATCGATTCGAACGAAAGTCGATTGTCGACGAAAGCCGAAGATACGCGAATGATTGGTTCCCCATACTTCTAAAGGATAATCGAATATTAAGTAATTTTAGAGCGTCTTTTCTGTCGAGGCCATAGTCTGATGGCTAGCGTACCTGTTCTGGGCGTGGGGGCCTTAGTTCGATTCCGTGATTTGGAATAAATTTTATTTTTCAAATATGGCTAAAATATAAATTAATTTCAATAATTTCAATTAAAAATATATATTTAATTGTTTTATATGAAAAGAAAAAAAATGGTTCAAAACCTCGCTGAATAAAATTATTATAATTACGTATTTTTATATGGCGAGAAGGAATATTTCAATTAATGTTTAAAAAAAAAAGGCGAAATGAAGAATTGGATTTGGCGTGATGCACGTGACCATTAGCTCAATTTAGACCCATATTTCAGGCTATTTGGGGTGATCGGTATAAGTCGTCTCGTCTAAAAATAATTTATCGATTTTTATCGATTCATTCATTATGTTCGGCGAGAGTTAGGACACACACACACACACACACACAGATTACCGTCTTTATATATATGATATGATATCTTTAAACATTAAATATAATGTTTTGCGTTTAACAATATTTAAAAATACTGGTGGCTTGCAATACGTTTATTCTGCTTTTCCGAGATTCTAGACATATCGATTCAAAAGAAGTGATAACAATTTGTGAATTAAGTCAAACAGAAATAGTGTTTTTGGAATTTAAAATTGGACTTGCGCCACTTTCAAATATAACGGCTCATATATTGGTGTTTATTCCCCACCCAAGGAGGGGGTGGGGAATAAAAGCAATCCCCCCCTTCTCCAAGTTTGGGAATGAAATTTCGGTGGGTTGATAATTTTAATAAGATCACAGATTTACATCAACGTTGTCTTGATATTTCAACTTCCGATTTGTACCTGTGAGGATATCTGCATGTTCTAATTGAGCAGCTCCAAGAGAAATTATGTACAGAAATGCAAACGTCAGGGCCTAAAAATTAAACGACGTTATGAAAACTGCAGTCGAAAAACTCCCACTTTGGAAAGTGGCTACGGGAAATGGACCTTATTTAATCATAAATGAAAGTGAAAAACATGGCTTTTTATGTAACTGTTTGCCCGTGAATTGTGAAGAAAACCATGTTTGGATAGCTAGCTGTCATCATTTCGAGTAGACACAGGATTCCGATGTAATTTTTAATGAGTTCGTTAATGATTCAATTCTTCTATGTACGTTCACGTCGGATTCATTAACAGAAATCGTATGTCGGTAAGATATCAAAGCGACTTGAAGAGTGGAAGTGGTTCAAAATCAGATCACAATTTTTTGATGGGCAGGAATGTCAATGAACTAATAGAGTGAAGCTTATAAAAAGCTTGTAATATAAATATGAATTCATAATTATCTGGTGAAAGTTAATTTTCGCCATAGAAATTTATAATTATGTTATGTTTTCTTTTTATCATTTTGTTTTGTTTCTTTGTATCATATGTTAATTTTTTTTAAATTTGAGGTATTTGACGAAGTGATGAAAAATGTCCTGAGAAGATTTATTGGGAATCGAAGAAAAGAGGGGCTGCGGTGCCACAATGTCTGTGACGATTCAGTGTCTAAATATATTTTCCGTCAGTTATGCTCAAACTGTGATTCTGTGATATTACATATACATATATGTATAATAATAGATTTTTTCAAGGTTGTTATATACGCACATATAACACAAAGCAATATTAAAAGTTTAATAGAAAAACAAAACAAAAAAATGTTGCGGTGTTTATTTTTAATTAAATTAATTTTAGACATAAATTGTATGCATGTATGTATGTATGTATGTAGTTAATTTTAAAAACAAAATAAAACATAATTTTTTTACTTAAGATTAGCTTGGCACGGGTTCGAATTGATTTCCTGGTACATTTGAGGACAATATTGCCATACAAATTTTATCCCTATTATAATTTATCAAAACTTTCCATAAATTTATTTAAATAGATTATTGTGTAACAAAAACCTACTTTTTATTTATAAAAAAATACGAATATAATATAATTTTGAATACTAATCAGTGATTAAAATTTTATCTTCGAGATCAGATTCTGATCTATCTGATTTTTTTAAAACACCAATGAACGTGTACTACTTTTTAAAATTTTTAAATTAAAATTCTACTATATAATTTTCCTACGTACCTACTACAGTCATATTCTGGTAAATTTGATTAATATATTTTGATTTTTTAATAAAGGAGGCATGTAAAAATTGTTATTGATATTACAAACATTATTAAAACACACACTATTTCCAATCCATGAAAATATGAAATTTCAATCAGCTTGAGTTCGATTTTTCACAACTTCATCTTTTGTTATTACGCATTTACATATAATACATACATATGTAGATAAAGTAAAAATATCAAATTCAAGATTTAAGAATACACTTTTTTCACTATTTAATATTTATAATATGATTTTATTTAAACTAAGCACTAATTTAAATAAGACAATATTATAAATATTGAGAATAAAAATAATTTCTAAAATACATAGATAATGATCACTAAATCAGTAGCTATTAAAATAGACTTATTTATTTGTTTAAAGTTTGGACCATTGTAGCATTACAGAAATTCCTAATACGCCTTATTCCTAATAAAAATATAACAGAAAAGAATCAAAATAATAACTAAAGAAATGAGACATGATCAAAACAAAACATATATATATATATATATATATATATATATATATATATATATATATATATATATATATATATATATATATATGTATGTATATACACAAACAACACATCTAAATATGATGTATTGTGAACATAATATATGAATGAACAATAAAAATCTTTTAAAAATCGAAATCAAATTTTGGGGAAAAATTTCTGAATTCGTAATATTCCACGAAATAAATCGTCTTGACACACGTCACAACCCTCGACATATTCCATTCGCAAAGGACCTTCGCAAAAAAAATCGTCCCCTTGTCCTTCCTGTTGCTTGAAACATGAGCCGGACACCCGTGAAGTCATGGGAAACTTAACGACATTTAAGAAAATTTTCACGGACCCACCCACCTATCTGTTTGCCATTAACGAATCGGAACGCTACTTGACTTTGACACGTGTCGTTGAATAATTTCGGCAGCAGCAAGTAGCCGAGATAGTGCCCTTATCTTTCTCTTTGAACGCAACGAAATGCAGCTCTGGCCAACGAGTGGTACTCGAGCGGCAAGAACAACGATCGTGATTATATTTTCTCGTAGAAAGGGTCGCCACTCCCTCGACTCTGTCAATCTCTCGTGTTATTCCAACGTCAAAATCAAAAACGCCATCACGCTCTCGTAATGAATGCCGTTCGCGTGTCTCGTTTCATCCGCTGATGCTTAGGATCGATTACGTCAGTGGGTCTCGAACGGTGGTCCGTGTGACGCGTCATGCGTCACGTCAAAATTTTGACGTAGAACTACATGAGGGTACCTACAAGTTAGCCTTCAACCCTCCCTCACCAGTGCCTCAATTTTTACGTTTTTCGTAATAACTATGTGGTTTTCAAAGCTATACACCCTATATTTCTTGTATTCCTAGAATGGCTACGTCCACACTACCGATATCTACACCCGATATTCTCGAATTTTCCATATCCAGTTCCTATATTGCAACCTGTGGTTGCTATTTCGGAACTGGTTATGTTATCGGTAGTGTGGATGTAGCCACTGAACTACAACAAATTTATTTTAATAGATTTTGTATGATTTAGAAAAAGGGTACATCGTAAAAAATACGTTTATAAATTTCTACCTTCCAAAGTATGATTTAAAGGCGGTAGCGATAAGTCATGTTTTTGACTGTTCCCTTGTATATTCTTGTTGATCGATGAATCAATGCGAGATAAAGAGACAGCTATGTTTTCGTCGTTTTTGGTGCGTGGCTATTGAGTCATGCAGTCGCCTGTTGGCCTTACCCATGTGCGTTTGCATGTCGATGCTTGTCGCTATTTTTTAATACAAAAATAGTCAAAAACATACTATACGACTAAAACTTTTTAATGTTGATGTATAAAATGATTAATAAGATATACATACATATATTGAACGCATTTGTATTGATTAAAGCTATATTTTGATTTAAAAATACTGGGTTTTACTCGACCCCGGTTCGGGACGCTCGTTCGATCTCGACGCTCCGTCCTTCAAAGGTTAAATTGCAATAAATCAGGGACTACCTCCTGCATATCAATAATACTTACATACATCGTCGAATTATATATGTACATATGTATATGAATGTAAATATAATCAAATTCCACAATAGTTTTTTGTGGTAACGCTATTAGATATATAATCATCATCATCATCATCATTTACAGCCATTCACCATCCACTGCTGAGCGAAGGTCACTCCGACACGCTTCCGTTCATCTCTGTTTTGCGCAATCTCACCCCACATGCTTTTAATTTCATCCACCAATCTCCCTTGCAGCCTTCCTTTCACCCTTTTACATTCTTTCAGTTACCATTCCAGCACTTCTTTGGTCCCCCTTTCATCCATTCTTTTAGTTACGTGACCCGCCATTGGCGTTTTAATATCTTCACCCTCTCCACTATATAAACCACCCTTGTCATACTTCTCATTCACTTATTCCGTTTCCTATGTCTTCTCGTTTTGCCGAGCATACAGTTTTCCAAACTCCTTCGAGTGCATTGGACTGTGTGTAACATTTTGGCGCTCAATGACCCAGTTTCAAATCCATACGTCATTAATATTATCAAAGATCGTCATTGGGACGGTGCTTTTTGCAAAAAAATGGTTCACAATTGTCAGCCTTGCTTTTTTTTCTTTCTTGCTTTGTACATAAATGTTATTTTACGAGCACCTAGCTAAAGCCGATGACTAGTCATCACCAGAGATCGACGGCCAGGATTCTTTTCAACACAAAAAATAATTCATTATTGTCAATTACTATTGTCCTTCGATGCAAGAGAGCAAAAAAAGGTAAAGAATCCTGGCCACCGATTTCTGGTCATCACTATCAAAACACAATGATCGAAGATCTTTTTCTCTTGGTTTATCACTAGTAAAATAATAATGACGTTTTGTAACAATAATAATACTAAGCAAAAAAAAAATAGTAAATAATTTAAGTTTTTTAAAGCAATAAAAAATCAGAATCAATAGAAAAAACATTTGACTATTGGTTCGAATACTGAATTTCGGTACAGCAATACTAGATTTCGCATTAATTTGAAAATGGCGTGAGTCCAATTTTCACTATTTCTGTTTGACTTAATTCACAAATTGTTATCATTTATTTAAATTCGATATTTCCATAGTCTCGGAAAAGCAGAATAAACATATTACAGCCCACCGGTATTTTTAAATATTGTTAAATATATTTAATGAGTTGCGGGATATTTCCCGAATCGAAGAAAAGTGAACTTATGCCACTTTCGATTATAACGGCTAAATTATTTGTTTAAATTCAGTTTTTTTTTAATGGAAGTCTGACATTTTTCATTCATTCAAAATAAGCACATTTCAATATAACGAGAACCTTTACAAACCCGTCATGTGACGTGGGGATACATTCAAGTGGTTTATTGTCGGATTTCAATGGCAAAGGAAAATAATAACGACTAATCAATAACCATCAACTAATTTTATTGTAGTATGAGTCATCCTAAAAGTATGCCAGAAAATAATTAAGAAAGTTGGATTATAAAATGTCAATTTGGACTATGTAATAAAACCATCACGACGTGTACGTATGTATGAACAAATCGAAATTGCAACTGAACAATGCGATTTGAATGGCTGGCACTGTATAAGCATAAACTACAAAGTATACAGAGAGTTGCTAACGACAATCACTATTTTTTTTTTTTTTTTGTTATGAATAGGATCGAAATTGTGTGATGGCAAAGTGGGGTCGACAATGCGACACCCACGGGCCACTTCATCACCACCAAAACCCGAAATCCTTTTCCATTCACATCGAGGATGGACGTGTCGACAATGGCCACTCCTGAACGCCTCGTAAATATTATATATATCCACATCTGGTGGGCAATTCCTTTCCCGCTTTTGGCCTCATCATCAAGTGCTTTCTTTGTCCCGACAAGGTGCTGACTCGATCAGAGCTGCTCAAATTTATTATATGCACGCATTCTTGTCTCAAGATTAATATACATACATAGGTATAAAATAACGCAATCATACTCGGATGGAGCGTTCAGCTCATAGATGAGAGAGAGAGGTGTTGGAAAAAATTGAAAAGTCACTTTCCTCAGGCTATTGATGCATTTTTTTAATGTCAAATATTTGCCAAGTACATAGTGCAGTTATCTTCAGAAAGGTACATTTTATCACCATTAGTTTTTAAAAAGAATGAATGGCGGGAAATTTTATTTTAAAATGCTTTTTATTGTTCACAATACATCTTCGGTCTATTGTAATAGCTACTGATCCAGTAATCGTTGTATATTTTTACACAGTATTTTTCTTTAGTATATATAGTATTATCTCATTTTAATGCTAGTGTACATATTTGTTACAGTGTATTTTCAGTTGTAATATATTCCAACTGGCGTTTCAGGTTATTCATATTCGAATACAATTCAACTAGTAAATTATAGCTCCACAAGCGCAAATATTCTTTCAATAATGTGCGCCACTTGTAATATAATATAACAGTTAGGTTTAAGACAGTTCTAATGATTTTACGAATGCTTTAGAATTCAATATTATGTATTATGAATTATGGTAATGAGTAGAGGTAGGATAGTCACAGTGCTATCCATTGTTCCATTGTTGTAAAAGGATCGGCAAACCTTTAACAATGCATTTACAACCTTTGAACAATACGCGGCACCTTCTGGGTCCGGTGACTAGTAATGAGTAAAGAGCGGACCAACTTTGCGCCGTTCATTGTTCATTGTTCGTCGTGCTTTGTTCATTTTTATGATGACCCTTTTTTAATGCTCTCTAGCTTTGTAATTTGCCCTGTTTCCTGGAAAATAGACCCAAAACGCACTGTTTCCTGGAAAAAGCACGCTTCCGGCCCTACCTCTAGTAATGAGTATCGCATTACGATAACTCTAAAAGTGTGTTCAAAACAAAAATGTGACTGTCGAATGATGTTTTCACGAAAACCTAACTTCTCTATCCTAACCTGGTACCAACTTATAGTCAGTGCCGGCCTTACACCCGATGGCGCCCTCGGGCAATTTTTTCTGAACACCCTTAGAAATAACTTTCGCCTTCGGCGTTCTAATCTTAAATTTTGAATAGCTTTTGGCGCTCTAATTTTAAATTTTAAAGCGCCTTTGGCGCATTGTTCGGCGCCCTAACTTATTTGGCGCCGCCCGACCTAGCCCCGCCCTAAAACCGGCACTGCTTATAGTTGAACTATTTTCAGTTGTAATATATTTTGACCAGTTGAAATGTAATTCGCCTTATGAATCACCTTAAGAGAATAACACACCTGGCGGTGGCGTCGTACGCTAATTGCCATATAAAATAACTCTAATAATAAGTACGCTTTATTTCAACACTGACAAAACGCAACGAAAATAAATCGAAAATAACTTCAATAACCAGCCATAAATTTCATGTACATTCCAATGTGTCTGAGAAGGATATAAAGTATAGATTGAATTTATCATTTTTGGTGATTATCATAAATGGTTAGGGAATCGATTTTTAATTTTCTCTATGGCGGAAAAAGAAATTAATAATTATGATGTATAGAAAAATTAATCAAACCCACTTACACAGAAGAGCTTTCTTAACTACTACAGTATTTTTTGATTCGCATATATGTATGTATGTATGTCTGTATATAAAAATTGAACAGATGTCACAATTAAATATGGCGCGATTTAAATTATCATAATGTAATGGGATTTCCACTGTAGAAATTGATCATATTTATAATTTTAATAATTTTATAAAACTATTTCCTCTGCGATTTTTTTGTTGTTGCTAAAATGAATTCTATGCTCGACTTTATAAAGATTTGTTGAAATAAACGTATGAATGAATTTGAACGTCAATGGATTTGTCATCTTATATTATGTACATATTATTCACTGGCGCTAAGAGCAGAACGTGTGGCCGTGACGTTGGGAGGTCTACTCAAAATGTGGAATATATTCAGTATACTTAAAATGCATTAAAGAGGTTTTAACCACATCTAATATATGTAGTTCACAGGGGAATACAACCATTTTTTTTTTGTGTAAACAATATTTTACATTTACTTATATGAAATAGAATGAGAAATTGTACCAAAGAGGAGAAATCTTTTTCTTCATTTATACAAAGTGTTACGAAATCACACAGCGGTGAATGTGGCACGTGGTTTTGGCGTGCGGTAAAACTCTTTCTCCCCCCGTCGTACATCCTCGCTTAATTTGCGCGAGCAGGATACAACAGGAACAAGAGGAATAGGCTTTTCCTCCCGTATCCTGCGCGCGCACATTAAACAAGGCTGTATGACAAAAAAAAGATAATTTCACCACATGCCACTCATATATATTATATATACATAGTACCGTTTACCATGCACCCTTTTTTATCTTTCGATTTTCGATCTTTGCCTTCCGATATTTGTTTTTTCGACCTTTTCACTTTTGGTGCCGTGAGGTAGACCCAGTTTTAAACATATAGAAAAAATGCAACGTTCATGGCACGCATGCATGGCACACGATGGACCACGTCCTTTCAAAACGACACATTCGACTTATGTCGTTGAAATTGTATGGTAGTATTTATCCTTGATTGACAGTGATCTATACCAAAACGACCCTTTGGACCATTTTCGGTAAAATTATATCCTTGCTTGACAGTGATCGATAATAGTGTATCCCTAAACTATCTAAAAAAAAAAACCACGTGCCACATTCACCCCTGTGTGATTTCGCCCTTAAACTTTTTTTTTTATTTCATTTTTAAATATATTTAGTAAAAACACAAATTCTCACAGTTGATATTGCCCAAGTTAAAAGTCATTTAATAGTAATTAGTCTTTTTTTTTCTTTTTCTAATGTTTATTTAATCAAATAAAAACAAATACAACCATCTGTGTCAATACAAAAAAAAATTTGAGGCACAATAAGTTTTCAAAATTTTGTCAAGAAGGAAAAATCTGATATTTTTTTTATATTCAAAAAAATAACAAAATTTTCTTTAAGATGTTAAGATGTTTCTTCTAAGATTTAGTAAAAACACAAATTCTCATAGTTGATATTGCCCAAGTTAAAAGTCATTTAATAGTAATTAGTCTTTTTTTTTTTTCTTTTTCTAATGTTTATTTAATCAAATAAAAACAAATACAACCATCTGTGTCAATACAAAAAAAATATTTGAGGCACAATAAGTTTTCAAAAGTTTGTCAAGAAGGAAAAATCTGATATTTTTTATATTCAAAAAAATAGCAAAATTTTCTTTAAGATGTTAAGATGTTTCTTCTAAGATATCACTCATGGAGATGTCTTGCCTATTATCAAAATCATGGTGTAAAAACCAAATTGATTGAGCGCGCCGAACAAAGGTCACAATTCACAAGCGAATTTAATTTTAACTTCTGTCAAATAAATAAAAAAAATTGCTAAAATTATTCACTGTTTAATTTCAAATGCATGCTAGAGTCCTTCGTCTCACTTCCGTGATGGTAATTTTGAGTTTTATCTCTTCTTCGTCGTTTGAAATGATTTTTATATATTTTTGATTAGATGTTATTTTGAACGATGAGTAAATGAGAACAGTATTGAAAATTGAACAATGAGCAATGTTGTTTTGCAGTAGTAAATATAACTTTCGTGCACCATCGGTTTAGAATCCCCGATGACACGTTCGTCACGAGGACTAAGCCGTAATCCTATTGCAAAGCCAAATGTGTCAAATAAGCGAAGAATGGACACATTTCTTCCGGTCAATTTTCACATAATTGCTGCCATTTAACAGGTATTTTGGGAATTATGGGATTTAGACATTGTCCTGTGACAAAGCTCCCTTTTCTGATCGAGAACACACGCATGCATAGGTACAAAAAATAAGTAAATACAAATCTATAGAAATGTCAGAAGATTTTTATATACCTACATATGTATTATACGTATTCATTTTAAAAGAAAATAAAATAATAATTAAAACAACAGCGTTGAATCACGTCGTTTCTATATTGAATACATATATAATAAAACAATTTCACTCATTATGGCCCAAATAGTCACCACAGATACATATGTATGCACCTGTTTATATAAAACAAAATGCATAAAAACTTCAATACATATATACTGTATTTTTCTAATCGTACGCATTCCATTATACTCATTTAATACATATGCACGTACATATGTTGGATATGTGAAATATTTAAGTTTTATAATTTGGCACGTTTCGAACGATCTGTAAGAAGGAAATATCAGTTTTCCATTGAAATGTTGGTCAGAAATTTGACAGATCTTTGCCAGGACAAGATTACGGTATAAATCTTTGGGTGTCGGATTTTGCACGTATATAACGAGTAAACAATGAGAGGAAGTGCATTTTTTTAAGCAACCTTTCTTCGATCCTTAGCGACTTAGGATAGCTTTTATCCAATAAATAACACCATCAAGCGTTGGAAAAAAAATCGAAATGTGTTTAAAATTAACAAGAAAAACAATTTATGTTCTTCCTTTACTAGTAGTTTTTTTCGTTGTATGCATTGATATTTGAAGAAAATATTGATTTAAATAAAAACAATTGTTTTACGACATAAAATTTATTAAGTCGATTTAATTCAGATATTTTTTTTACGATTTTACTACGACAATTTTATTACGACATAAAATTTATTAAGTCGATTTAAATAAATGACTGAAAACATCAAAATTTTCAAATAATATGTAAATTTACCGTCGTTGACCAAAGCGCACATAATGGCAAAGTATCAAAACGATCGGAAGACTGTAGGAATATATACTGAATAGATATCGAAGTGAAGCATAGAATAGGCTTATAAAAAATTATATTAACTTTATATAAAGATAGCATTAATTTTACATATACATATGTATGTATTGAAATTATTCTTTGTCTATTTTAAAATAAATCTCAGAAAAGTTAATAATAAATCAGTCTTAAAAAAACAGTCTTGCGTATTCTGAGTAAAAATTAAATGAACACGTTTTCATATTGCGTTTTAGGGATCACTTTTGCGAATTTCGTCGATTCAAAGTGATTCCTATATACGTATGTATCCATTTACTTGCTCAAGATGTAAGTATTTCGTCGAATTCGATTAAGATTCGACCGGAGATGAGGATGACAGATTTACGAGGTTTACCATACTCGGTGTTTCTAAGGGCATCTGGATCCGCATCTCGATCAAAGATTGACTCGTTTCGGTCTTCTCTCTATCTCCGCTAAATTCATTTCCGCTTCCTGTCCGATCTGGCATACAAATGTCGACAAAGCACGATATTCGAAGTGTTGATTTTGGTCGAATTACACTTCAAAGCTTTCGAATTTAAACAAGGGAAATTAGCTACGAATATAGTTCCCACTGACGTATAAATTATTATGTATAATAAATAGCTGTAAAGTAAACATCACGATCAGAATGATGAATAAATATCAATCTATAATGCTATATCCATACGTTATGTTGTAATAAAAAAAATCGGGTTGAATGAGAATGAGAATTAGAATTTTGGATTCATATTTAAAACACCTATAATTTATTTTATTTTATTTTAATTCAGTGTATAATTTCAAATGATTAAAAAACAAATAAGTAGATATATTGAAACTATGAATGTGTTGCACATTAGTTATTCAACTTATAATATAACTAATGTAGGTGAGATCAAATATGTGTTGTGCAAAACAGAAACGAATGGAAGCGTGTTGGATAGACCTACATCAAGCAGTGGATGGTGAATGGTTGTAAATGATTTATCATAAGTATTACGGAGATTTTGTATGTACGGATATCATCATAATCATCATTTACCATCTACTGCTTGATGTAGGCCTATCCAACACGCTTCCATTCATCTCTGTTTTGCTCAACATTCATCGATCTCACCTACATATTTTTCTAATTTCATCTACTGAGTTTCCTTGTGGCCTTCCTTTCACTCTTTTAAATTCTCTCGGGTACCATTCTGGCACTTCTATTGTCCACCTTTCGTCCATTCTTCTAGCTACGTGCTCGCCCATTGCCATTCTAATATCTTCACTCTATCTAATATATCCACTACCCTTGTCATACTTCTCATAGGAAAACTAACCAGTGATTAAATTGTAACACCCGATTTGTGATATTGTTTATTTCATGAAATTGTCAAATAATTGCATAGTTAATGAACGATGCAAAACCTGTTTTTTTTTCTTTCATAAAATTGTCAAAATATCTACCAATTCAATAAAAAATAATTTTCAATTTCAGGCGTATAAATTATACAAAATCCTCAAAATATATGACAGTCGAAATATTTGTTCAAATAACAATTATGTTTAATATGATAACATCTTCTTGATAAGGTTTAATTATTATAAAATGCTCACACTATGAAAGTTTAGTAAATATGTACTATCAATTGTATGTATTAATACCTATATATTCAGAATGTTATATTATTTTCAATATTGTAACTACAATATTTACTGTCCATGGATATGGATTCACATAAAGCCAATGCTGCGATTCGGAAACACGTGAGGGTCGGAAAGTAAACTCGCTGTGAAAGTTATGGGTTTCGTCCTGATTTATGGATTTTGCGAAACATTTTTCGGCGCGTTTTGTCCCCGAATGCCACCCAAATTAGTCAAGGCTCGGCTCATTAATTACGGAAGTATATTGTCCCTGTCAGATGTCCGCGAAGCTCTAGGGATGTTGTTCCAAGTGTTGGCTCACAAAAAATAATCAAAACGTCCGCATCCTCTTCCCCTGAAAAATTAAAAAAAAAACACATTCAAGGGTATGGACCTTCGTCGTAGGAGTAGAGGAGGTTTCGCGTGAATTTGGGCATTTCATATATACGTGTTTGGTGTGGTCTCAGGCCAGACTGCTTGCCGCCGGATGCCGCAATTAAAGTCAACAAAATTCCTCTTCGAGTGGCTCAGGTTGTTTTTTTTGCCCCCTCTCACTCACTTTCAAAGTCGAATTCCTGGCGTTTTGTTTGTTCACGGACCCTTTGAAGTGATGAAAAGGATATATATATTGGCCTGACGATGATGATCCAACACGCCCAATTGGCATCCAGCAGATCAGCTGTCTGCGCACCACATGTAGCAGGGGATGGGAGATAACAGATTTATTAAGACAGAATTATCGGAATACAAATCAATTGTGTTCTTATTTAAAATTAAATACATACATACTTAATAATGAGTGGTTATATCAAAAAACATGTATAGTTACATACGTAATTGTAATTTAGAATATGAGTAGTCGAACAATGAAACGCTTTTTTTGTTATTACTTTTGATTTTGCTTAGAAAAAACAATAAAAATAAATTTAGAATTATTATTTTTAAATATACCGCTCTTAATGAGACATCTTTGTAAGAATACTTCTAAAAGCGACATCTATGCATATTTATTTAAAAATATTATGTAAAGCTTTTATTTAATGAAGATAGATGTCACTAAAACTTTGTCAAAATGGTCAATGACAAATTTAATATTTGGCGCTAGATGACTCAAAGTTTGGTTAGTTTATTTTTAAATTTAATATTTGCGTAAAAATACCAAAATTTTAACGTAAACCTTTTTTCATCAAAATAAAATATGAACAAAATGAATTGTGACGGATTGCATATCTGTGTTTGGGTTCCTTGTGTATGTCCCAAATGTATTTATTAGAGAAACGAGTTATACATTTTGTTAAAATTTTTTGATTCAACAAGCTTTTTAATTAGCTTCAGGTATGTTAATTAAAAGACTTACTGGATCTGTTAAAATACAAGAGTTAAAAATTTTAACTTTTCAAGATTAATATAAGATAAATCTGACCTAATTACAAAAAAAAATCGGATGCGACCAACCTACGACTCGATGTGACCAGTGGTCTACCTATTTGAGGAATACAAGGATAAAAAACAAAATTCGATAATGAAACATGTATAAACACGTTCACTCATACCGGCTATGAGAGCATATAACAAGAGAAAACTGCCACTTACGATTGACGATTGCTCACCAAATTTTATTTATAACTTATAATTATTAAGCTTAAACTTCTAGATATGAAATTTCAATTCAATAAACAAAAGTTTTCTGAGAAAAACAAAAAAAACCTTTATTTTCTATAGTAAAAGTACTACTTTCGGCTGAGGTAAAATCATTTAAAAAATGTTAAAGTATAATTTATATTGCATGTAAAAAAATTCAGTCTGATTCGGTTAGCTGCTTGGGAGATAATTTAATGCAAAAACTTAAAAAAAAAAGAGGACATCTATAAGGGAAAGTACCATTTCCGGCCAACTTAAAAATTTGAAAAATATTATCGTCGTATCGATAAGAATATAAGTAACCAATACTAAGTTTCAGTTCGATAGGACGAATGGTGTTTAAAAAATCCCCAAAATACACACATACACGTTCACACACCGATGGCTTGGTGCACAGATATTGTATGTCTATTTGTGAATTCGTATCAAATTTTAAATTTGTAGATGCCGGAATAATTCAGGCCTTTCCTTTCAAGTTAATTTATGTACACCACATACATTAAGTATTCCACTAAAAAAATCAGTTCGATAGGACTAACGGTGTTCAAAAAATCCGCAAAATACACACACACACACACATATTTTTTTCTAGATCATGAAAACATGATCAGTGATCGATTCCGAGTTCGAATCAGTTAAAAAAAACTTCATCTATTGTTACTACGTACATACATAAAGTAAAAACTACAGAAGACACAATTAAAATGGCTTTTGATTTTTGATTTTTAAATGATTTTATTATTACGAAATTATGTTCACAATACATCTTATATCTATTTTAATAGCTTCTGATCTACTGATCATTTTCTATTTTACAATTTAATTTAATTTGGTTAGTAATCATAGTATTATATTATTCTAATGCTCAAAATAGCTCAAAAACCTATTTACAATCCTGTTAAAATGGCTTTGGGTCTTGGTGCAATCTTTAAAAAAGCTCCACTACTCAAATAGTCAAATCCCAACTAAACAAAGAATCATCCATAAATCTATATATGTATATATAAAACTGAATGTCTGCTGTGTGTCTCGTATAGGTTCCTAAACCACTGAACCGATTACGATGGAACTTTCAGGATTTGTTGTATGCATGTCCAGGAAGATTAGTGTGAAAAAAATCGCCCAAAATCGGGAATGAGTGTCATTGCAACGCAATAATTTCAAATGTGTTCTATGACTGCGTTTTTCCGACAAATGGGACGAGAACGAGAACAGGAACGGGAACGAGAACGGGAATTGCATGCGTTAATGTGGCATTCCAACGCATTCCGGGTTCAGCTAGTTTATAATATTATGTAGAAACAAACTGCATAGAGATCGCAAGCCACGGATTATTAACCTCTGTACATGCATGAGACTTCCGCTATCAGTATTCGTTGTCATCGTCGACAGTTGTGAGCGTGCCATTGTTTACTGCGGTTCGCGGACCTAGTGCCGCGGGCCGGAGGCGCCCTGGGATAACGTGTGCCAGCCCTGAAATGGTTACCAGGGACGTGTACGCGCTGGCTCCAGCAAGATGGGACGTCCAGCATCCCGAGGACCCCAACCAGGAGGAGGCTCTACCCCCAGACGAAGCCTTAACCCACATCATCGAGTCGACCAACACTGCTCACAATTTCGGCCAGATCAGCGTGGCGGAATCCAACGAGATCCACTTCGGAAACAAGACCTTCATCCACGGCCCCGTCACCATCAAGCAGTTCATCTCGACGGTCAACAATGCGTCCGAAATGGCACAAGACAATCCGACCTTCTTGCCCGATAGCAAGAAGGTCATCGAAGACAAGGAAGTGGTCCCCGTAACACCAAAAGAAGACCCACCTCATTTCAACTATCCGTGTAAGTCCTGTTCTATTATCTATCTAACTCATATTTTTACTTTATTTTCCTGTTATCTATCACTCAAACAAACAAACCTACGCAAAATACAGACTTTATATATGTATGTAGGTACATATGTATATACAAAGTATTCTTGTTGTAAGCGCAGGGCCGACGGTAGCGAGTTGGGAAATAACAATTCTGGACCCCCTTTTATGGGGGAGGAGGGGGGTTTAGAATTTGGAAAATATAATATTTCCTTTATTAGAAAGCGCGACTTTGACTCCCATTTTAATTGACAGTGCCGGCCTTACACCCTATGGCGCCCTCGGGCAATTTTTTCTAAGCGCCCCTAGAAAATTGTGACAAATTATTTTGTGATATTGAACACCGGAGATAAGTTTCAATTTCAAATAATCAATTTAAGTTTCGCCTTTGGCACTCTAATCTAAAATTTTTTAGGGTTTTTGGCGCCCTAATTTTAAATTTTAAAGCGCCTTCGGTGCATGGAGTGGCGCCCCAACATACTCGGCGCCCTCGGGCGCCGCCCGACCCTGCCCCCCCCTAAAATCGGCACTGTTTGAAGAGGCTTTTAACTAGTGGTGTCAATTTATTTTGGAAAAAAAAAAAAAAAAAAAAAAAAAAAATATATATATATATATATATATATATATATATATATATATATATATATATATATATATATATATATATATATATATATATCGAATCAATCGAATCGTCGTCATAGAAACTTTGACTTGTTGTCGATTCCCAACCAAAAATACTTACATACAAAGTCTCTTTCGAAATTAGATATATGTATCTCTCTAATACATAATTTCGAAAGAGACTTTGTATGTAACTATGTATTGTTGGTTCGTAAAATTCATGACGTTCACTTTAATAAAAAAAAAATAAAAGGAATATTCAAATAAAATGAAACTATTCAAATAAATTTAATAAAATGTTTACAATTAGAAGCCGGGTAAAACCACTAGTCTAATATATAATTTCGAACGAGACTTTGTAACTATTATATGTATGTAAGGTTTGTTAGGAACATCGAAAACAAATCAAAGTTTCTATGACGTCGATATCGATATCGTTGAATATTATTTTTTTTCGATTCAAAGAAATTTAATAAAAAAAATAAATGAGTGTTCACTATTAGATTATTTGGGATAATATTTTTGGCACGGCTGTAACATAAGTTACCCGACAAATGTCAAATCTCTAAAATAGCTCTCACGACAGAATCGGCGTTCTTCAGGCAAATCAAACGTCAAACGGGCTGCCAGTAACAAAAACTAAATTTTACGTTTCAATGAAATCATAACCAGTTAAATTTTCACTGGATAATCGTAATATTTTGGCAGCCAACACTTCTTTATTTAAGGTTTAGGTTAAGTTAAGTTAGGGTTGGCCATATTCATTTAAAATTAGGATGTTGGGTCGGTATTTATTTTTGTTACCGGCAACCCATTTGACGTTTGATTTGCCGGGCGAAAACCGAATCTGTCGTGCGAGCTATTTTAGAGAGGGCCATTATTTTTATTTGCCGGGCCGATAAATGGTACCCTAAGATTATTTTGCCATATTTAAGCTGTTTATATTACAAATACCGAGCCAAGCCGGGTAAAACCACTAATATATAAATATATATATGTATATAATGCAAGGTAATTTATAGGCGCCCGCGCACTTATTAATAGAAAAAGTTTAATGCGTGCATTACACGCTCCCGCAGATCTGACGCTGACGTCACCCGTCGCTCGGCCTGACTTAGCTCGGTGTTCAATATCATCCACACCCTCCCCCCCTTCCCCGCGTCTCTTCGAAGCGATCGCTCGTCATACCATATACCTATAGCCAGTGGCGGACTGGCCATACAAGCTAACATGCCCGATGGCACGTGGGCCCCACGATCTGTTAGAAAATAGGGGCCCTCAGTAAAGTTAAATAGCTTTTTCACTATTTCATTTTACGTGTGTAAAAATGTACAGGATATTGCACTTCGGGACCTAAAGTTTGGGTATTTCAACAAAAGAAACTTCTTACGATATACAAAAGCAACTAATACCTGCTTTAATAGCCCAAGGATCGGTTAACTTTTTTTATTAGGCTCGAAATGTAAGTTTCAACATTTGTGTGGGCCCTTTTGTCAAGCCCATTTCCAACCTCAAGATTATGTATATACCTATTAACCTACATATGTAACAAATACCTACTGAAATAAAAATGGGAATATACAAATTTCCGTGAATAAAATAAAGTAAATTTCATAAAACAATTTTGATACTCATCATCAACCAGCGATTTAAATTTACTTCATACTTTAAAAATAACATTTGATTATACTTCGACAATATAGTAAGATTTAAATACACAATTTTAAATAGTTTCCGAATATAAAATTTATTCCTAATCTTGCCCCCTCCTCAAAAGCCCGAGTTTTGATTAATATTAATCGAAAATATTATGCATTGTTTTCTACCGAAAGTAAAAGCCGCTTTTGTGCCACATTATTTTATGATGCATTCTATTTACCTAGGACAAGGGTTAAAACGAAATATACAATGTAATTTATAGATCTATTTTGCTTTTGCCATTTTTATTGCACCTAAATTGAAAACGAAACTCTTTAAAGCGACTTTTACCCACGATCTTTCGAAAGAAACCAGTTAAAACCGTTGAAAATCTATTCCAAAGATCTGTCGGTAACTTTGTACGATTCTCCGGCAAACCTTTTTATTTTATTGGCTAAATACGACTTCGAAAATTTCAATATTATCCTTTTATTTTCTTCGAAGTGGCATAATCCAAAACATATGTTTTCTTTTTTACACATTTAAAGCAACTTAATATCGTACAATTTACTTTAGTTGTGTTTCGAACTAGTACTATTCAACATCTAGTACAGCAGACAAGGCATAATTACAAAGTGTTTGTGAGAGCGGAAACATTCAGAATTTTATATTATTTTATAAAATTCACATTGATTTAAGGTAAGTGATTTTTTTAATTTTTTCATTGTTTAATTTTGTTTGTTTTGCATAGAAAACCAAATTACGGAATACAATAAAATCTCTCAAGGGTAAAAAAAACTATCGATAACAATAAAAAAAGGAGTTTGATGTTGGAAATTTAGACAGCTTTAAAAAAAGTACTAAAACTTTAGATATACCTATATTATATAACACATTAACTTGCTGTGTCGTCGACAGCCACTGAAAAAGTGTTCTTAAATTCGCTCAAGTATGAGTTTTGATCTATTTAATGCGTTGATATTTTAAAATTTAAACAACATTTTTCGTGTTAATGAATTTCAATTTCTCCCTCGCACTCATACGCGACAACGTTTTAGCGGATGTTTGTTTTAATTCGATTGAAATTCACGTACCGCTCGAATTATTACGTTTAGATAAAAAAAATATATTGAGAAAAATAAACCAATCCCTATAAACGTGTTGAAATAAAAAAAACTGTCCAAATGAACCCATAACAGCACGGGGAAAAGTTGTGTAAAAATATGTATTTTTGACTTTAGAAATTCGCTAGAAAATTAAGTATTTTAAAGCATAAAAATATTACAATCAATAGAAAAAATATCTAGTACAGGGTTTATTATAAGAACTTTTTAATTCTTCGTATTGATAAGGATTTTCGTTCAGTTACAATTATTTTTTTAATTGATGTTAATTATAAATGCTTTTATATGTAAAATAATCAATGGTACTATACAATATTATGTTTTTGTAGTTAATATATGTATGTTCAATTCATCATCCAAGACGGTTTTATTTTGAATTATTGTATCTAGATGTAAATAGAATACAATAAAATCTATGTTCGCAAAGTTTTTCCAATATATATACATATGTAGGTTCAGGATGTGAATGATTCCAAATGATAAGCGTGGATGCGGTTAAATACGCTTTATTTTTACATACCTCCTTTACGTTTTTACGTGTATCGTCGAGCGACCCCAAAGGGGAAGTGTTGCACAACCCACGCTATGCCTCAAATTTTTTTGTGAATATGAAAAATTGTAATGCTTGAATAAATTCTCCGCAGTGGAATCGAATATCGTGGCAAGTGTTGTTAACTGACATTTATTTGGTCAACTTACTAGAGAAAAGCAAATTTAATAAAAAAAAACATTGCCTTCACGATAGTAATTTTTAGTAATATTTTATCGATCAATACTTTAACTTAATTTGAAAAAAATTTAACTGTTATGTTTTCTCTACGATATGCTATTTCAACTGCAAAGTTTAATTATTTATCGATTTTTGGACATAATCTCAATTCGATTTCAAAGGCAAATCGTATCCGGTGAAATTGAGCCGGAGATCGAATTTTAATTTTAGTTTTTTTGATAATTCTTTATATTGAAAATTTATTTGCCGCATTTTTTCGATTTAAGTTTCTATTTAGTTAATGAACTATTTCCTCACGTCACATTTGTAATACATTTTTGCAATATTTTTAGGGAAAAGAAAGGAAATATTTATTGTAATATTTATAAACTCAATAAACTGAAAATAGAAAGCGATTAAGTAAGTCTGCTTCTCTTAATATTGGGTATCCTACCCAATACGATTTAATTTTAAGATTTCACCAAAGCACTATAAAAAATCTCAAAATAATAAAATGAGAAGAAAAATTATATACATACATACATATATACATTTATTTAAAAACTGCACTCTCTAAGAATGAATCCAAGGGCGGTCCAGGCTTTAGATGTGTAGTGGGAAGTCCAGTATGTATGTAGATAAGTCGTGAAGTGATAAATCCAAGGACGGCCAGGTCGTAGTTATTATGTATACGTAGCAGTTGGTTCAATAGTTAGGAGTCGCGAATTAATAAATAAAAAAACAGATCGGATGAAATTTGATCAGATAATGGATGAATGTCTCCAACGAAAGTTGAAGTAAGACTAAATGTACTTTACCTATCATATCTCGTAAAAAACGAAATTGTGGTTTTTCCTTTATTTCGAAAAGGTAGCGAAAAGTCCACTTTTGCTAAAACGTATTTTTACTAATCATTTTTGTCTTCCGGTGCATAAATATGAAACTTGCTAAAATTGTTATTTTGACATGGGTATTATTGTCAATTGCAAGATCATCTATTCATAACATAAATTTTTCTATAGACATGACAATTAAATAATAATTATAGTTAATTGTTGATTGTTCGCTGCGTAAAAAAATGTATTACATGATGTTTTCCAGGTATCGAGACACCCTTATTGTGTAAGCAGGTAAATCGATGCAAATGTTGGCCATTTAAAAATAAACTGATAGCATCATAGTAGGATCATCCATAATACATTTTGGTATATTCCCTTTTTTTTAAAAGTTTGGTAAAACCCATGGGGAATATAAAATTACATTTAGAGGCATTTACAATTAGCATCAGTTAAAAAAATAATTGTAACCATACGAAATCCTTAATCCCGAAAACCAAACAATTAAAGGGATAGGCTCGTTATATTCATTGAATTCGTTTCAAATATTGGTAACTTTTGCATATAAAATTATGTAGTTCTTTGATTCAGATACGAGGTGTTCGATTGAACATCATTTATAATCTTCTTACTATACCATAATAATTTAAATATTTAAAAGTCAATTGACAACACCTGCCATGGTAGTCGATTTAATTGTGGATTCAATCGTTTTATAATAGTCTTGGATGATGAATTGAACATATATTAACTACAAAAACATAATATTATATAGTCCCGTTGATTACAATGTTCGACAAATGACGACTTTTTTTTGGTTCAGAGACGAGATATGAGTTTTCTTATAGATCTATGCCCAATGAACACGAATCTGGTAATAAAAAATGTTGATTGGCTAGAGATTCGGAGATATATGTGTTTTTTAAATCACGCGATTTTTCTATATCTTGGTGTTGTTCGGTCGATGTCTCAAAATCTGTCAATTTCCTGTTCAAAATGATTTAAAATTCAGCACACTTCCGATTAACCCTTTTAAACGAAAAAAAAAATAGTGTGGCCAGAACACTATCTCAATAAACATGTTTCAATAGAAAATACTCAATATAAAATAGTATTAACAATGGGAAAAAATCCCAAATGAAAATACGTACTTTTGACTTTTGATTTGAACTGGACGACTATTTAGAGAGATTTGAAAGCTGAAAAGTACTACAAATGAAAGATAAAATACCCGACTATAGATTCCAATATTCATTTTGAACAGTAAATTGACAGATTTTGAGACATCGACCGAACAACACCAAGATATAGAAAAATCGCGCGATTTAAAAAACACATATACATATGTATGTATCTCCGAATCTCGGGCCAACCAACATTTTTTATTACCAGATTCGGGTTCACTGTAAATATATCTATAAGAAAATTCATATCTGGTCTCTGAACCATTTTTCGTGTAGAGCAGTGTTATTTTACATATAAAGAATTTGTAATTAGCATCGATTAAAAATATAATTATAATTGAATGAAAATCCTTATTAATACGAAGAATTAAAAAAATCGTATAATAAACCCTGTAAAAACAAAAAGAGAAGAAACTGCTTTGCAAAAATATAAATCGGTTTTGATTTTCAGATATATTACCCCTATTAACATGGAAAAGAGAAGGTATAAATCTGGATCACTAAAACGCAAAGAACGCCAAGAAACAAAAAAACAGAAGTCAGCCAAGTATTGCAGATCTATTACAGATTTTATAGTACCACAACCACTTCCCGCATCAATGTCCAGTTGCGCAACAAATAATCAAGAAACAAGAAACAATACTCATGGCGATGATGTATTGACAAGTGAGTTGCAAGAACAAGAAAGAAATTCTTTGGATATAGAGACAAGAATAAGTGCATCCTATATTAATCAACCCAGGCCCAGTACTTCAGGCTTCATTATTCCGGTATCTGTACAGACTATATTTCCTATAGTTGCAACATCCGCGCATATACCTATAGTTTCAACTAGTGACAAGGAATTAGATATTACTTCAGACATAAATTCTGAGGCACATGATGTTATTGAACCTACACAAGAAAAAAAATGTACTACTGGAATATTTCAATATCCATCGCGAGACAATCTGAAACAATTTTTTGCTGAACATCCATTTCAGCCTGTAAGTGATCTACCATTTGATGCTCGATTATATGAGAGAAACACTATGAATGATTCAGTCCCAAGAAATTGGCTAACATATAACATAGAAAATAAGTGCTTATATTGTTCATATTGCTTAGCGTTTGAGTGTCCCAAATCGGATTCATCATCATTTGTACATGGCTTTAGTGACTACAGACGTATTAGCCAGAACTTGGCTGTGCACGAATCGACAACAACCCATGTGCGAAATGTTCATCAATATATCAGTGTGGTTAATAATGGAACATTAGATAATTTTTTTGCGTCATCATTAATTCAAAAGAAAGAAAAGGTACTAAAGCAAAGAAGTATTGTCATGAGGATTATAGACATCATAAAGATGTTAGGCAAGCAAGCAGTTTCTTTTCGAAGTCACAGAAATGAATCGGCCTATACTCTGGATGATGAAGCTTCGAATCATGGTAATTTTTTGGCTTCAGTGCAGTTGATGGCAAAATATGACACCATTATAGCAGCTCACGTTTCTGCAGTGCAAAAAAAGTCATATCAAAGAATGAAACGACTTAAGCACCAAGGAAAGGCGGGAAATAAAGGCCGTGGTGGACTAATTACCTACTTGAGCAAAACAACTGTTAATAGGTTAATCCATATTATGAAAACTATGATTCAAGAAAGAATTAGTCATGAAGTTTTTGAAGCAAAATATTATTCTATCCAGGTTGATTCAACACAGGATAATACAATCATCGATCAATTTAGCATCATTATTCGGTATGTGCATAAAAGCATTGTCTATGAGCGCCTACTTTCAATTGTGCCGTGTAATGATGGTACAGGACAGGGACTTTTTAATTTATTGACTGAAAAGTTGCAACATCTTAATATTGACCCTAAAAATTGTATATCTGATAGCACCGATGGTGCTGCAAGCTACCATGGAGAGTATAATGGTTTGCAGAGTAAACTTGCTAACATGGCAGATCAACATGTTCATATATGGTGTTATGCCCATGTCTTAAATTTGGTAGTAACTGAAACCACAAAATGTTGTGTGTCTGCAGTTTCTTTTTTTAATTTGCTTCAAAATTTAGCAACTTTTATAAATGGATCATATAAGAGAATGTCTGTGTGGATAGGAGTTGTTGAAAAACAACTGGGGCAAGAAAAGATGAAAAGATTAAAACTAATTGGTGAAACCAGGTGGTCGGGAAAATCTAATGCAGCAACAACAATATTTGGACATTTTAATGATCCCACTGCTAGTACTTTCGTAAATCTACTTACATGCTTATCAATGATACAGGATTCAGACAAGTTTGATGCAAAAACGAAGCACGAAGCCACTTATTTACTCCAGAGTCTTCAAAAGTTTGAAACCATATTGACAGCATTTACTTACTTGTACATATTTGAAACCACAGCCCCCTTGTCTAGTTATTTACAAACAAATTGTTTAGATATGTTTACTGCATGGAGTTTGGTAGATACAGCAACAACAAAGTTGATGGAACAGAAAAGAACATTCCATAATGTTCACAGTAAGGCTTTCGAATTCGTAACAATATGTAATGATATGATTTCAATGATTAATATGGATGAAAATCAAACATTGGAAATTGATTCTATAGAAACAGCGTTGCCTGTTAAAAGACAAAGGAAGAAGAAAAGAATGGCAGATGAAGTAACTAATGATGAAGGAAATTCTTCGGATCCTCTGGCTGATTTTCGAATAACTGTATTTAACCTTATAATGGATCGCATTGTCCAATCGCTACAATCACGATTTATACATCACAAGCAGTTGTATAAAGATTTATCTTGGTTGGACCCAGCTAATTTTAAAATTATTGCAGAAAAAGGCCTTGATGATATTGCATTGGATGGTGTTGTGAAGTTCTTTCCACTAATCAAAAGAGGCAATGTAAAATTAGAATTGGTTTCATTTGCCTCAAATTTTGATATATTGAAGCTATTACTTCAAATTAGTGAGAGTGAGGATGACAGCAGCAGCTGTAAAACTTGCAGAACATGTCCATCGTGCGTTTTAAAAATTTTATCGTCGAACAGACTACACGACAAAGCGTATGATAACCTATATGAATTATACAAAATCGTCTCCACACTCTCAGTTACACAAGTGCAATGTGAGAGGACGTTTTCAAAATTAAAAATAATTAAGAACAGACTGAGAAATACGTTGTCTGAAGAAAATTTAGAAAATTTTATGTTCCTTTCTATTGAGAAGCAAATGTTAGATGATTTGGATGCAGAAGAAATTATTAACAGATATGCACAAGCGTCGAAAGGACTCAAACGTTTGCTAATATACTCTTAATTTTCCAATTTTTCTTTTAGATTTTTTATTATTCTTTTATAATTATGTATTTTATGTGTATGTCCTTGTTGAATCTCGGTTCAGTCCTATCTTGTAAATAAAGTTTCCTATATACATTTTGTATTTCTGTTAATTGCCAGTAAGACGTGTAGTATGTGTATATTCTAATTAATAAAAATAAAAATAAAAATTGCAAAATATAATTGCAATTTTTATTTTTGATTCGTGCATTTTTGAAAATTTGATTTATTTTTTACCCTAGATTTTTAGCGTGATAAAAAAAAAAGATTTTTTTTTTATATATGGGGGGGGGGGGAGGAAAATTTTTTTTTAACCCTGGGGGCCCCCTTTGACTCCTGGCATGTACTAATTTCAGTCCCAGTCCGCCACTGCCTATAGCGGATGCTTAAAATGCCCCCATTGGTCAGAAAGTATCGTCGTTGCTCTAATTGGTCAAACGTTTTACTTCAAAGGTTACAAGCAGGGCTTTGAACCAAAAACCGGAAATACAATATGACGCTTAAAGCCACTTATAAATACGTCTCTCAAAATTGCATCATGAAGTTTGAAAAATGAATCCTTTGCATCGCATCATGAAATTTGAAAAAACCCTTGAGTCCTTTAAAGTTGGACATCCCTACGTTAGTCATTGGCTACGTCCACACTACCGATATCTACACCCGATATTTACGAATTTTTCCATAACCAGTTCCTAAATAGCAACCACAGGTTGCAATATGGGAACTGGATATGGAAAATTCTAAAATATCGGGTGTAGATATTGGTATTGTGGACGTAGCCATTGACGGATACATCAAATCAAGAAGCACAAAATAAATATGCTGTTGTGTTTTATTTGAAACTAGCGATTTAATTTTGCGTATTATAAGAAATAACCACAGATCGGTGGGCGAGTTGCCGCCATAAAATAACAATAGACCTCTCCATTGTCCAAGAAAGCAGGAGAGCAAAAAAAATGGTTGACTATTGTCAACCATTTTTTTAAATTGACAATAGTGTCAATAGTGAACCATATTTTTTAGCCGTCCAGCATCTTGTCCGCCGGTCTCTGGTAATAACTAGAGCCCGGAATCTGAAGGGGCTGTTCATTGTTCAAAGATTGTAAATGCATTGTTAAAGGTTTGCCGAACCTTTTTTACAAAGGATTTACTACAATGGAACAATAGGGGGCACGTTTCCGGGCCCTTCAGATTCCGACCTCTAGTAATAACTACCTACCTACCTATAAAGAAACAATATAAAACAACAATGGATGGCACTAAATGCTCATGACAATATTTTACAAGAGGAAGTATTGGAAGCAAACAGTATAATCACAGGTTTTTTCTTAATTCGTTATTATATTCGTACGTTATGTTGGCAGTGTTTTAACTGTGACTGTGACTGTTGACTATTATCTTACGAAGAGCGTTACTTACACACACACACACATACACACACCGGCCCAACGAAGGCAAGCGAAGGGGATTTGGCGATGGATACACGTTCGTTGGCGATGACATATTTTTGGTTAATAAAACGATCGCTGGGCTAAAACCAGTGGCGTAAAAAATATCGAAATAAAAAATAAATTTGAAAATTAAAATTCTAACTATTATATTAAAATTAAATATCGAAAGTTAAAACAGAACATACACAATTTAAATAAATTTTTGAGACTGGGCTAAAATTAAATCATCGCCACAGACAGCAATCATATACTGGTAGTCCTCGACTTACAACGATTCGCGCTTAATCGACCGAGAAACAATCAACGATTCTCCGAAAATTATTTTTTAAAATCGTCACTACAGCTTCTGGTCCTTTGAGAAAAAATGAAATCGCTCATACATAACTAAAGATTAAGTAGGTCTCGCAGAGTTGTTGAAATGCGTTCGTGCTTCGTATTTTGAAATATTTACATTAATAAAATTTTAATATAAAATACGTAATTTGTTGATATTATTAATTTATTTATGGAATATTTTATATGAATAGAAATTTATATTTTTTAGACGATAAAATTAATTGTCAACGTCATGTTATGAACAGCAAACCTTACAGTAATATCATTAAAGACCTTACATTGAATAATATTGTGAAAATATTGTACATATACATAGTTAAGTAAGAAATAATTAAAAAAAAATAAAGAAATTATTTTACGTCCTAACAACACATTCCACGAATGCGACAGCATTTTCGGTTCTAGGAAGTCTTGCCCTACATCGGATCGACTATACCATCTATTATATTATAATTAAGTCTTGGGAGATTAATCATGCATAAATACAAAAAAATATATATTTGTTTTCGAAATGAACAAATAGCTTCCTACTACCAATTTATTGTAAGAAAAAAACCTTCAGTGATTTATAGATATATTTAAAATCTTCCTAAAATATGGTTTCAATAGGATAGGACTAACTCCCATACAGCTAGGTCCACAATAGATTTCCTGAAACAATTCATCCAGAACCGAGAAGAGGTTAATTTCATACATATTTATCTTTTCTCAAAAATATTCCATCATCAAAAACTAAAACCACATTGCCGGAAAGCGACCATCACAATATATAAATATTTAAACTATTAAAATATATAAACTTTATATATATAAATATTTTAAATTTGGATCATAATTGAGACAACCGTCTGATCACATTTATTACGATTCTGTTGGTCTGTGTTTCCAGTGAATTTATCAATTTGAAATTGCCACATTTAATACTGAAAATAAACAAATTTCAGACTACCTAATCCACAATACGCCATTTGCATCAATTTTTAATGTAATATTATGCAATAATATTCTTGTACATGTACTTCTTTCACAATAAAAGATGGTGAAATTTAAGCAATTTACCGGTTAACCCACAGTCGGCAAGCTATATTTGGGCATAATTATTTTTTCCAGGATTATCCTGTTAGCCTATTTTTTTCTATAGATGCAGTTGACAATATAAAATATAATATGTACATATAAATAAATTCAAAAATAAAATATAATATGTATTTTAATTAAATAAACAAATACTAGTTTATTTAATAAAATAAATCAGTAACGATGTAAATATTTTCGTGTTAAATATTTAAGATAAGATTCCTTTTTCTCTGTGTCGGGGAGGTTTACACCTACTTTTGTATTTAGGCCTGCACTTACATTTAGGGCGAAAACACACTGAATGCTATGGGATGTCACGTCCATGGCTTGTAAATAGTGCGTGTTCCGTGACCGTAAGCAGTAAAATTTAATGACAATAAACAACAGCCCACTTGCTGCTGTTGTGTCTAGTATTATTATATTTTTGTTTGATTTTGCTTTGTACAAAAAAAATTGCCGAAATCAAAAAATCATTTACTAAGAGTAGAATTCAATACGCAAAATTATTTTCATATAATTTTAGTATATATATATTAAGATGAATTGAATCGATAATATTAAAAATCTCGAAAAAAAAAATAATTGCGACCTATTTTGCGAGCAGTTTTGTTGCGACCAACTTTCCTGTGCGACCAATTTTCGTGCGACGGGAGATCTGCGTGAGCGATTTTCATGCGAGCGGTTATCCTGCTAGCGATTCATATTTGACAAGTAACCCGTTTACGAAGATGATGAGAGCCGTTGACGAATCGGTGGAAAGGCTTCTTGGTTTGTAAGAATAGTTTTCGCCGTAGATACTCCTTGGTATACCATTTGAAATGGTAATTGGACTATTCGTCACATTGGGGTGGTCACAAAGACAATTTTTGTCATAAAAATCGCGAATACATAATATTTGGCAATCAAGTTCTCGTTACTATGATAGTTATCGTTAGTATGATGGACTTTTCGGCTGCCAGATGTTCCGTTATAGAGATTTTAGTGACTTTGTGACGAGTAATTTGTGACCAGTAATCACCGAACCCTTTGAAATATCCCCTTTGAATGCTGACCAACGCCGATCGGTGTTGTATTTTGAGCATGTATAAAGTAAACAAGAATACTACCCCGTTAAGCCTTTACAGGTAGCATTGAACATGGGCCGTGTAATCCGGGTCTACCTCACGAGCCCGAATGTGAAACGCCCGAAAACGCAAATATCGGAAGGCAAAGATCGAAAATTGAAAGATCTTAAGTCCAAAGATAAAAAAAGGGTCCATGGTAAACGGTACATACTCACTTAATTTGCGCGAGCAGGATACAACAGGAACAAGAGGAACAGACTTTTCCTCCCGTATTCTGCGCGCGCACATTAATACGGGATACCACAGGGTTTTAAATTAGGACCTCTGTTGCTTATTTTATATATTAATGATTTAGTGAAAGTATTTGATGTACATATGTTAAATTCGGGTCTACGTGACTTGACAGAATGTTAAATTAAAGAAAACGCAAATATCAGAATGCAAAGATCGAAAATCGAGTTAATGTGCGCGCGCAGAATACGGGAGGAAAAGCATGTTCCTCTTGTTCCTGTTGTATCCTGCTCGCGCAAATTAAGTGAGTATGTACGTGAGTATGTATCGTTTACCATGCAACATTTTTTTTTGATCTTTCGACTTAAGATCTTTCGATTTTCGATCTTTGCATTCTGATATTTGCGTTTTCTGTAATTTAACATTCTGTCAAATCACGTAGACCCGAATTTAACATATGTACATCAAATACTTTCACTTAAGGTTAAGTTTATATGTTTGCGGATGATACGTTAGTTTATTTTGTAGGTAATGATGTGCAAGTCATGACTGATATTTTATGTAAGGAATTACAGTATATAAGTGATTGGTTATGCGAGAATAAACTGAAAGTTAACTTAAGTGAGACTCAGATATGGATAAATAATAAAAGCGTTGTTAGTGGTGTGATTATGTATGGGAGAGTGGTAGAAGTAGTAGATAATATTAAGTATTAAGGCATTTATTTGGATTGTAAATTAAGTTTTAAGGTGCACGCAGATTATATTATTAAAAAATTGGCAAAAAAGTTGGTGTACTTTGTAGGTTAAGAAATTTATTAACTATAACAAGTAAAATATTAATATATAATTGTATTTTACGGCCTCATAATTTACATATATTGCGCTACGGTGCTCAATCTATTTAGTGGACTGTGCATTGATAAACTGCAGAAAGTACAGAATAGGGCAATGCGTGCAATTTTGAATGTGAGGAAACGTAAGAATGTAAGAATTATGTTAGATGAATTGAAATGGTTGGATATTAGAAATAGTCTTAAATTAAGCACTTTAAAATTTTTATATATGTAAGGTAGATAAGGGTCTATTACCTAAATATTTTAATAATTACATAGTTAGGAAGAGAGATATGCGTAATAATAATACTAGAAATAGGAATAATTTAGTTATAGGTAGAGTTAATAAAGCAAAAACTGCAGGAGGTTTTTTCCACAGCGGTATTCAAATTTATAATGCCCTTCCTGGGGGCTTTCTAAATTTTAATTGACTTCAAAACAATAAAACAAATTTCGAAAAAATATGTTTTTCTCACTTTATTTGGTAATGAATTAATGTACATAGGTATACATATACATATGTACGTATTTATTTGTATGCGTAAAATACGCATACAAATAAATATGCACACACATTTTGACAAGCCACTATGTACTGCTCACAATCTCGCTTCATTATTTATTATACACATTTTCCTGTTATTTTATATCAATACTGTATCAATAATTGCTACATAGATACATACACATGTACATCAATTAATACACATTAATACAATTCTTATAACATTTTTACACATTTCTTTACCCATGCGTCCTAATCAAATGTACTTTTAATTTTAGTATTTTTTTAAATTCATTGGCGTTTCGGCAACATCACAGGATTTAAATTGGCATCCTGTTTATTTGGCATTTTGCATTTGGCATCCTGGCTCTCTCAATTTATCACTGATAATTCAGAGAGCCAGGATGCCAAATGTCGGGGTACATTACAATTATTTTTGAAGCTTAGAAGGATATACCAAAAAAGAGTTTATCGGTTCTCCGCTCGTGAATGTGTACATTTTTCAACTATCAATGGCAAGGGGATGTACGAAGTTCAGAAGAATTTGACTGCCGAATAAAATAAAAACAGTAAATTTACCGTGCGGTTAGCGTTTATTTCTATTTATGTGAATCATCATAATCTGCAAACTGTGACGCACTTGAAATTACCACTTCTCATACTCACCAAACCCGTTCTTTATGTTATGGGTCATTTCTGTTGATTTTGCGCGATGTTAAAAATGTAATTTGAATATGTAACATGTGAAAGCAGTCGTTTGAGATTTGGATCAATAAAAAAAGTGCATACCTCTACTGGGTGTAGTGTGTTTACAATTCACAACCATAGATATAGAATACCATAGATACGCCCTTACGCTCTAAGCCGGTCACCCTGTTGGACCATGCACAAACAAAAAAAAAAATACAGATCATGCACACTCTCTCTCAGTAGCTAGTTAGCTTCTAAGTAGGAAGGTCGATTGACATTTTTCGAAAATGCCAACGTGTTCAGTGAAATTGTGTTACAATTACTCAAGAAAACATAAAATGGCGGATGGCATCACATATCATAAGTAAGAATTAATATATAATGTCTTCAATTATAGTATTATTTTAACATATAATGAAATATCGGCGCGATGTATGTAGTGTTGTATGCAGTGATTGAACAACGGTCGACAACCTCTGCCACAGATGTCTCTAAATGCATACGTATATTTTGTTGGCACTGAAGGAAATTCAGAAATCGACATTAAGTTTAAAACTACAAACAATGAACTAAATATTAAAGTGTCAGCTTTAAAATTGATCTTTGTGGAAGTTACTAATATTTAAATATTGTAATAGTTAATGATGGTTTTATTATAGTTATATACATTTGTAGTTTAATATAGTGTGTATAGCTAAATATTTTTTTCTTAATATGGCTTTATTAGTTTGGTTTACTGTCACGCGGAGTGTCCAATAAAATAAAATAAAACTTCAGTGCATGTACATATGTATGTACATAAACTGGTTGCTGACCACTGACGATCGCTGCGTCGACCTTTTTTTTCACCACTTCCCCGCTAGTTAAACCCCCCACACCCCTCAGTTAATGGCGACAACATCTCCAACGAAATTTGTATGTAAAGGCATATCTATGTATATTCTATATCTATGTTCACAACTCAATCGGAAACATGTCTCTCTCCTTTCAATCGATTAATTTTTGATTACTAGACACCGGATAGTCACAGTACTATCCATTGTTCCATTGTTGTAAATCCTTTGTAAAAAAGGTTCGGCAAACCTTTAACAATGCATTTACAACCTATGAACAATACACGGCACCTTCTGGGTCCGGTGTCTACTGATTACACATAGACTTTTGTATACACGATGACTTAGTCGGTTATTATTGCATGATGATGATTTGATATTTATTTCATGGTAAACACTTTTTCTGCCAGTTATTGAAAGTCACAATAATTGATTCTAAAATATTGGATTGTTTCGCATAAAAGTACTGGCTAAATACAAATTCAAAATATGAAGAAAAGTGTTAAAAGAAGTTGTCATTTTAGTTTTTACTAGAAATTATTAAAAATCTTTCAATATGTAATGTATGATTCAAATGGGATAATATTGTTGGAACGGCTGTAAAATAAATTACATGCCATACATATCTCAAATTAACATCTCTAAAATAGCTCGCACAACCTAATCGGGGTCCGCCCGGCAAATCAAACTTCAAATGGGTTGCTAGTAACAAAAATAAAATTTGATGTTTCAGTGAAATCATAACCAGTTACACTTTGACTGGGTATATGTAGTTCAGTAGAATCATATCCAATAACATTTTCACTGGCCCCTATCAGTTAAATTGTAATTTTTGACAGTTGATAGCAGATGATAGCGCGTCGCTCCGCTTCTGTCCATTCCCACTCTCCTCGTGGTCCACACATGTAATATCCATCCAAACACATCGTAATATCTTAACAGCCAACACTTATTTATTTAAGGTTAGGTTAGTTTAAGTTAGGGTTGGTTTTATTCGGTTCGGTGATTACTGGTCACAAAGTCACTAAAATCTCTATAACGGAACATCTGGCAGCCGAAAAGTCCATCATACTAACGACAACTATCATAGTAACGAGAACTTGAGTGCCAAATATTGTGTATTCGCGATTTTCATGGCAAAAATTGTCTTTGTGACCACCCCAATGTGACGAATAGTCCAATTACCGTTTTATTCATTTAAGATTAGGTTATTAGGGTGGGTGTTTATTTTTGTTACTGGCAACCCTTTTGTCGTTTGATTTTCCGGGCGGACCTCGATTGGATCGTGCGAGCTATTTTAGAGAGGAGCACACTTTTTATTTGCAGGGCGAAATGTTTTAGAGATGGTCATTTGCATATTATGTCGTGATAAATATCTCATTTGTCTGGAAATAGGGCTATTTTGCCGGGCTGATAAATGGTACCCGATTCAAATCTGTCTATATTAGTGACTTTTGACCTTTTAATATCAGTGAAAAAATAGAGAAAGTATTTTGCGAACCGGTAAGGTAGAAATTGAAACCATTATTTATCCAATATATGTATACATACACAATCTTCATCTATGTATGTTCAAAGAATCTATACTGACAAATTGAAACGGTTCACCTTCAAAATAAATAAACAAACAAAAACGTACGCTACCAACCTTGACGGTGTACATGTGTAAATATACAGTGTGCAAAAATCTTCCATATTATGTATATCAACTGTTTACTGTTTAATAATAAATTTCTGTACTTACTCATTTTAACTGTATATGTAAACACCTTTAAATAAAAAGTTTTATTGAATACCCTATTCATTAAAATGTACAATCGTACATTTGTATATTATTTCACTAGATTACCTTAAGTGGAATTGTAGTATTAGTCAATTTATTTGTTTTATATTATAGTTCATTGAATTGCATTTTTACGTGATATTTGTCATATGCCAAAAATAATTAAACTAAATTGAAATACCATCGTTTCTTAATCTGTTTTAGTTCTTGGATTTCTTTCATAATCGGTAGAAAGTAGAAATAAATTCACTTCGATGACCACTTGGTGTTCTGTTCACATCCTAGTTAATTTCTAATAAAAAGATTTTGGTTTTTTAGCATACACATATTTCAGGACTTGATTTACCTATAAGCTAATAAGACTGAAGCTTAAGGCCTCAACGCTACATATGTTGTAAAGTTAGTGTTATCTCTTATGTCCTCGATCACATGTACCTTGATGTTAATTTGAAGAGTGATATCACCGCAGGGGCGTCATTTCAGCTCTTCCCAGGGGGGGGGGCAAAAATTTTGACCAGTAAGGAATGGCTTTCTAGGGGGGAGAGGGGGTGTAATATATAAAAAATGAGTATCAATTTAAACTATGTTTTTATTTATTTATATATTTTTATCAATTAAATTAATAGTAAAATAATAAAAAAAAAATCATTAAGAGATTTATTTTACTATATCATTTTATTCATAATAGTACATTAAACAACGTGGATAGTCCCGTTCAAATCTATGGGGGGGCAGATTCCCACCCCAGCCCCCCCAAATGACGCCCCCGGATATTAGGCCTAAAACTAACAATCTTTTGCGGAAAATAGAAGAATAAGAATTAGTGTTTATACCAGGGCTGTGGAGTCGTTTTAAAATCTACCGACTTCGACTTTATCTTATGATTCGACTCCAACTTAAACGATTTTAGTTAAGATCGACTTTTCTTACCAACGTATAAAATTTTCAGTAATAAGATTAGGGATTTTCAAAATATAAACAAATTTAAAATATCACTAAAAATTAAAGGAAAGTAAAGATTAGTTGAATTATTGGCAATGAATAAAAATGAAATTGAATTATTGGCAATGAAATAAATAAAAATTGAGTATGTTCATAGTGTATGTTTGTGTATTAATTTTATACACAAAAAAATCAAATATACATACATTAAATGTACATCATCTCCATCTATCTCAACTAATAATTAAATTATAAATGTAGCCGAGTCATAAATTTTTGAATTATTAAAAATATTTATGGAGCTTTGTTTATGTGTAAACCCCCCCCCCCCCATACATTTTATTTTTGAATTTATTGTGAATAGATAAAACAAAAGTATAGACTGAATTTCAGATATCTTCATATAACACATTGTGGCAAGTGATAAAATTCAACCGTTTGAAACATTTTTTCTCCACATATCCTGTTTGGTCTTAAATAAAAATTGCAATGTGTTTTTCATATCATAGCTTTGTTTACAGTTGCATAGTATTATGGTGCTTACGGACTAAACCAACGACGATTTTGGGCCAACTTTTTAACCAGCAGTAGCGTACAAAATATCGAAATAAAAATTAAATTTTAAAATTGAATTTAAATATCAAAATCAAGCTAAAGAGCGAGATTGAGCTAAAATTAGATCATCGTTGATGTTTTGAATTACAACAATGTTTTGAATTACGACGAAACGCATTTAAAACCAGAGAAATATTATAATTTCTCTGCTTACGAGCGAAAAAAAAAAATTGTTAAAGTCGTCACGAGATGTTACTTTATTTCCACGTGGATGATCGATAAAAAAAAACAATTCATAAAAAAACGCGGTGTCGGATGTCGGTGATTTGTCAAAGGGTTTTTTTCTTTCGTCGAAATAAAATTAATAATCACACATTATCCGATAAATTTTACCTCTGAAATGATTTAATTACTTGATTTATTTCGACGAGAGAAACAATTGAAGAATAAAAAAATCCGTTTGATGTGACCGACAACACCCCGGGTTAGCAAAAATCGTTGAAAAAAAAGCAAAAAAGTGAAATTATAGAAATAAGTATGCTCACGAATTACGTTCAGCGTAGACGTGCGTTTCTGCAAAGATTTTTTTTATTTCATTTCATTTGATTCATTTGTATAAAAATTACTTTAATTTATGTTTTAAATTGCTTGTGAGTCTTAAATACATTTCTTTAGATAAGTCAAAAAGTATATCTTTCTAAAGAAAGAAATGCATGTATTGTAGCATTAATAAAAAGTGGAATGTTTTACAAACGCCATTCAATCGGGTGGCCTAATTTTATGTAGCGGGACTGTACATAGTACAACATTTTGTTACATATGTATGCGGCGTTAAACGGGTTACATCTTACATACCAAATGTGAATCGCTAACAGGATAACCGCTGCTACGAAAATCGCTCGCGCGGATTTCCTGTCGCACAGGAAAATTACCATACAGAAAACTGCCCAAATATTGCGCAGTAAATGCTTTGTTTTTACAGATTTGGACAGTTTTCTGTACGGCAATTTTCCTATGCGACGAATTTTCGAGCGACAGGAAATCCGCACGAGCGATTTTCGTAGCGGCGGTTGACCGGTAGCGATTCACATTTGTAATCACTGAACCGTATACATTATGGGGGTAGGGCGATTGAGACGATGGTGTTATGCACAACAATTTATTCCGACGGCCGGGAAGGAAGTGATTGCTTTCCGCGAAGCGCTGGCCAACTCGGTGGTTTTACGGCCAGTACTCCGGGGTTGCCACATCATACATTTGAGCAGGATTTGATCCATGGTTTTTTTTCTTTTGACTGATTCACTTGAGTAAAATTCTATGTATGTCTATACATATGTTCTTTGTCAACAAGTCTGTTGTTTCCATATATAATTAAATAAAAATCTACCATTTCCTTTGGCAATAATGAGAATTGAAAAGATATCAGTCAAGCTTATCGGTCAAAGGAATGAAATATATCATACATAATTAATTGTATGCACTATGAATAGCGCTATTATGCATTGTCTTATGATCTACGATTATTTATGACTTCTTCTAAATGATGTACTTAGCAAAATCTCATGCGTTATTTCAAGTCATATAAAGTGTAAGTTCACACTGGGTGAATATTAATTCTAATAATAATTCCAAAAAATTTGTTAACATTAAAAGGTGTTTACATTAGATTTATCTGATTTTACTGAAAAATGTGCGACTTTCGTCGCCCGCAATTTATATGTATGTGGAGTTAACACCATATGTAAATATAACATTTTAGTGATCAAATTGTATGTACATACATATGTATGACTATTCAACATTCACCCAAAAAAAATTTTAGTGTCAGTTTCTGGTAGCTTATGTTTTATATAAAATAATATGTATATATTTCAACCGCATCCTGTGATAACAGTTATTGCTAAATTATTAAATAGTATTCATGTACATAAAATATTTTTCGTCACAACCACTTCAGAAAATACCACACAATAAAATTCATGACATCCAATATAATAGAAAAATACACAATTTCATTTGTATTTCGAAATCAATGATGAAATATAAATACATATAACTAGACATTTACAAGTGATTTCATAGATTTAACAGAATCTCTTTCTAAACAAATTTTAATATTTACTTCTAATGGTGCGATGAAATATATTGAACAAACTTTAATATTAATATGATCTAAATATAAACGTACATGACGTTTTGTACGTTTATATTCAGATCGTATTAATAAACGTTTATATTCAGTTTGTTCAATATATTTCATCACACCATCAATTATTAGTAGTAAATATTAAAATTTGTTTAATGTGTTACAAGTATACTACATACATATACACACATACATATCTACATAGTATATATTTTAATAATGGAGGATTGTGTATAAAATGGAGAGCTTTGTGTATTTTTAGCCACTTGGGTTCAAGCGCTTCATTTTATAAAGTCAAAATTTCAATTATGAAAACTAAAAACGATCAGACATTGACTACACCAGGTAGATGTTAAATTAAAAATTTGTTCAATTTAATCGATCAACTTAAGTTTTTATTTAATTTCATGTGAATATATGTATTTTAGGTAATTGGATTTACATTTCGGTGGTCATAAAGACTATTTTTTCCATGAAAATCGCGAATACGCAATATTTGGCGCTCAAGTTCTCGTTAGTATGATGGACTTTTCGGGTGCCAGATGTTCCGTTATAGAGATTTTAGTGACTTTGTGACCAGTAATCACCGAACCATATTTTAATACGTGGAATTGTCTTGTTTTTCAGATGGTGACATATTAAGAAGGCAATTCTCGTTGAAAAAGAAACTGCTGTTTGCATTTGGAATCATCTTCAGCATCCTATTCATAGTCGGTTTAATATATCTTATCAAAAGCCTACACATTGGATCGACATCTAAATTGACGGATTCGAAGCACAATGATGAAGATCTTGTAAAAAATATACCCATTGAGACTGATATAGGTTGTTTATCATACTTATTTCTTAAAAATTAGCCATGCGATATTTTCCAATTCTTATGAATGCGTTTATTTCTAACTTGTATACAGCTAGCGATATATTATTTCATTCCATGGTTCATATTGCCTTGCGTTCTCGAGTTTACATTCATATATATCTGAGATGAGTTCGAGTATTAACTCATCCGAAAAATACAATATTAAATTAATACATTTTATAAAGAAAAAAAAATATTGAAAATTTATTGCTATACTCTAATCCATTTTTTTTTGTAATTGCGTTAAATATGCTTTTTTTTAATTATCTGGAGGCTCTGTGAATTTACAATAGCATGTATTTTGACTACATATTCTAGTATCTTGAAAATTAACATATTAAAAAGTAAATATTCATTAATTATCTATATGTAAGATATGAAAGCATTATACCACAAATCAATTTTTTTGTAGTGTTATTCAAATATATTTAGTACGTTTACGAAAATTGTTCATCACTCTGAATTTCCGCTTGAATATTATCCTCTGGATGTTTGGCTAGCATACTTATCCTTTATCCTTCAAATAGTCTGCAAAAATAAACCGCACACTGATAAGGCAAGGGTTTTTAGGTCTGGTAATGTCTTCAAAATGAGACATAATCGCAGAAAAATTTCTCAGACAACTTGCATGGAATTGAATTGAAATGTTGAAACCAAACCATTCCAGAATTTTAAAATTTTGCTGACAAAAATGGTGGACAATGTTCGAAAACGCTTTGAGCTCACCCGAGTGACATTATCTTTAAAAAAATGTCTTTTTACATAATGCGTTTTGTATTATGTATCTAGTTAATATTTGCCTTTCTATTCAAATGTTTTTTATTAAAGATTTTTATTGTTTTCGTCCTGTTCTGTAGGTATGGGAATTTCTGAGAAATTTTGAAATGTTACAATAATGGAAATCATTGCACTAATACATAATGCCAGCGAGTTTTCAATAAATACTTGAATGTATTAATTAATTTATTTATTTTTATCCACAGATAAGGTACTTATATTGTCGAAAAATTTAAGAACAATATCTCGTTCGGAATGGTTGGCTCAACCACCAAGTGGTGAATTGGATGTCATGACGACGCCTGTTCCATACGTCATCATAACGCACACTGCAACAGAAGGTTGTAAAGATCAGGTATACAGTTTAATATTATTCTTTTATAATAAACTATTGGTTTTACCCAGCTTCGCTCAGTATTTGTTATATAAACCTGGAGAAATGTTATAATAATAGAAGTGGCGTTAGGCGTTATATTGTTGTCAAGTGACGATTGTCCACAGACATTCTTAAATAATTTCAGCATCAGTCGTATTTGATGCTTGGTGGTCGACGTATGTCCGATAAAAACTTCTCTGGGCAAGTGGGCGCTTCTATTATTATAACATTTCTCTGTATAAATCATAGATGTAGAATAGCCTAGATAGGCCCTCACGCTCTAAGACGCTCTACCTGGCATGCATACATACAAACAAAGATAACCGAAGCGTTTTTTTGCGTTCCTTCCTTTTATTTTCACCACTTACCCGCTAGTTAACCCCCCCCCCCGCACCCCTCAGTTAGTGGCGACCAAATCTCCAACGAAATTTGTATGTAATGGCATATCTAGGTTATTCTACATCTATGGTATAAACCGCTTAAACATGGCTAATCTAATCGTAAACATTTGATTAAATTTATTTCAATAGTTTTATTTTATTTAAATTTATTTGAATATTCATTTGCTCCATAGTTAAATTTTCAATACTGCTGTAAAAACAAGTGCGATTTAAAACTTTGTGTTTTATGTTATGTATGTATTTTTTAGGCCCAATGTACCTTCCGAGTTAGATTTATACAAACGTTTCACATTGAATCGAGAAGCTGGTTCGATATAGGTTATAATTTTGCCATCGGAGGCGACGGATCGGCGTATGAAGGCAGAGGTTGGGACAAAGCCGGTGCACACACGAAAGGATACAACGCCAAAAGTATCGGGATCGGACTAATAGGGACATTCACCAGGGAGCTGCCGCCCCAACGTCAACTCTTGGCCACCAAACAATTGATCGAACTTGGTGTCAGCTTGGGAAAAATTTCCAAAGATTATAAACTGTTTGGTCATAGACAATTGATACCGACAGTCAGTCCGGGCGATGCCTTGTTTAAAGAAATTCAAACGTGGCCTCATTTTTCAAATAATATAACCCTTTCCACTCGAAAATAATTTTAAGGTTTTTACGTTTTCCAAAAATTAAAATTAAATAAATCAATACTCTCCACAATATGATAAAAGAAAAATCATTCATTGACTCTTTCATATGAGTGCTTCTCAATTTTTATTTTTCAAACCTACTTTTTTCTCGATATAAGTACAGAGCTTTAGTTTAGTGTTGTATTCGCTGATTTTTCAGTAGGTAGTTGTCGAAAGGAATTGAAATGTATATATATGAATTTTGAATAAAAAAAATATTGACGAAATTTTTTTTATCACACAAACATTTTAGTTGAAAAAATGTAATTTTTATTTTTAATATATCACAATATGTATATTATAAAAATAAGGGTACTATTAATCGGCCTGGCAAATACAAAGAATGCCCCTCTCTAAGGGCCGGGCCGCACTGTGCAACTTTGTCGGCCGACTACATAGTTGCGCGACACGAAAAAATATATGGAAATGTGTGCGACAAACAAGTTGATGGGTGTGGCATGTCTAATGAGACCATTTATTTTTGTCCTCAAAACGGGACATCTACCAATTTTTACGTAATAGTATGTGTATTCAAGAAAACGCGTATTTTTTCATAGTTTTTATTTATTTATAAAAACAACAGGAATGTTGACGAAGAAAAGAAAAGAACAGGAATGAATAATATAAATATAAAAATTTATGTTGTTTTATATTTTTCTGATGAACAAATTTTCTTAAGTATTACTGGGTTTGCTTTTAAATAAGAATGAAATTCTTGGCAGGATTTCTTAAAATTGATTTTAATTAACAACATTGCTTTAAGAACTGCGACTTGCAATTGCGTTTTTCCGTCGTCCACAACTAGTTCATCTGTGAAAAGACTCTTTCTACGGGTGCATTAGTTCCGGGCAGGCATAAAATGTATTCAATAATTATACGATATATATATAAAAATTCAATAAATCTACTCTCTTTTTGAAAACGGGACATTTCGACGTCCCGAAGCTGTGCTTGGGGACAACGGGACAGGCTACCTAAAAAAGAGACGGTCCCGTTCAAAACGGGACATATGGTCACTTTAGGCATGTCCCATCTACCTGCATGCATTGGTCTGGTCGCCCTCAACCATGTCGCTCGCAAGTCACACGGTGCGGCCCGGCCCTAAAATAGCTCGCACGACAGATTCGGTTTTGGCCCGGCAAATCAAACGCCAAATGGGTTGCCAGTAACAAAAATAAATACCGACCCTAACAACCTAATCTCAAATGAATAGGGTCAACCCTAACTTAACCTAACCCTTAAATAAGTGTTGGCTGCTAAGATATTACGATTACCCAGTGAAAATGTAACTGGTTATGATTTCACTGAAACGTCAAATTTTATTTTTGAAGACTGGCAGCCCCTTTTGATGGACGGACACCGATTCGGTCGTGTAATTTATTTTACAACCGTGCCAAAAATATTATCCCTAAAAATAATATACTGTGAAAGTGAGAGTTTTTTTTTTAATAAGTTTAGAATTTAAAAGTGTGCATGCTTTCAATTTGAATATGAATGGTCGCAGTGGAAAGTTTCATTTATGTACTTGTGTATGTAACTTCATGTTGTGAGAGCTAAATGTGCATGAAATCAACATTGTACTAGTATATTATCGTTTTTGAACTGAAATTTTTTATGTGTAAGCGTTAATTATAAATATATATATATATATATTGTATAATTAAGGTGCGTATATGTAGTTTGTGAAAAAGCTCTATTGATTCATTTTATTTTTGAAATACCCTCCATATTAAATACATATGCTTCAGCTCGATAATAATTTATATAGTATTCGATTGAATTCAATAATAGACACATACAATCAATTTATGCTAAATTTCTAAAGTATTTTTAAAAAGCCATAAAATTGCTTATGTGCGTAGAAAAAGTCTGTGTTATTAGTTTTTTTTTTTACTATACTCACAATGAATCAATTTAATGACGGTTAGATTAATTTAATATTATCATCCTTTCAAGGTCCACTACTCTTAAAGGTTGATTTGCAAAATGTTGACAGATTTGTCTGAATAATAAACGCAAAATCTAGAAAATTTTGAGGCTTCATTAATTAAATTGACACTACATAGTTCATAAAATAGTTTTGTCAGATAAATAATCAACAATTCAAATCAACCTTTTAGTTTGATTCCATTGATGGTGTTGTATTTTTGAGATCTTATTACAAAATTAGTCATTATATAAAGAATTATTTTTAAACAAAAAGATCATGTTATGATCAAAATCTTAAAATATGATAGAATGTTGATTGTAGCTTTTGTACATATGAAATAAACGTATTAATTAAGGCATATTGTTTTATAAAAATGTACATAAAAAAATTCTAAATTAAATATTTTACATACGTATAAATATGTATATCTACCATTTGAACATCCACGAGTTTTAATTATGAGCCGATCCATGCTCTCGAATTTATCAATTATGACGAGCAAAGGTCGGCCACATGTGGAATAATTGAATTAATCAAACATGGCCCATAGTTTTGATGTAAATATTGTTGAAAATATACATATTTTTAAATAAATAAGGTTTTTCATTGCATTTGTATAGATTAAATTACCAACTTTCAATGTACATTCTTCTTCTTCTACCTCGTCGATTATTTGAAGATATCCGCATCGGTCTTCAGTGGCTCGGAACAGTTTTTCGGCGCTCATATCAGTCCACATGCGCATGTTTCGAAGCCAAGATCACGTTTTCCTGCCAATCTATTTTTTTACCCATGGTTATCAAACGGAGAAATTCGTATTTTGGACCCCATATCATGAGTCCGAGGTACTCCATCTTTCTCCTCTTGATGACAGAAACAAGTTCCCTGCCTCTCCCCATCATGCCGAGGACAACTTCGTTTGGTATCTTTTTGGTCCACGAAATCTTCACACATGCGCCTGTAGACCCACATTTCAAAATCTTCAATGCGGCTGATCATCCTGGTCTTCAGAGTCCACGTTTCGCATCCATGTAGTAATACTGTCCAGACGTAGCTCTTCGCGAATCTCAATCGCGTACGAAGATTGAGATGCTTGTTTATAAGTGCTGCCTTCATTTTGATAAATGCTGTTCTAGCCATCTCGATGTGGATTCTTAGATCTTCATCTGGGTCCATCTCTTCATTCAGCCAGGTACCTAGGTATATGAATCTTTTTACTCTCCATCCAAGGTTAGATCACCGATGTCTGTTTGCATTCTATCTATTATCATGAATTTTGTCTTCTTTAGATTTATGCGCAGACAATGTTCAATGTACATATGTATAATATATTCTTCATTTTAAAATTGCAACAGTAAATTTATATAAATTTGAATGCTTGCACATTGTAATATTTTAATCTTTTTTTTTATATTTTTAAATGATTTCAACTTTACAGACTGCCATAAGGAACAATCGTTTGCAGTAATCTAAGTAAATAAACTGCCACTTCCGGTTGACGGGTGTACACCAAATTTTATAAATAACTTGGTATTAAGCTTAAACTTCTGGATATGAAATTCTAGTTCAATAAACTCAAAGGTTTCTGAGAAAAACATAAAAAGCCTCAATTCTCTAGAGTAAAAGTAATAATTTCGGTTGAGGTAAAAATATTCAAAAAAATATTAGTGTATACATTATACAATTTACAATTTCTATCAAATGTAAAAAAATTTCAGTCTCATCCATTGAGCAGTTTGGAATATAATTGAATCCAAAAAGTAAAAAAAAAAGGAATAAGGGAATGTATAATTTCCGATCAACTTAAAAATATGAAAAAAATTTACGTCATTTCAGTAACCGATATCAAATTTCAGTTCGATTTGACTAACGGTGTTCAAAAAATAATGAAAACGTAATCAGTAATCGATTCTGAGTTTGAATTAGTCAAAATCTCGAATTTTTATATGATCACAAAACTTCATCTATTGTTACTACATACATACATAGATAAAAGTAAAAATTAAGTGAATTAAAAAAACCACTAAAAATTGACATGTAACTAAATTTATTGAATTATTGGTAATGAAATAGGTATAAATAAAAATTACATTCATAATGTGTGTATAATTTCATACACAAATAAATTGATTTAATAAAGATAATGACAGTAAAAATTAGAATAAAAAAAAGTATAAGACGGGGGAAAAACAATCAGTTTTTTACATTAAAATATGTGCAATTCAACTACTTTATTTATAATGTAATTTTAAATTCATGATTTTTATGAAGAAATTATTAAACATCAATTAGTAGATTTACTTGAATGAAATTGGAGACTAGTTGACGCATACTGTAATACTATCGACTAAAGAAAAAAATAATAAAAAAAGGAGTTGGAGTCGGATGATTTTTTACGACTCTGACTTCGCTTGAAATGCTGACTCCGCGACTCCAACTCTGACTCCACAGCCCTGATAATTATAATGGAATCTACAACATTGTAACATAATATCTTGACTAGTCTAAACTTGGCGATTCACCTTCAACAAATTTATATGACATTTTTTTCCATTTACATTTCTTTTATCTGGGAATTGGTTCATTATAAAGTCCGAAAACCATTATGAAAATTTGGTCTATTCGATTCTTTTAATTTATCAATGAGCCCTCGAATTAATTTTGATGACGTATATTCGAATATCTTGATCTCTTTTCTGAAGTGCTAAGTTGATCCTATTTATTTTATCTACATATAGTATCAGATTCCAAATGATTTGAAATACCACAATCTTATAATTACACATCTGATGGTATAATGATCAATGATGGAGTAAATAAAACAATCGTCATCTTTCATATATCTCAAGACTGAAATGATATCCTCAAATTCATAGACTGCTTTTACTGCATTTGTATCGGAATGTTTTTTCAGACTAATTTTAGTAATCAATGATATTGTTTCCAATCTAACAGTAGATGAAAATTTGTTGTAGTTTCGATTTGACATTTACAAATGCTGCATAAACACATACAAGACTTAAACTGTGCCTGCAACATTTCATCTGTTTGAGATGTCGCTCAGATTCTTTCATAATTTTTTCAATGCCTTGTTACGGCTCTGCCTATAGATACAATAATTGTATTATGCTGCGTACGGACCAAACCAACGACGATTTTGGGCCAACTTTTAAAACCAGTAGCGTACAAAATATCGAAATAAAAATTAAATTAAAAAATTGAAATTAAATTTCAAAATTAAGCTAAAGAGCGAGATTGAACTAAAATTAGATCATCGTTGATGTTTTGAATTACAACAATGTTTTGATTTATTTCGACGAGAGAAACAATTGAAGACTAAAAAAATTTCGATTGATGTACCGACAACGCACCGGATTGCGACGATCGCTCGATCATCCATACTAATACATGATTTATTCTCAGTAACTGTGCATTACGGGGAAGTAAAAATAATAATTCTTTGATTTTTTTTTCGATCTTAGTGCGTATCTTCGTAAGTCAAAAGATCTTCGACAAACAAAAGTCGAGGATTACCTGTATATGATTGTTGATGATCTAATTTTAGGTCAATCTCGAAAATTTATTTAAATTGGGCGTGTTCCGTTTTAACTTTCAATATTTTATTTTAATTTTAATGGCATTATTTATTTATTTATTTATTTATTTTAAACAGACCATTGTGGCATAACAGGAATTCCTAAAGCGCCACAATGGTCAAAAAATATAACACAAAAAAGAAAAAAAACAAAATAACAATTAAACACAAATATAAATACATCCATACATACATAAAAAATAGCATTTATAATAACAGATAAAGTAAAAATATCAAATAAAATATAGCATAAGGAATGCCTTGCACCTACAGCCAGTTTCAATAAATATGTAAGAAACAACTACAAATACAAAACATCCCTGTAAGGCCCAAATGGAAGAGAGTTAATCAAAATTTCACTCATAAATCACAATCAATCATGAAAACAATGATGAGCGCAGACTACCAGATAAATGGGTTAGAGTAATTTCCGACAATTTACGCTCACTAAGGTGGAAAATATCACATTCAGTCTCGGCAGCAACGATTTCATTAAGAAGTCGGATAGCTCTTGGAATAGGAGCCATTCGAAAAAGGACTGTGCGGGCAGGAGGTACAGCCAGCAAATGATGATGTCTACCACGCACATAGTGATTAGGGACATAAAGCCCCAACTGCTCCAGCAACAACGGGCATGACGTATTACCACGTAAGAGCAGGAGAACGAAACGAATTAATGAGAAGTTTCTTCGAAGTTCAAGGGAATTATACCCAAGCATGCCCAAAAGGAAAGGAGTGGGGTAGAGATATGGGTAATACCCATATTCTTTCCTATATAGGAAACGAAGAAATGCTTTTTGCACTTTCTCAATCATCAGAGAGTAATTTGCTTCATGCGGATTCCACACAATCGCATTATACTCTAGCTTACTTCTCACAAGCGAATTGAAAAGCAAGCGAGAAGACAAAGGATTGGAGAATAATCTTGCAATAATAATTAATATATTGATTATAATTTTATTTTGATATTTGAATTTAATTTTAATATAATAATAATAGATTTAATTTTGATATTAAACTTCAATTTTTAAATTTAATTTTTATTTCGATATTTTGTACGCTACTGGTTTTATCCTGCTGGTTAAAACGTTGGCCCAAAATCGTCGTTGGTTTGGTCCGTACGCAGCATTAGAAGCAGATGATGAAATAATATGTCATGTTATGTCATTGCAAGTATTTTTATGTAATAACCATCGTTGAATATTCAATACTATTTAATTTTAAAAGCTTTATATTGAATTTTGCAAAAAAGCAATATAAAGCTTTTAAACGGTCATTTGGCATTAAGATTATTTATTCATAATATCATTTGGCATCACATCGTCAGAAATGGATTGATTTGTGATAGTCGCTGGTGTAGTAGTTGGAATACCATAAGCAGGAACAGGTTTGGTATCTTTTGGTTCTATATTATGAATCTTACGGAGATGTCTATTCAGTACACTCTTTTCAGTAAATCTATAAAAAAAAAAAATTGTAGTAAAAATATATAATTAAAAAAATATATAGAAAATATTGGCAAATACAATTTTTACACTTCGAATTCGTCATTTTACAAATAAAATTCGTCATGTTGCAAATAAAATTAAACAATTGAATGTATTTTATAATAAAAAAGGAGAATTCGTTTTTAATCAGAACTTTATACTTTAATTAATACCATTATTAATTTTATACTTAATTATGAAATTATATTATTTATTATAATACTATATAATTATATTATTTATTATAATAATATAATTTAATACTTAATTATATTATTTCATACTTAATAAAAATATGAAATTAGTAATGGTATTAATTATTAAATTAATACCATTATTTATTTATTAATTAATAAATGAAAAGTATGATATTGCCTGCAGCTGCAGCAAATGAACCTTTATATATTATAGATAATACATTCTCTATGTATGAATAATATATTCTCTATACATAAATATAGTAATGTTACGTATACTAAAAGGAGCCGCCGAGTAATTGCGATCGGATTAGGCCGGGTAGCGTCCTGAGAGACCGTGTGACCGGTGTAAGTGGTTTTAAGGATTAGCGACAGGCTAAGTGCAAGTAAGCTAAACAATGATTGCACTTCCCAGAATTGACCTGTTCCGCGGGAGCGAATGTCGTGGGAAGACATATCCGTACGTGACCATAACAATAGGTAAACAAATTAAAAGTCGAAGATGTCCTGAGAGATCAATCCCTTATAAGGCGATATCATGTCATTCTGGACTGAGCACTGCCAGTGCGTGTAACTCCTTAATCATCAATAAATGCTGTGAAACGACTGTTGGCCTTTTACTTGGATCCTCCACCCACCCCTACGCAACAGTATTAAATATTCTCTTTTTCTCTATAAAGTTCTCTATGTATAATAAAATGAATATTAAAAAAATACATCCAATTGTTTAGTTTGATTTGCAACATGACGAATTTGATTTGTAAAACGACGAATTCGATTTGTAAAACGACAAATTTGATTTGTAAAGTGACGAATTTGATTTGTATAATGACGAATTTGAAGTTCAAAAACTGTACTTGAAAGTAAGAAAAAATACATATAAAGTAGGACTGAAATTAGATACTTCACAAGTCACTAACTAATATTTGCATTGTATTCACCATATTTTATTATAAATATAATGATAGCTTAACTGACCCTTTTCCGCAAATGTGACAAACTTCATCGCGTAATTTGGTGTGTATGGCTTTAATATGCGACTTTAAGTTTTGCATGCTCAAATATGTTTTATCACAGTGCGGGCATTGATACGGTCTCTCGCCTCGGTGAGCCCACATATGACGTTGGTAAGTAGAAAATGCATAAAATCCTAAAAGCATAAACAAAACAACCATATTTTCATTGCTGACACACCGAGTGGCTTTTTTTCTTCTTTAGCATATGTAAATTATACCTTGGTTACAACCACGAACATTACATATGAATTTATCTTCACCAGTGTGTCGCCAACGATGTGCGTTTAAGGTTGTCCTCGCCGCGAATAATCTGAAGCACACGTCGCATTGATAAGGCTTTTCACCTGTGTGTACTCGTTCGTGCTGCCTTCTTTTGCCCGACACTGGAAAAGCTGTAAAAAGTGAATTTTTCAGTACAAAAATGCATTTTTTACAGAAAAAAATTTTAGCTCTCGTGGATAAATTCTTGCTATAAGCTGATGATGAAGAACAAAATCACTATCTTGCTGTAATGGGAATCTGACCATGAAGATGCCAAATAAATCTTAACTTGAGTTTTTACAAATATCATAATTGTTGAATTATGAACAGAGTGTGTAATTACATATATGTTGCAGTGAATCTGTATTCGTCTGTGAAAGTATACTTTCACCAAGTCAATCGATGAAAGCATTACCACACAGTAGATTTATAATGCGATCAGCCTCTAACTGCGACCCAGCCTATCCATATCGGTACTAGTTTCTAAATTTATACAATTAACCACCCGATTCCCTTTTTCATTAAAACCACGCTTGTCCATGATCATTGCTAACTTATTGATTGATTGACGTGAACTCTGCAATATTCAGAGTGGCCTGTATTAAAAAAGTCCATGGAAAACCAAGATACAGTTGTTTTCGTTTATAATATATTTCTAGTCGCTTTCCTCATGTCTGAAGATCGTGACTTTCCGTCTTTTAATTTTCATAATATGGCCTGTTATGGTCTTCCAGCCCTCTCGGCACCCTGCAGCTCGTGGTGACTCAGTTTTCCCAGTGGCAGCCCTGACCTGGTCTCTCCATCTTGTTAGGGATCATCCTCTTCCTCTGCTGCCGTTAACGCTTAAGTACGACCAAATTTTCCGGGCTGTCCTGGTCTCACCTCGCAATGTGCCCAAAGAACTGGAGGATATGACAAATGGATGATAGCCTATTGCTAGCCTTCGGCTCTTGCAGGAAAGAGGCATTAGTTCTTCTCGCTGTCCAGGGGATTCTAAGCATCCGTCTCCAACACCACATCTTAAAAGCATCTATTCTCTGCCTTTTTCGAGCTCGTACCGTCTATGTGCTCACTCCATATATAAATATGGGGAAGGCCAAAGCTCGTAACAGACGCATTTTCGTAGACACGGCGACGTACCGATTCGCCTTTTTATTTCAGCATCACACTCTCCATCATCCGAGATAAATGAAATCTTGTACAACTACAAGATCAGATAAAGCATTCGTCCTCAGGAGTTGACCTTTTCGGTCATGCAAGTTGACCATCATAATCTTTGTTTATAGTATATAATAAATAATAATATACGCCCTAAAACGCCAATGGAAGTATACTTTCACTGCTAGTATGAAATCATTGTAACATATATGTACACACAGATCTATATTTACAATAAGTTATCAAATTCAATTTAATCCAAGTTACTCATTAGACCAATATGATAATAGAAAGTGAATTATAAGTCATCTCTAACTAGGAAAATATAATGGGTTAATAATTTGTAATAAAAGTATTAAATTCAATGGTTGAAAAGTTTTCTGATTAATTTGTATTGCTTTATATGCTCTTCTATCTATAGAGTGCTTTCAACAAAAGAGAATTTGGTGATGTTTAAAATACATATGTATTATTAATCATAATATATGTAGAAAAGAAAATAAAAACTAAAGTCTAGATAGGAAATAATTACCTTTTGGACAAAATGAGCATTTGAATCGTTTTTCACCAGTGTGAACGGCACGAACATGATTTAGCAATCCTCTCTGTTCTGTAAAACTTTTTCCACACCATGTGCAGAGGGCTGGTTTTTCTCCTGTGAAAATTAAAATAATATAATATAATAGTCAATAATTTAAAATATCTGATAACACTGAACAGCAAAAAATACTTTTTTACTTAACGGAGCGGAGACTAATCAATCTTTACTAGTTTAACGCAAAAATCATTTACCGCTTGAATTGGTGTTAAGATAAAAAAAAAAATATTGAGATTGAAAATCAATCCTTGTAAACGTAGTGAAATATAACTATAAATATTATATTATATTAAAGACAATAGATCGAGAAAAAAAATTTGACTTAAAAAATTCCCTATATGAGCCAGTATATTTGAAAGTGGCATGCCAATTTTCAGTTCCAAAAACACTATTTTAGTTTAACATAATTCACAAATTTTAATGTCCAGAATCTTGGAAAAGAAGAATCAACTTATTACAAGACACCAGTATTCTCATATAATACGTATTTTAAAGCAATAAAAAATCAAAATCAATAGAAAAAACAACTGACTATTGATTCCAATACTCACTTTTGGCACAACAATACTAGATTTTGAGTTGAAGACGACAAAAGTAAAAAATTGCACATTTTTTAAGCGTTTATACCTCATAAATGAAAGGAGACCGACAAAAATCATTTTCATATTCGATTTCAAACTTAGTAAAGATTGATAAATCTCCACTCTGGTCAATTTTTTTTGTTGCTCAGTGTTATTAGAACAATTTTACATATATGTATGTACCTTTATGAGAGCGTATGTGGTAACGAAGACTTCTAGCATACTTGAATTCGCGCATACAAAAATTACAGACTAAAGTTTTCAAACAATGCAATTTAGAAATGCACATTTTGCCTTTGGAGATTTTGAAATTCACCTAAAAATAAATTTATACATATATCATTGAATTTTATTAAATTAATTTTTGAAGATTCGTAGATATGAACGTACCAAGTTTTCAGTGCTTAAATTTGAGCTGCTGCATTTTGCATTCTTACACTCGTGGCTTTGAAACGACTGTATAGTTTTGAACCTGACAATTATTAGAAATGTTAAAAATGTGTTTATTTTTGTGGCATATTGTCCAAACTCGGGTATTTTTATTATGAGCGTAAATTGAATTGTGTATATTATATACAAATTATTATATTTGAATTAAATAAATAATTTAAATTGTGCACTAACCGATTTTGACAGAGTTTACATGTGTACGAATAATGGTTACACATATGAATTTTTAATTGTTCCTTGCTTGTGGCACTTTCGTTGCAGATATTACAAATAAATTCACTATTTTCTTCCTGCTTTATTTAAAAGTACAAAAATAATAAAATCGCAATTAATAAAATATATTTCGCCAATGCAATTAGAAATTCAGTCGCCAAGCTATCTATCGCATAGCTAAATAATCTCAATAGAATATTACCTTTATATCTGGTATATAAAGTGCTTCTTCCTGCTGTGAATTCAACTTCAATATGCTCTTTTTCTAAATCAAAAAAATAAACCAAAATATAATACAGTCCATGCTACGTTTATACAATTGAAACTGATTTAGACCTACAGATATTTTCTTTAACTTTGTTCTGCACTTATTAGACAGTAATACTTTTTTATCTTTTTTATCAACGTCATCATTCAAATTAATCAAAGTATTCCTCTTTGTTAGCTGAAATATCATCAATCATAATTTACATGAATGCAGATATGACAGTTTTATTTAATATTAAAAAGGTACATTACAAAAATTACCTTTCTTTTCCGTCCTTCGTTTAATATTGAACCATTTAAATTTGTGTCCGACACATTTTGTGGATTTACAAGAGACGATAGTGGTACATCTTCATCTGATGATTCTCTTTTCCTAATAATAAATATTATCATGGTTTAATAATGAAAAACACAAATCGAACCAAGAAATAACATGCAAAAATTGCAATCAAGTTTACTAACCAATCTGTAAGGTTTTCTGCTTCTGAATAGTTGTATTCGAATTTTGTTTCATTTAGATCGTCAGATTTACAAGCATCGTCGTTTGGTGATGGTTTTTTATTTTTTTTAGGAATCAATTCACCAGATATGCGAAGTTTTAAATAGTCGTCGGAGGTTTGACATTGAGTGCGGAAGTCATGAAAGGACATCAGTTTGAGGAGGCACCGCTCGCACATTTTTTCCGGAAGACCGTCTTTGTGGGATACCTGTAATGTTTATTACTGCATATATTCATGGAACTTTGCTTAGAATTTTTGATACATCCTTGATCCTTTTTTACATTCATTCGGAAATTATTCGAGCACTACTAGTCATATAATCCATCCATTGGGATTTCAATCTCTCATTCACTCCACTATGTCGGCTACTCTTTCATTCCTTGCTTCTCATTATACAATGTTATATATATGTACTTCTGAGCGGATTGAACTGTATGCAACATTTTTCCACTCAACACCTATATTTTGTTTATATATGCGTCATTATTGGCAAAACATTTATAAACAGAATTAATTCGCTGATATGTACAACATCCTAATTTCATTCATTTCTATATCACTATCTCCTTACTTCAAGACATGCTAATGGTTTGGTCTAAACTACTCCTAATTACAGTATCGAATGTAATATTATCAGACATGTAATATGTATATACAACATAACATTTGGTAAAAATACGTAAATTAAGAATTTTAATGACAATTGTGGAATGAATTTTGAGTCCATTCTCGATATATAAACATCCACGAAATGGTAGCTGAAAGCACTATTGGTAGATGAATTTAGATCAGTTCACTTTCGACATATAGCGTGATTTATTATTTCGATTTCAAGATAGAAAAATCAAATATATACAGGATAATAGTCTGATTTATTAGAAGCATTGAATGACGTATCATAAGTGATATATATTTGATGGTGTTTGTTGGCGTATACATGAATTGTAATGTTACTTTTATGCTTGCGCAGATAAAGAGCAGCTTTGGCAGATTTTTGTGGATTGTCGAGCTGAAGATGGAAGTGAGTTCGTCAGTGCAGGCGAGGCATAATCGGCAGATCACGTCAAACTCATCGGCGGCCATTGCACCGAACTGTCATTGGCTTAATTTTGAATATTTAGGCCGTAACACACTCTTTCACGTTCTGCGTATGTCAAGTGTAAAGACCACCGATAGAACGGTAATTGGATTATTAGTCACATTTTGATTGCCCAAAAGACAATTTTTGCCATGAAAATCACGAATACGGACTTTTGTGCGAGCGCTTTGTGACCAATAATCTCCGAACCGATATATAGGGCGGGTTAAAGGCTTGGACCGTTTCCCGGCCTATGAAAATTCAGTTGTATTTTGAAGAGAATCTTTATTTGCTCGATTAATACATGTGTATTTGTATGTATAGCGAAGTAGGTAAGGGATTCGCTGGAATGAGCCGGGTCGAGTTCCTGAAACTCACTGGCATCTGGGGTCGATGCGTTGGTTAATAAAGGTGTTGCTTGAGCAACGTGTAGCTGGGCTGGTGAGATCACGTTCTGAAAGGTCTTCCTCTGTGTTCTATGTTTGATGCGTAGTTGCGTAGCTCCTTAGGATTTCCCGTGTACTCGTCATTGCGTATTTGGAGCGAGTCGAATCGCCTTTATGGGTAAGCTGGACGAACTATTTCGGCCAAGGCTGACTTTCGTGTACGATAACAGGACGCGATGATGTCATTTGTACAGATTAAGTTCGATGAGGGAAATAGGTGATATCATCGACCTAGCTTCGTATGGTACAAGTCGTGCTATATCCTTACAGATACATCAGACATTACAAATATACTTGCTGGTAACTAGAATTAAATTAATATGTAATCACTAATTTACAATAATTAAATATACTACTATGGGGGATGGACGAATGAGACGACTGGCATGTTAAAATAAAAACTAGTAGAATTGTAAACCATGGTTATACATATATTACATTAAATATGGAGATAAAAGTTGTTGTGGTTTCTGTTCTGAAATTATTGAATGTTGAACTTTTTCTAATTAGCCGCATTTTGGATAGGAGCGTACATTTTTCAGGAATCGGGCGTTTTGGGTCTTTTTACAAAGCTAGAGTGCAAAAAAAAGGTTCGGCGAACCTTTATCAAAGCACGGCCAACAATTAAAAATGAACAGCACGCTTTCGTTCCGCACACTACTCATTATCAGAGATCGGGGGTCGAGGATGCTTTTATGCACAAAAACTAGTTCACAATAAATTGTCAACCTTTTGTTTACCCTCTTGCTTTATAGGGTAATGGAGAAGTCTATGTTCTCGTCGGTTGTACAATGTTTAACTTGCCTGGTGAGATCATACTCTCGGGGTTTCCTAAGGGCTCGAGGTTTTTTTTATCTGGAGCGAGTTGATGGTGTCTTTGCCCTTCTTTGAACGAAGATATTTCGGGCAAGGTTGACTTTACATGTTCGTACAGGAACTCAATGATGCAATGGTATGACTTGTGTTTTAAGGTCCGAACGCACTAGGTGACACAGCGCGGAACATCGGAATTGGTACAAAAGGCAACTTTGACGCACAGTGCTGCGATGTGATGTGCTGTGCTGCGTCGCTGCAGCGCAGTGTTGCCTAGTACAGTCAGACCTTAAAAAGTAGATCAACGACCTCGAATCGGGATAGTATAAGTGGTGCTAAATTTCTGATAACCATACATACTTTATTTAAGAGGTCAGGCCATTATTTTTTTTACTGCTCTGTCCTGGATTTGTGTTTTTTAAAATTGACCTTTTGTCCTTATTTTTTTGTCGACTATAGCTGTATCACTAGGACGATCCTACATCGGCGAACCTTAAAAAATCGGTTCTGTTTTCTGATATACAAAAGTTAAAGAGATGTAAAAGATCGAAGAATGACGACAAAATGACAAGCCCTGCCAACATGGGTGGGTTGAAATTTTTGGATATTTCACAGATAAAAAAGTTCATTTTAAAAAACGGTGAATTTTTCTTCCTGGATCTAATGCCACTATTGAACGAATATTTTCATTAGTGAACAATATGTGGGCCAATGAAAAAACTGAATTAAAAATAGACACATGCATGCATGCATTTATACCAAATGTAATTTTGGAATGAGCTGTATACAATTTTTTGACTATTTGAAGCACGAATCCGCGTCATCAAAAAAGTTAATTCTTGTGAAAAATATCATCATATATGTATATAATATCGGGGCTTACGTGACGAGCCAGAATGTTAAATTACAGAAAACACAAATATTGGAAGGCAAAGATCGAAAATCGAAAGATCTTAAGTCGAAAGATAAAAAAAAAGGGTGCATGGTAAACGGTACATTGATTGAACCACAGATTAACTGGATGGCTGCTTTAAACGCAATTCTCGACTTCACGAATGATATATTGCATATAAGATGACGAGTAACCTTTCGATATGCACAGATGCAATTATTAAAATGGTAATTATTAAAATTGAGTTGGATCTTTCTGGCGAGTTTAATAAGGCAAAATTCGGAACTAAAGTATCAGAAGCACATAACGTATACAGGGTAGGTATGTCGGGACTTCGGGTAGATTTCGCTTTGTGTAAGTGCGAGCAGTGCGCTCGCATAAGGTACACGTGTCGTTAATCTGTGGTTCAGTCTGTCTGGCGCTTTTCGATCGTTTGCACCGCATCGATTTCGTTTCTATGATACAAATAAAAAAATTCGGGTGTGACCAACCCATGACTTTATCTATGTATTTGAAGAATATAAGAAGGTTACAAAACAAAATTCGATATTGAACTGATGACTATGATAGCGATACAAATTGATGGAAATTTATGGAAACTTGCACAAAACAAAAGTTCTACTTCCGGTTGTCAGATTTTATTACTAAAAATCACTATCAGTATTATACTCATTAAATATCAAAAAAATAAAAATAATTTTACAGGTCAAAATAAAATAATGAAATATTGTTTTAAAAAAAAATACTACTTCCGGTTTACGAATTCTGACCAAAACCCTACCAGATTTAAGTTAGTACATAAAGGATAGAAATATAAATTTTCAGCTTAATACGTTCAGGGGTGTGGACAGAGTAGTGGGCACAACATTTTCAACCTTTCTAAGAGAAAAAAATCCCACTTCCGGTTTATAAAATTTAATAATTTTTTTTTATTTTCATCACATTGCTACAAGAATTATACTTGAATTTTTTTGTGACGAACACACATGTTTAAGGGGTCGAAAAAAATAGTGGAAGAAAAAATTGAACAAGAGTAAACTGCCACTTCCGGTTGACATATGCTTACTAAATTTTATAAATAACTTGGTATTAAGCTTAAACTTCTAGATATGAAATTTCAGTTCAATAAACCAAAACGTTTTTGAGAAAAACATAAAAAACTTCGATTCTCTAGAGTAAAAGTACTACTTCCGGTTCAGATAGAAATATTTAAAAAATATTAGGCTATAAAAATTATTATTTCTATCATATTTAAAAAAAATTCAGTCTGATTCAGTTAGTGGTTTGGGAGATAAGTGAATTCAAAAGCTTAAAAAAAAGAGGACACCTATAAGGGGAGGTACCATTTCCGGTCAACTTAAAAATTTGAAAAAAATTTACGTCGTGTCGATAAAAATTTCAGTAACCGATACTAAGTTTCAGTTCGATAGGACTAACGGTGTTTAAAATATCCCCAAAATACACACACACACACACAGACACACACATACACATTTTTTCTAGATCATGAAAACGTGATCAGTGATCGATTCTGAGTTCGAATCAATCAAAATCTCGAGTTCGAATTTTCGCATGATCACAAAACTTCATCTATTGTTACTACGTACATAGATAAAGTAAAAAAATAGTAGACTTCGATTCAAAGGTATCAAAGATCGCATGCGAAGGTAGCACCCATCTGCCTCTCTGCCACCATCGCACTTTGTCAGATTGTAATTGTTTCGCATGTTTGAAAGTATCTAAAAAAAACCACGTGCCACATTCACCGCTGTGTGATTTCGCCCTTATTCCTCTTGTTTCCAAAAACGGCAATAGAAAAAAAGTCCAGTCAAAGCAGGAGTCTGCTTGATCATTTGAGAATGGAGGGGGAGAAGGGATCGCGTAGGGGCGAGAGGGAGAGGGGTGAAGCTTGCGCGCGCGGTGCGAGCGGGGGATGCTGGCGGGGGCGCTGGGCGTAGCCGGTCGCTAGGCAACGTCGGTGACGTCGACTGTGCGGCGGCGTCAGTCAGCAAGCGGCTTTCAGTGCGGTCGGACCGCGTTGCAGAATCACTAGCCATGGCTGAAGTCGCGCCTACTCCCGAACCGCCGCGCGAGGAGCCCGCAGCCCCCGACGCGGCGCCTCCCACCCAAGAGAAGCCCCCAGCCCCCGTCGCTGAAGAGGCCGCCACCAAAACGGAAGCAAAGCCGCCAGCCGAGGAGCCCAAGCCGAAGCTTCAAGTCCACAAACAAAACTTCGACAAGGATGTCGTCTACCTGTTCCAATTCTCCAGGACGGAACTCCTGCCATCCCTGTCTCCGTACTGTCTCAAAGTGGAAACGTGGCTGAGACTGGCCGGACTCAAATACGAGGTGAGCCGATTTTGAATTTGCCGCTCTAACGTCCGCATATATATATATATATATATATATATATATATATATATATATATATATATATATATATATATATATATATATATATATATATATATATGTATATATATATATATATATATATATATATATATATATATATATATATATATATATTCATATCGTACTGATACTTTCGAACCGCGATCGATCTCGCCTAACGGTTATTATTAGGTGCGAGATGCGCCGGCGGGGGGAGGGGGAGGAGGGTTAGGGTGCGTTCAGTTCGGGGTAGAGGGGTACGAGGGTGCGCGCGCGCGCGCTCTGGAAAAAGGGGGCGATTTCTTTGTCCCGGCTTCGCTCAATTATTTCATACATGGCCGACGTGACAATACTGTGGCCAATTTGTTCTGTACAATGATTCAATCCTCGTTTAGATTCAATTTTTTAATTTTTACTTGGTTTTAATGACCGCGAGCGAATTACGCCCTTAACGCCTGCTCCGTAAGCGACACTATCGCGCAGAGCGCTCTGCCTTGCGACCGCCATTTTATTAAACAAAAGAAAATCAATTTAAAATATAAAAGATTATTTGTATTTTTGTCGCCGCTTTATTATTCACATGTATGAGCTGCGCCAGCGCATATTTTTGTTTCATGTATTTTGTACTTGCATTGCATTTTGCGTATTTTTTTTTTGTTTGTCATGTATTTTCTTGTAGCGCATCTCTTCACCAGAGGAATCTTGCACATCTCGCTGGTAAGTATCTGTCCTGTTCGAATGAACTGTAATCTCGCCGAGCGCACGTTTCAAACCAACGGTAGCCGTGCTACATGCTTATTAATTAAATAAATAAATTTTAATCATACTAAATCTTCTACGTTCGTTCTATGAATTTTTCATTCGAAATTTATTTATTTTATTTAAATTGGCACACATACAGAATAAAATATATAAAAAAAGCGGTACATTGAGATAAAAAAAATTAACCCTTTTCCATTTCGAATTAAACCTTTTTCATTTAAGAAAAAGCCTTGTAAAAAGCGAAAGCAACCTGATATGAGGCTTGTGAAAAAAGGGTCAATTTGAAATGAAAAAGGTTTAATTTAAAATTAAAAAGGGTCAATTTTAAATGAAAAAGGCCAATTTGGAATGAAAAACCCGTATCAATCTCTGCTACCGTTAAAATAAAATAAATAACAATTTCAATAACAATAAAATAACAATTTCAAACAAAGATAGAATAGTAAGCAAATAGCTCAAGTAACAAAGCCGGAATTGAATTGGAATTCTAAATGAAAATCAATTAATTATGAACAATACTATTCTTATTGTAATAATAGCAATGAGTTCCATTTTATTGGTTGTAATAAATCTTAGTATAAAACTTTTCAGGTCCATATAGGTACATACATATGTTCAAATGATGAGGCACTCGTAAATGTATATAAATAAGGACCGCGCCCATGATTTGTTTCGTAGCTAGCTCTCCAATCCTAGTATAATAGCTGTTGTTATCAGTGAAAATTCCCATCACACATATTACTCTAGTAGAGTCAAACGATTCATTGACCCGTCTTTGAGAGGGGACCATATTGATAAAACTCTTGGAATTGAAAAGTTTTTTTTTTTTTTGTCAGATCTCGTTCGTCGACCTTTGTGGGGCGAGTCCCTTCGAGAGCGCTTATACATACATATATTCTTTAATTAAAGTTATTATTTGCATTGTGTTTCCCTTTCAAAGACCCGTAATGTGTATAATAATCGTATCGCATTAAAGCTAATAATTTGTTAACACATCCTTTCTCGAACACAATGCAAAACGTTCGTTTCGTTATTACTACGCTAATAAATATCGAGCGAAGAAACATGGGCGTGTCCCTTGAAGGGTTTTCACCGCAAACCCTTCATCGTAATGTATCTCTATGTATGTGTACAATATACGGTCTGCCTTTTTATTTATTTCCATTCGGATTGATAAAATCATCAAGAAATTTCGATTAAAAAAAAACAAAATGTTTTTATTTTTAAACATCTCCGTAGAAGCTTTTAAAATAATATGTAATTTTTTTTTAATCATAAATCTCGACTGCCTCAATTTATGATATGGGAAATTTATGGACGTAATTTTGCTTAAAAATCACATCTAGCTACTACTGCTACCCAATATTCAAGTCATGAGTCTAATATTTGCTTTTATATTTTACAAAAAATACTTATTTGGGCACAATTGCGTCAAATTTATTTCAAAATTGTGTTTCAAAAGAGATTACAGTTCAATCGTTAAGACAGGATTGATTTCATCGTTGGATAGATAGCAGCGGCGCGATTTAACGGTTTGAGAGCATTGTTATTATATAAATGTACTTTTTGATGAATGTATAAATTTATATATGTATACTTATGTATTTATTTATGTTTTGCGAAAAAGATCCGACCAACATATTCTTTCTGTTCTTTGTACAATGTTAAAGCAATTAAAAAAATCCTTAATGACGATCAACAGACAATATTTTGTCGCCTCTATTGCTTTATAATACAAAATTTCATTATAGTTTGCCTTTTCATGGTATAGTTTTGCATAGCTTGATTCCTTTATGCGGGACCATATATATGAAGGTTTGCGACATTATTTGTCATATAGTTTTTTTGATTCGATTATGTATACAGATTGTACAATGTCGGTCTTTTTAAATGGGTGTATACCCACTTTGAATATGCATATGTGCGTGACTCGCGATGCTCTCACGGTTCAACGCTCATCACACTTTTCTTTTAGATGTTGTTTCTTTTATTTAATTTTACATCGTCAAACATGTCTCGCGTTTTATACGTGCATCTTTTTATTTGTGTGTGTGTGTGTGTGCATTCCGTTTTGTATGCACTTTGGCGGTCTGTCTGTACTGTCACGATAACCCTGGCGTTGAACTTTTTTCTTGTCGTTTTATTTTTACTCTAATTATTTTCTTTGCTATGAATCGTTTGACCAATATTTGTACGCACACATTCTTAATTGACTCATTTTCAATCAATGACTCGATTCAAAGGTTGATTAAGCTCGTCGTATCATTTTTATAATAAAAAAGTCGATACTTGTTTGTGATATTCAAGTTTTATCGCCGGGTGACTCAATTTCTTGGGTTTCATTGACAAACAAAAAACTTCTTATGCGCCAGTAACTCGTCATTGTCGTTGTTTGAATCAATACAATAATTTTGATTATTCCTAAATTTGAGTTGCGCGTTTTACAACTATAACGGTTTTTTGAAGCATTTCTGCAATTTTGGCCCCCTTGAATTTCATAAATTCTTTATTTTAAGGTATATACTCGACGAAGCTATGAACGAATTTTATTTTTGAAAAAAATAATTACAGGAAAATGAAAAAAATTACGATTTCCTGAAAATAACGCTTCCCCCATACAAACTCATTGCGGTCGCTTTGTATGGGGACTTTCGATCGAAACAGCAGCTTTGAATTCTCGTTTATCAGTCAAAACGTATTAGAATCGAACCAAAAAAATTTCGATAGGTGAATCCTTTAGGGCGTTTATTTTTTTTAATAGTTCGAAACTAATCTCGAAAAAGAGATATACATGTATTAAAATTACGAAACAGAAATCTGTGTTGTAAATATGATATATTATATTCGAAACTAAGTAAAATTTTGATGATTCGGATTATCCGAATCCTTCCTCCCCAGCATTAATTCCTCCACCGGATAATCGAGAGTGTAAACTTTTTCGAAATGTTTGTCGAGATAACTTGATTGATTGTAGGCACAGTACATTGTTTAAAACCAATGCAATTTTTATTCAACGATCCCTTGATACGTCGAAAGTTAGGTCCATCGATGAAAATCCAAAAATTGCATTTTTCTCTCCGGCTCATCATCCGGTACAATCATACCTGAAATTTCTCTATTATGCATCATTGATGCGAGGAGATTTTTTACAATAATTTGGAACACTTAAACCTTTGTACAATTTTGGTGCAGGTATAAGTTAACCCTTACTACTATTTTTTTCCAATAATTCAAATTCTGAGAAAATTTTAATGCTCATTCTGATGGATAGAGCTCACGCTTTAGGTTTACGTATATCCGATTAGTAGATATTACGCGATTGGGTCTCTCGTCAAATTCAATTAAAATGCCAAATGCTTATCAAATCTGAGTAGTATTATTTCATTTGACAAAATATTTATTTCATTCTCGGGAATGAAGTTAGGAAACTTATCTTTTGATAAGTTCGTCGTAGCAACGTTGGCTGCGATGAGTTTCGTAGTAAGTTATTTATTGACAGACTTGTCTGCTAATAAATTTTCTCAAATGAATTTGTATTCCTTTCAATTATACGTGTCATCGAACTGTAATAAAATAAAATTGCATTATCAGTAGAGACCTGTATTATTAGCATACATTTTTTTCTTCAATCTCAATGTTTCATTTTAGCGAATAGAATGTTCAGTTTTGACATATTTATTTTATATATAATTTTTAAATTAAAAATCATTTCAATTCCTCTATCAAATACACATAATATATTAAAATAACTACGAAAATAATGGCACAAATGCGATTTTTATCATCTGTCGCAAAATGCTAAAAATATACTCTATTTGTCATCTACACGTTCATGATTTCAGTTTGAACTGTAAAAAAAAGCTTTTAATCACCTTAATCGTTCTTCATACGTAAATATACAGTTAAGTCTTATAGTGACGCAGCCCTTCTCCAGTTGGACTTACATAGATGCACTGTTAAGTTGGTTTGTCGAAAATAATTTAATTTTTAGCATTCAAATAGGCCTCAATGTGACAATATCTTCAAATCGCTTGATTTAATCCCTATAAGTGGTGTTGAATTTAAGTTTTTGGATGAATTTTACGATTTGGGGGATGTTCTCAAATAATTTTTATTTAATTTTACGGCACATAGACAATATTTGTTTGCGGGCCACAAAAATGCTGGGATTCTTACTACGAGTTAGTAAACCTTTCCAGAGTGCGTTGGTGCTTAAAATTCTTTATGAATCTCTAGTACGTAGCATTCTACAATTTTCTTCCATTACATGGAGTCCTACCCATATGACTCATTCATTTAGGATTGAAAGAATCCAAAAACGACTTCTCAAATATCTTTATATGAAATTGTATGGTTATTATCCTTGGCCATATCTGCGGCTTCAACTCATTGGAGCCTCGTCGTGTTATGTTTCTGGGAAAGCATTTTTTGAGCTATTAAATGGGACAGTACAGAATCTTCAGGTTCTTAATGAATTTAAGTTTTATCCACCTAGTAAGTACAGAGATAAATTTGTTTTCTCCTCCCGTGGCTCGTATAAATATGTTGGCAACTTCTCCGTTATCTAGAGCGATATATCTGCTCAACCGGGTTGCTGGTGAAATTGACCTCTTCAATGTAATCTGTGTTAAACTGGTGGAGTGGTTGTCGAGCAACGCCAGTGGTTGATTTTATCAATTATAAATGTCAATGATTTTTCCATCAAGATATAACAGGTCGTTATTATTATGATTGTATGACTGGCCACAGTGACGCGTTAGAGCTCTCTGTAATATCACTGTGGCTAATATGTAAAAAATGAATTAAAAAAATATAAATTGTACTTTATATTGTATGTATGTATTTAAAGCGTGTGGGATAAATTCACTATCATTGTTCGGGGTTCGCAAACCATCGATTACTTTTTTTTATTTCATTTTTTTTCGTTTTTTATTCTTCTTTGAGACTTATAAGATCACCAACCGACCGGGTTCGGAGACCCGTCTTCTCGTTTCAAGCCAAGCAATTCGATGGTGTAATAGCATTCGTCCCACGATCGCCATGTGCGCTCGCATCTCGCCTTGCCCAGACCGAAAGCTCCCGTAAGGAGAGAACGGGATCAAATTTGTATACGTGCATACATATGTATGTATGCATATGTATTTATGTACATGTGTATGTAGTGTGCGAGTTCACGTCGGATGTGAAGCCGCAGAACAGTCGGGGTATAATTGATACGTCCGTTGCGACACAGCGATGTCTTGTCTGTAAGACACTCGCACACACCATTATGTATGTATGTATATATACATTTATATATATATATATATATATATACATATATGTATATTTAAACCAGTTTTTTCGATGCTTCCATTAAATTTGATCTGTTCGGTGAGAGAATCCAGATCGAATTTTTCATTGTTGGCCCCCTCGCCGAGTCCTTCCTCGTGACCCTGCCCACCTGTCTTCGCGAATACATAGAAGTTTTGGTCAGTTTGTCGCTTGAAATTCGAGATTGGAACTTTTGGCTCGGAGCTTTCCCGAAGTGCGATTGTATTAGTTGAGGAATCGATTGAAACACCAGTTACTAAAACAGTGTATGCAAATTTGGGCTGCTTTCCAATTGTGTTAATTTTGGAATATATCTGGAGTAGGCACTATTTTTATTTATAATATGAATACACTAGTTGTTTTATTAGTTGTAAATGCTAGAATTTTCTAACGAAAAATTTAGTCTAGTCATGATAATGATATTATCAAGATTCGAAATATTTAAAAATTGATAGCAATGGTAATATGAGGATAGTGGTATTTTTCGCCTCTTTCCGCTGACGCTTCAATTACAGCCTCTTCTGAGAAGCGATTTCACGTTTTTAAAAATGCCTCGAAATGTGAATATTCTCTCGGTTACCCCGGTCGAAGATGACAGTGTCTCGTGGAATTCTGGTTTTGCTTAACGGAACCAGCCCACGCCTATTTTATTTTGAATCACGCAACAGTATGAATCTTCATTACTACGTATGTATGCATATCTTCGCTCACTATTAAAAAATTGACAAAGTTGTATCTTGTATGTGTTGAAATTGATCGTGCGGGTTGGTTCTATTGTTCAAAACTAGGATGGCGTGTCGTGATATTCGGAAGTTGTAAATTATAAAATAGTTTATTACCATTTTGAAGAGCACTGATCTACGACAGGGCACACATATTTCACATTTGACTATCACACTATTTGACTAAATATGAAATAGTTTTGGGGGTATAAGCGAGTTTCATATAGGTTTCTTTTTTTTCCTTCGTTGGGGCTTCGATTGTAAATTTATCAAAATCATTATTGAAATCAAGTCAATTTTAAATGACATCTTTGAAAAAAAAATTTTTTCAAAAGATATTGATAAGAACACCGAGTAACAAAATAAAAAGTATTTTAAAGCAATATAAAATCACAATCAGTACAAAATATATCTGACTATTGATTCCAATACTCACTTTTGTCAATACTAGATTTTGAGTCAATGGCTGCAAAGGTAAAAAATCTGTAAAAATTGCGCATATTTTTTAAACTATAATATCTCACAAATGAGAGGAAACCAACAAAAATTAATGTCATATTCGAATTAAGTGATTCAAATTTAGTAAATGTAGATCAGTTTCCTCTTCGGTAAGTAAAAAAATGTGAGTTTTGGTTGCCCAGTGTATTAAGTCGTACATTATCGTGCACACAGCCGTAGGTTCTCGACCACTGAACTAAAATCTTTCGACCTCCTTCCGGGTATTGAATTGTGAATTCACAGTTATTATTGGGTTTTGTGTTTTATTTTAAAATCTGATGTATGTAGTTAGTTTAAACGTATTTCGGGTGATCTTGTCTTGCTAGTGTAGTACCTTTCGGTACTACATAACTCCTAGTTACTCGTTTCCAAACGAATTATGCTTTCTTTCAAAGTTATTCAGAATGTTTATTTTGTTCCCATATCATCGTTGCTACATACCTATTACATGTTCACAATTAACTTCAAACCTTTTATCGACGTATTTCAAAGCGAAACTAGCGCGGGTGTATACATTTTTTATTCATATGTATGTATGTAGTAGAGCTCGGTGTTTTACGATCGACTCGGGTCGTTGACTAGCTCTTCTCGTGTGCGCTTTTGCAACGCGAATGCATCCCGATATCTTTGTGCAAAGTTAATTTAACGGTTTAACTCGCTATGTGTATGTGTGCTTTATTGGCGTTACTACTATGTTTTTAATTACTATTCATTTTCACGTAGGTGTAATTAGAGCGTTCGTTCAACTCTTTTCAGACGTGCGAAACGGTTCGTCGTCGAAAATATTTGTTTTTTTATTAAATAATAATTATGTAAGTATGTCGATTGCCTAGAATCATATCGAAAATGGGATAAAAAAGCTTATGATACTTATAGTTGGTCTGCTGTAGGTCGAGGCAAAAGCTTACACGCTGTCTCTTACACCGCTTCCCGATCAATAACATATCTTGCAGACAGTAGAACATTGTACGCGCGAAATGTTATTGGTCGAAATGGGGTGTAAAGGACAGCAAGTACGCTATACAAAGCCAGGTGTTGAACCCCTGACCACATAATTGAAAGCACTACACGCTTACCACGCCCCTAAAAATATTATCATCATCATCATTTACATCCATTCGTCTCTGTTTTGCACAACTCTCATCTATCTCACCCTACTCATTTTTCTAATTTCATTCATCCATATTCCATATTTATTTTTAGTTCCATCATCTGGTCATTGTATAAATATATCAAGATCAACCGTCTCCTGTCGGAGTTTTCATCAGCCAGTATTTAGGGACAATTCCATTTAAAATGACACCATCAAAATCATTATTTCCACTCTACATGAGATACAAGGCTTTCCCCAGACAACTTAACTTCAAGGAAAATACAGTCGACTCATTAATTCAGCAAAATATGTAAGAAAAGATAATACATGAAAATGTATGAAGACGTTATATTCCGTCTCATGTTTTCTTATGGCTTTTTTCTTTTTACTTTTTTATATATCTAGCGTGTTATTATACACATGTACATACATATATGTCACAGTACAAGTGTACATTTCGTTCGTTCATGAACATACTAGTTTGTCCATACACGAACCAATCTGGCTAGTTATATTGTTCACAAAAACAAATTGACAAACGATGTATGTAGTTTGTTCACGCACAAACTGTTATGCTTAAGTTCGAGTATAGTAAATGGTTTGCCCCATACTCCAGTGCCTTATGTTTATCATGTACGCGTTGGAATTTTTAAAAAATTAACGGAAACGAGAATTATAGTCACTTTGTATTACGGTTTCCATAGTATTTCCCTTTTTAAATACTTAGGCTAAAAGTTTCATGCGCCACCTGGTGGGAGTCTACATATTTGAGCATTACCACTTTAACTAAACCCAATAGTTCGTGTATGAAGGAACCAGAGTGAACACTTGGACTGTAATATGTGTACATATGTACATATTTCGAGTTGACTAGTACACATTTTTGAGACGGTTGAGTTATCTGTGCTTGAAATCTAATGTTATGTTCTAGAAAATCTGCCTCTACATATACATAAAATGCATATAAATATAGTTCTTTCGATTTAGTTTAGTTTGTGTATGTACATATGTGGTGGATTAGATCGTATATGCGATACGCGATACTTCGTCCTATTTCACAGAGTGCATATGAAAACGACACCATCGAGACGCGGTGCAATTGCACTTACTGCACAATGCGTTGGCCAATTTCTCTTCAGGTATTCGCTCGCTGGCGAACACAGATCACTTCTGTAAACTCGACCCACATCCGTACGGGCTGGTTCTCATCGTACGCGTCGCGGAACTCGTAGATCAATGGTAGTTGCATTGCATACCAGTTTGTGGCGATGACAAAAAAATGACGCCTGGTTGAAATGTGTGTTGATGCAGTTTTGCGCGATGAAACTAACCCACATGATTTGTTTTTTGATTGATGTTCGCAACTTCGTGAAACTTGCAAAGTTTCGTGACAGGGATCAATTGTATAGCAATCATGTGATGTTGCTTTTGTATGGTACTTAATAGTCGACAATGTACGTTGAAAAAAGTACTACTAGATAGTATCATAAGTTGAAAACTATGTATTTATGAAGTGGCGGATGTTAAAAAGTTACTCAAGTGGGCTAGTTCCGTTGCGCTGCTGAATGGTATGATATGTAGCTCAATTGTCGATCTCGTGAATTATGTGTTGATTGATTGGAATTCGTAATGACGAATCTACCGTGAACGGTTGGAAGAAGTTTATAAGTGTGAAAGATCAATACATTTGTTTGATTCTCACAAAGTCAAGTATTTTCTCTCAAAGTTTAAGTAATAAATAAAATGAGTCACAGCCGATTTAAGAAAAACAGAGGGTTCGGATAATCCCATACATAAGTGGCTCAAGTTTCCCGACTCAATTTAAAACTAAGTGTTTCGAATATTTTACGACACTTCTGAACACGTTTTTATGTCCCAATGGCGTAGTTATTTTATGCACTAGAAAAATATTGGGGTTTTCTTCCATCGAAAAGTCTCTTTAAATGTTTTATATTTTATCATTGATTACGTATACAATTTCAATGTACTTAAATGCATTTGTTTCCTATACATTTTATACTTAAATAAAATGTAAACAGTACGAACAATGAGTTTGGCTCATTTTCAGTGCCAGGAATTCTCCGTATACACTTCGCTTGAACGTGTAAATTTTGAATCTAAAATATCCGAAGCTAAATTTAAGACCGATTTCGTTTAACCGTGTGCCTTGTAACTATTGTAAATATTATCGTTAAAATGGCCAACCTTCTATGATTGTTCGACGGTAAAATGCGGTTTGGGATTCGGATTGGATGACTTCGTTTGTCCCAAAACTTAGTCAAAACATGGTGGTTCCGAAAGTTTAGTATCCTTCGTGATCGTCTTACCTTCGCACAACCCAACGGTTCAAAGTTCGACTTACCAACTTGTTAACGTCTGGGTTAAAAAATGCACTTCATGTTCACGCATTATGTTATGCGAGCGTGTATAAATATGGTTAAACGATAACGACTCATCGGTATGTGAAGTATTTCCTGTTAGCGTTGGTGGTTTAGATTCTCGCCGGTTAAATTTCGTTTTACTTTTACCAGAAATGTGCTGGACCAATTTTCAGAACTTAGGGACGCAACAATTTCGTTGTTACCATGCACGTTTTGGCAGTATTATACAAATGTATCTGTGTATATAGTATGTCAGATGATGATAAAGATTTTTTTTTAATAGTAGTTATATAATATTAATATTAATATCATCATCAGCCGTTCACCATCCACTGCTGGATGCCTCTCCAATACGCTTCCACTCGTCTCTGTTTTCTGCAACTCTCATTCATCTCACCCCACACATTTTCCTAATTTCGTCTACCCATCTTAACATGAACATCTGCGGTCGTATTTTTACCCTTATGCATTCTCTCGGGTACCACTCTAGCACTTCTTTTGTCCATCTTTCGTCCATTCTTCTAGCCACGTGGCCCGCCCATTGTCATTTCAGTCTTTTAACTTTATCTACTATGTCCCTTGTCATACTTCTCACCCACGTGTTCCGCTTCCCGTCTTTCCTCGTTATGCCGAGCATACAGCGTTCTCAACATACTTCTTTGAGTGCATTGGACTTTGTGTAGCATCTTGGCGTTTAATGTCCAAGTTTCATATCCATACGTCATTATTGGCAAAACGTATTGATCAAAGATCTTTTTCTTCAGACAGAGTGGCATTTTTGATTTAAAAACAACATCGATTCGTCCAAATGCTCTCCATCCTAATTTCATACGTCTCTTTATTTCTTCTTCTTTACTACCGGACATGTCTATTATTTGACTCAAATATAAATATTTATTTATTACTTTTACTATGATTTTATATACAAAGTATCAATAGATGAAGTACATATTGGGATTATAAGAAAATTCAAAAACTAAACAAGGCAATCGTTTTCATCGGGAATTTGACGTATTGACTGATTTTGCGTAGCGATGTATTATGCGGCACATTTTACATGTAGTAATGGCGAAATTGAGAGCATTGAGTGAATTTTTGTTGTAGCATATTTTTGTACTACGCAATATCCAAAGTTCACACAGTTCATCTAGTGTTCTCTCGATTCTTTAAATTTCGTATGGAGATTGACGTATGTGTATCCGCGTGTGCGTCGGCCTTCATGCGAAAGCGCACTTTTGTTAATTTATTTCTGTCTTTTTCTGTCGGGACAAAGTGGCCACATGTTGATATGAATAATTATGTACTCTAAAGTGAATGAGCGACGATTGTTATCGAAATCATTAGACGTGAATGAAATAATCAATTGATGATGATTTTGTCGGTGGCAGGTGCCGGTTCCATCCTCAACCTGGGCCTATAGAGATCGATCCATTCGCTATAAATAAGTAAGACGAACAAATTAATAAAATAATATCCGAGCGAGAGGGCAGAACGTCGCAATTTCAGTGAAAATTTGCGAATATATGTATAATGTAATATAAATATTCAACAATTCGAACTTTTCAGTTTTGTTCAACGTTTGGAGTGTGTTTTTGGGCTTGGCACGTTTCGTGTACGAATTCAGAATGAGTTTCTAATTTTGCAAATGTAAATATCGTCTTTGTTTGCCTCCAATTTCATTATTATTTATTATCATTTGTGTATACGAATCGTTTCATTATTAAATTCGTATAAACAATGTGCTACTTGTTGCACTACTTCAAACAATTCCGAGATTGAAACAATTCGACAAATGGAAACGTTCTAATGTAAATATTGAAATGTAGCATTGCATCGACCTGCATAACAATTTCCGTTTTTCAAATGCACCGAAATAGAAACGCATTCCTCCTTGTGCCTACGAAGAATTCTCTGGTCTAATTTGTACAGTTCAAATGGTTCGAATTGTAGAATTTTATTTATTTTTAAAAATACATTTTGATTCGAAATAGCGGAGTTCTTTCCGATGCGCTTTTATTTATTACGTACTTGTGCATAGTTTATTATTTGTTTGTTTCCGAAATCCAAAGATCAACATACACTTTATTCATATGTATTTTCTACTTGAGCGTACCCCTTTACAGACCGTTAATGGCAACATCTGTATTTAGCAGGCTTAGGTAGTGCAAACCTTCAAAATTTTGAATCTTTTTTGGTAACTGTGTATGTACGTATTAACCAGCAGCGTTAAGACTAGTGGTTAGCAAATTATGTTTTCGAGCGGAGTGGTCACAGTTCGACTTCCACTAGTAGCTGTTGGCCAGACCTTGGTTTGTGACTCCAGGTCGATCGTTTCCTTTCAGAGTTTGTTAATTTTTCTGAATTTCATTGAAACGGTTCCTGTAAATTGGCATTTCCTTTCCAATCTGTCTTGAAAATCTCAAGTTATTCCGCGTCTTGAGGTTCGCCAATTTCTAAAATAAAATGCTGCGGTATAAATTTCTCCATATATGTCACTCTAGATGATGTTTGTATGCATTGGAATTTTATAAAAATGCTTGTATTGATTGTATTATTGTATTGTATCTGTATAAGTAAACTCGTCGCTTTGGAGCTTGTGATATTCGATTGAAATAAAATAAAATATGTATACGTATGAACCAATATTTTGATGCACGCAAAGGTTGAATGACAAATTCATATTTTTAAATTTGATTACAGCAATTTGTTGTTAATTGTAAGACGAGTCTTAAACGTAATTAACTGGGTATCAGCAAAATTGCTTTGTTCGCTTTATAGAGAACGTTTTATTGTAATTGTTGAAGTACACACATAAAAGGTTCTTTCATCGAAAGTTCAAAGTAAATTAAGCCCATACATAATTAAACAATAATTTATAGTACTGTTCATTGTGAAAGTATAGTAAATAAGTAATTGCATTATCGATGACTATTCGATTTGAACGTATCGTCGACGAGATAGGTGTATCGCATGTGCTTTCGTTAATTATTTATGTTTTCGAATGGCACAAAAGTGAAATAGCACTCTAGTTAATGACGATGGCGTGTATTTTTCGTTAAGTGAAGTATGCACGTTTTTTACGAATTGGTAATTTTTTATCTCGAACTTCGCTCATTAGCTTCTTTTAAGTAAAAAAAAAAAATTGCCACTGACAAAAGTTTGACACGCTGCAATTTAGTACCCTTAAAAATTCTAACGGAACAATTGCGTTTGTTCAATATTATTTCATATACCTTGTATCGGGGCAGGTTTGCTAAATTCACGGCTCATTACTTCGTTCAATGCATGATCTATTTAACAAATCAGTGGAGTATAAAGTGTTGAAAATAGCATCGATTTTTTACGGTACGCTGTGTAATATTTTCTAACCCTTTGCGCTCGCAGGACTGCCTCAATTTACTACCCTTGTGACTGTAACTGAAACAACGTTAGAATATGATTGTGATGTACGACTTTGTTTCAACAACATATTTATCCTCTGACAGTATAAATAGTAAAAAAGTAGTCCAGTGAGGGCGAAAACACACTAAGGATGATTATATAAAACATGGAAGGAATGCATTTAATGAGTGCCATTTTTAAGTTAAAAATACTCTTCAGAATTTTAAAAGTTTTTGATGTATCGTTTCTGTTTTGCAAGTGATGAACTTGGGCAATTGAATGCCAAAATATTGCATCAAAGTTCGATGCATTCACAGAAGTATGTCATAAAGCTTAGACCACACTAGGCGGCAGCTGCACTGCAGCGACACAGCGCGGCCAAATATCGTTTGTATGACATTTTATGAGGTAGAACGCACTACGAGTGACGCGACACTGCGCGTCAAAGTTCCCTTTTGTATCAACTTTGACGTGCCGCGCTGTGTCGCTGCAGCGCAGTGTCGCAAAATGCGTTCGCACATTAAAACTCGATTTTATTATCGTGTACAAACATATGTACATCCTACAATAACCCTCGTCGTAAACAGTTTGCCGTTTGTATATAAGATTTCATATAAAATGACCGTTTGAATTTGAGACTCGACCTTTGCCAATTAATTACCGGGTATACATAAATATTATATTACAAATGACGAAGATATATATATATATATATATATATATATATATATATATATATATATATATATATATATATATATATATATATTTTATATTTTGTCATGCCTTTATTCTTTACTTTTTAATTTGTTTTCCTTATATTTATCTTTTTCATTTTTGTAAAAATCTATTATTGGACTCGGATGTTACATATATTATTTATTTACTTTTTGTTTTTTTTTATACCTATCTCTGTACATCCTGTCTGTTGATTTTTCAATTAATAAAATAAAATAAAATAAAATAAAATATATATATATATATATATATATATATATATATATATATATATATATATATATATATATATATATATATATATATCTTGACTTACTAAAATGTGGCGGCCCCCCCCCTAATTAATATCTTAGCTAGGCTTTTCAGCAAATGCATCCAGAACCAAGCTATACCAGAAGGATGGAATAACGCAACTATCATTTTAATACACAAAAAAGGCGACAAAAGCGATATCAAGAACTACCGACCCATTAGTCTACTTTCAGCGGTCTACAAGCTCTTCACGAAGGTTATTACAGAAAGGCTGAAGAATATCCTCGACGAGAACCAACCTGTAGAGCAGGCAGGGTTTAGGGCAAATTTCAGCACAATGGACCACCTCCAAGTAGTTGGCGAACTAATCGAGCGCGCCAACGAATATCAACGGCCATTGTGCCTAGGTTTCGTCGATTATGAGAAAGCCTTCGATACAGTTAGTCATAATGCAGTACTTAACGCTCTAAAAACACAGGGAGTGCCGGAAACCTATGTGGGACTGTTAGCTGCAATATATAAGAATGCCACAGCTTCGGTTAAAATTTTTTCAGGTACAGATAGATTTAGCATAGGAAAAGGAGTAAGACAAGGAGATACAATCTCGCCCAAGTTATTCAATGCGGTGCTTGAGGGAGTTTTCAGGAAATTGGATTGGGATACAGCCGGAGTAAGCATCAATGGTCGCTTTTTGAGTCACCTTCGGTTCGCAGACGATATAGTTTTAGTAGCTCGTGATTCAGCTGACCTACTTATCAGACTAACACAGCTGGACAGGGAAAGTAGAAAAGTAGGATTAAAAATTAACGTAGATAAGACTAAACTAATGTTCAATAGTTATTGCATGCCTGATAGCATCCCCTTAGATGATAAACCAGTAGAAGTAGTAAATAATTATTTATATTTAGGTCAAATAATTGACATGTCTGGTAGTAAAAATGAAGAGATAAAGAGACGTATGAAATTAGGGTGGAGTGCATTTGGACGGATGAATGCTGTTTTTAAATCAAAAATGCCACTCTGCCTGAAGAAAAGGATCTTTGATCAATGCGTTTTGCCAGTGATGACGTATGGATGTGAAACTTGGACACTGAACGCCAAGATGCAAAATAAAATCCAATGCACTCAAAGAAGTATGGAACGCTGTATGCTTGGCATAACGAGGAAAGACAGGAAGCGGAACACGTGGGTGAGAAATATGACAAGGGTAGTGGACATAGTGGATAGAGTGAAGAGATTGAAATGGCAATGGGCGGGTCACGTAGCTAGGAGGATGGACGAAAGGTGGACAAAAGAAGTGCTTGAATGGTACCCGAGAGAAGGCAAAAGAGTAAAAGGAAGACCGCAAGGAAGATGGGTGAACGAAATTAGGAAAATGTGCGGAATGAGATGGATGAGTGTTGCGCAAAACAGAGACGAGTGGAAGCGTGTTGGAGAGGCCTTCATCCAGCAGTGGATGGCGAATGGCTGTAAATGATGATGATATATATCTCACTGCAACAATGTGTAGTTTGACTTTATTTTGGGCCGAAGGAAATAATAAAAATCTTTTATTTTAACTATCGCCTAGTGCGGTCAGACCTTCAGACCCCAAGTATAATGAAGTGAGTGCGTCATGTCGTTGGAAGAATGGACGAAAGGCACTTGAATGGTACCCCAAAAAATGTAAAATGATTGAGATTTGAAGCGAGAAAAACGTAAAGGAGGTATGTAAAAATATGTGGGAATGGATGAGTCTTGTCAGAACAATTTATGGATAGAAGTAATGCTTGAAAGACAATTGATTATGATGAAAAATTCATTATATAAACGAAAGATCGATTTCTCAAATGCGAAATAATACCAACAGTATAAACATGGCAAAACTACAACCAACTATTTGAATAGTTTATTACTCGTTGCTGTTAATGCTAACAATGTATTTTTGATTGAATTTTAGATTTATTTCAATTCTAAATAAGCTCAAGTTGAAATCTATGTACTTGGCAACTATGTGTAATTGCTTATTATTAATCAAACAGTTTATTGAATTCAAATCGTTTCGAGGGCCTTAAAATAGCTCCAGAGCTATGCGATATGCATACAAAGTTTCCAAAACATTCTTGTTATATTTTAAAATGGTTGGCATACTCGCCCTAACAAGGGATGCCAACCGGAAGCTCTCGTCCATATACACTCGGTCCGGCTTCCGTTTTCGGTCACGGTAGACATTTTTGCACGTCGATGGTTGGCGATCGGCGATTTGAGGCACGTGTCGCGACACACATCGCGTCGTAAAGTCAGTGGTACGTGTTTTTTACGCACTTCGTGATCTGCAATTTTCGCTGTGACCATGCTCTCGGACCGCGAAGATGGACACTATCGGAAATGACACTATTGAAGAAAAAAATCAAAAACCTGTTTTAGGGGAGATAAAAAAAGAATCAGATTCTGAAATACATTTCAATAGTTTTTTTTATCCATATGATAGTAGTATTGAAAATTTATATTTGTATTTGTTATGTACTAACTTAGATTTGATAAGGTTTTGGTTAGAATTCGTAAACCGGAAGTAGTAATATTTTTTTAAATAATAATTCATTATTATATTTTGACCTTTTAAATTATTTCCATCGTCTTCATATTTTGTGCTTATAATATTTAGTAGTGAGGAGTATCGAAAACGCTCGCATAGCCGGTATTTGTGAACGTGTATGTGTGCGTTATTATCGAATTTTGTATCTTATATTCCTCAAATACATACATAGATAAAGTCGTGGGTTGATCATATCCGATTGTTTTTTTCTGGGTGATGGTGGTATTGAAGAATTTATCAAACACGCTGTTGATTGAAAAGCTTAAGCCTCAGCAATTGCGTTTCAATATACAGAATATAAATTGTGCAAATGCAAAGTATTCACATTTAAAATAAGGAAGTGTTAATTAGAGTATGGAACTTAAATATCTATCTTTTATCGCATTTTTTATATTTTTTTACATTTTCATATACTATATACTCTTCGATAATTGATATTCTATATTTTGACCCTTCACGTTAAGATTTGTATTGTAGTATTCAAGAAGATTTGTATTATTGAAGAATTTGTCAAACACGTTGTTGATTGGAAAGCTTTAGTGGGATGCCTCAAGAATTGCGTTTCAATATACAGAATATCAATGGTATAAATGCAGAGTACATATTCAAATTTAGAATGAGGTGTAAATTGGAGAAGGGAACTTAAATACCTATTCTAACCTTTGACTGATCTCTCTTTTATCGCATTCTTTATTTTTTTTTTACATTTTCATATACTATACTATTCAATAATTGATATCCTTTATTTCGACCGTTCACGCAAAGATTTGTCTACAGATAAATCGACAGAAAAGTCTAGTAGCGAATAAAGGTCCTTTTACATATGTATGTATGTCGGCAGACGTACGACGCGGAAATATCGATAGTATCGGAAATGAAAGTACTAAAAATAAATAAATCATACGCTTGTTTTATGAAAAATACCTAGTTATAAGCGAATCAAGTCCATATAAACATTTCATTAGTTTTTTCTGAATGATTGAAGAATTTGAGTTAACATTCGATTGAAAATTTGAAGTGGGATTCTTAAAGAGATGCGTTTCAATATACAGAATATCAATCGTATACATTCAGATAACATATTCAAGTTTAGAATGAGGTGTCAATTGGAGTATGGTACTTACATATGTATGTAGATACCCACTCAATCCATTGACTGATCTTCCTCTCATTGCATTCTTTAAATTTTCTACATTTTCGTATATTACTTCGATAGTTATATTTTGTATTCTAAATTTTGACCATTTACGTAAAGATTTGTCTACAGATAAATTAACAGAAAAGTCTGTAATTGCGAATAAAGGTCCATTTACATGCGTGGCGCGGAAATATCGTTAGTATCGGAAACTATCAGAAATGAATGTATTGAAGAAAAAAAACCATACGCTTGTTTTAGGTGAGGTAAATGAAGAATGCCATGTTTTTCTGTACGATTGAAGAATTTGTGTAATACACTGTGTATTGAAAATTTGAAGTGGGATCCTAAAGAGGTGCGTTTCAATATTCAGAATATCAATTAAGTTTAGAATAGGATGTCAATTGGGGTATGGAACTTATATACCCACTCTCTCCATTGACTGATCTACTAATCATTGCGTTCTTTAAATTTTTTACATTTTGATATATGTACTATATATATTCTTCAATATTTCTTAATCTATATTTTGAACATTCATGTAAAGGTTTGTCTACAGATAAATCGAAAGAAAAGTCCATTTATATATTTTACACCAAATGTGTGCTGCAGGCGCATGAAGCCGAACTATCGTTAGTATCTGATACTCAGAAATGACTGTAAATGTTGTTGGGAAAATCATAAGAATGTTTAAGGGGAGCTAAATCAAATTCAAAAAAATGTATTCTTTGTATGATAGTAGTATTGGAGAATTTGTAAATCGCTATTGATTGAAATGTTTAAGTGGGATAACTCAAGAGGGGCGTTTCAACATTCAGAATATCAATCGCACAAATGCAGAGTACCTATTCAAGTTCAGAATAAGGAGGTGTCAATTGGAGTGTGGTACTCAAATACCCACTTTATCCATTGACTGATCTAGCTCTTATGTACATATTGCATTCTTGAAGTTTACTACATTCTGATATACTATGCACTTCTAAATGTCGAGACTGTTAGGTACGACGAATATTATTTCAGATACTTGTCTGCTGACAAATCTCCGGATTGATTGCCACCTTTTAATTAATGATCTACTCGAAATAATGTTGGGCTATAAATCAATCAATTTTTATAGTAAAGTAGTTTATGGTATGATTTTTTATTGAGGAATTTATACGGCATGCCGTTGATTTAAGTTCAGTGGATGCCATCTTCATCATTGAAAAATGGACCCGATTTCGTTAACCTGTAACCATATATGTACATACATACGTTGAATGAGATAGGTTTGTTTATCTTAGCTATTTTCACTTCTATTTGACTAGTTAAAAAACATTTAAAAGTAATATTTTATACATAAATTAGAAAATGAATACCAACTTGCGTTTTAAAAAATTACAAACGTTAAATGTACATATAATTAAACGTTTAATCTTTCAGTTTATTTACTACCTAAACGCTCTTAATTTTCTTCTTTTGATGGGCATCGCGTTTCAGTAATGGACGATTGTGTCTATTCTCGTAATAATCGATACGATATATAGGCGCAATAACTTTTCCCTTTTCTTAATGGATACAACTTGGGTCGTTAGGCGAATCTATTTTTCGAAACATTTAGTTCGCACACAAAAGAGTTTCTTTGTGGTATATGTATTGATTATGTTTACCGACATACAAGTAAAAAAAATGATTTTCATCCTTCGAATGTTCTAGGTAGCTACAATATTACTAAAATATGTATACCCTTTGAGCCGTGTGTATTGGCGTACATTCAATACGTACATTCGATTTCACAAAAAAATCACTCAAAGGGTTAATAATAGATAATTAAAACATGTATTTATTTTAAAATATGTGAAGGATGTCGTCACAGAATGTCATACATATTTAAATAGATATTTCGATTCAAATTATCATCTAGGTTAGATATAAAGCTTTAATTGGTTATTTAACTGTCGTTCGGGCTAGTAGTTACATACATATCAGTATTTTCAATTAAATGGTCAGTTTATTTCGACATTTGGTTGAGCCCTTATATTTAAAATAAGCGGAAGTCTAATTTTCAGATCAAAAAACACTATTTCTGTTTGACTTAATTCAAAAACTGTTATCACTTCTTTTAATCCGATATGTATAGAATCTCGGAAAAGCAGGATAAACGTATCACAGGTCACCAGTATTTATAAATATTGTTATAGACAACGTTATATTAAATATTTCTCGAAATGGAGAAAAGAGACTAATTGGTATTAGTCTCTTTTCTTCATTTCGAGAAATATTTAATATAATGTTTTGTCTTCAAAAATATTTATAAATACTGGTGGCCTGTGATACGTTTATTCTGCTTTTCCGAGATTCTGGACGTATCGGATTAAAATAAGTGATATATAGCGGCTCATATGCAGTTTAATTGATTTGCTTAAAGTCAAAAACACGTATCGTCTTTTTTGCATACGATTTGTAATATGAGCGATTTTTTTCAATCATTCGATGCATCTTGTACAGTGCAGGTAGTTAATCAGCGATGTTTTTTGTGCGCTTTGGTTTTGTAGCGTTTTGATTTGTAATCAATTGATGGCGCGTGAAATGTTTGTCCTATAAATGAAACTAACGATTTCTCAAAACACCATTGTTTCGACTACTTGTTGTGTTTATATTGTTTTATTTTTTTTGTGCGTTTCATTTGAACAATTGGCGCCAAATTTACACAATGCTAATTACTAGTTATGCGGAAATCATAATGGACGATTGGTAGTATTGTACAGTAACATCTTGCGCCAGATGACTATCTCCTTTCTCGCCCGATGCCGACACGTTTCGAACCGGAAGGAAGTAGTCGACGATATGCGAAAATGCAATCGACGCATATACGGATATGTATGTAGATATTAGCTGGGTGCGTTAACCCCTTCCCGTCCGTGACCCGGATTTTTTCCAACTCTGTCTGAACCTACTCGATTCCAATACCGGTATGGTCAACAACTTTAACAGATAAAACAGGCGAATTCAAATCTTTTTAATACACTTATTTTATTTATTTTATAATGTTGCAAGATATATTAGATAGTCTAAACACACCTTTACAAAACTTAAAATCCTTGGCGGTAGTTATTTAGAGTAGTGATCTAAGGTTTGTTTGGATTAGCTACAATTTTTATACCTGCTTTCTACAGAGGTGTGACACAATGGATGGACCGCTAAGGTTAAATAGTAAAACAGGCTACTGAATGCAAATATGAACAAACATTTGTGAAATTTAAGAATGAATATGCTAGTTAGGGTTCAGGTAGTGACTCGAGTTGAAAAGAAAAATAAATGGGTCGAAGGGGGATGCAAAATCGTCAATTAGCAGTTTTTCGCCTTTGGCGGTGTTAATACGTTTCGGGAAAAAAAATCATATTATATTTCACATAAGACAAAGTATTTATTTAAATTTTATTTCATTAATAAACCTTTTCTTGTTCGTTACTAGTTTATATAACAATTGTTCACGTGTTTTTAATATTTTTTTTTTTGTATATTAAGTGATTTTTACTTTACTTCAAAGACCACCTAAAAATAAAATAATTGACGGTGTTAAATTTTCAATCGCTAAGATGGTTAACAGTGCATGCTTGATTGGATAAATATAAATATAAATAATATTTTTACAAAATTATTCATTATACATATCGATATTTAGATCAATTACCGCATTTTTGACTGATTTAAAGATTTACTTGTTTATTTACTGACATTGTAGTCTTCTCTTTTATCTTGTGAAACAAGGCTTTACTGCAGAATCTTCTCTTAATTGATTCTTCCAACTTTGATGTTAACTTTTGATGCCATAGCTTTAATAATAAAAAGATTGAGAAGACTTTTTGATGCATAATGTCAAAAATTTCTCCATGTCATGTATTTTTGAACCAACGTTTGAAAAGATATTTGCACAACTTTGGCGTGCATTTTTGCTATATCAATTTAAATACTATATCGTGTACGAAAGTATGCGATCTGCATTTATGGCATTTTGAATTGCAGCTCAATTGATTCGATTCGATTTGTCTGATTTTATCATGTAATACTTCAGATCTTTTTTGACTTATTTCAATAGTTATAAAGCTCACTAGTCATTATTCGGGTAATTTCGTGTGTTTCGATTACCTTATTTTAGGGTATAATTTTCTTATGTATGCATGTTTGTACATTTACATACGTATCATATACATATAAGCTATAGACATTATCCCAAATGTATAAAGATAGTATAATATAAGTAAAGATATCTATTTACAAGCTTTTTATTATTTTGCATTGCTTGCGCGTGGAAGTATTTTTTTGCGCAAAGCACAAAGCATGCATGTTCGTAAGTAGGTACTTTCAAGTACATCAAACAATTTTAACGACTGACGACTCTATCTTTTAACGATTTCCTTAACGAGTTTTCTTGAGTCCGATTGTCAAAGGATATAATTTTAAACCGCAGACAATTTTGTTGCAGACTGGTTGCAGATACATTTTCCGTGGCCGTTTATTTTCATCATCAATTCCAGATTTAGTCAAACGTACGAGTAACGAACTTAAATACGTAACCATTTCTTAAATCGTTTTTTTTCGATTTTCCTTAGAATGACTTATAAGGAGCCTTGTTTATGTAGATATATCATCGATTTATTTACAGTATATGTACTCTCAGTTATTCCGGAGAGTAACGTTTCATTGACGATTAAAATCGGTACGATTGAACTCGGTAAAATGATCTCGGATTTGAATTAAAATATCTTCACAAGTACATATGTAGATCGTTTACATCTTATGTACGTATTTATGTACCTATATAGATATCGGTAGATCATGGTAATACCGTAATAAATATGTCTGTGTATTAGAATCGGTTTTTAACACTCCATCTATCACAATTTAATTTGTTATCATTTCTGTACCGAGGTTTGACTGGTTTATTTAATATTTGAACTCGCTCTGTAAATATCAAGTTCATTTAACTCGTCTCTCTGTCGAGAATCTTCTTTTCTATAAATAGTAACTTGTGATTCACTTCTAATGTTGAATTCATTTCCATATCGTTGAACTCTTTATCATTTGAAAAAAAATGAAAAATTTTTTTGAATCAATAATTTGTATTTTGCCTTTGTTGTAAACATTAAATTAATTGTGTTTTATTTTGCCATGATAGTTTGTATGACTTCTATATTATCGTTTCTACATATTTTATATATAATTTTGTATTATTTTTTTTTTATTAATATTCAATACTATTGTTTTTATTATCTATATATTATTTATATGGACAAATGGGGATTGCACTATTCTCCCTATCGTCTGGAATAAAAAAAGTTATTATATTTACAAAGGAAAACTATGTATGTATTTAATTTGTTTAGAAAATGGTTACTGTTGTTCGTTTAAGTTTCGAGACTAATCTATCTTTAATAAATTTGACCCACTAAATTCGAATACGACTATTATTTTTGTTAGTTTCCTCTCGTTTATGCGATATGAGCGTTAGCAAAAATGTGATTTTTTTTTACATATTTATGGCTTTTGCAGTCTTAAACTCAAATTTAGAATTGCTGTGCCAAAAGTGAGTATCGGAATCAACAGTCGGATGTTTTTTCTATCGATTGTGATTTTTTATTGGTTTAAAAAAAGCATAATTAATTATCTAGCGAATTTTAAAAATCAATTTTTTTTCTCAAGCTATTACATATCCATTGGGCCAACTGTCTGTCACAGCTCTGGTATTTTTTTTTTTGTTGCTCGTTGTCTATCGAAAATTAACCCTTCAATTGATACAATTATAGTGAACGCTAGAGATTCTATAGATTCATAACAAAGGCTTTAGACCAATTGGAATCGAGATTTAGAATTTGCACACCGCAAATATCGATGAAATGTAATATGGCGGAGAAAGCGATGAATTGCGGTTGTCGAAAACTGCTCTTTGTTTTAAATTACTCTCCTCTCTCTATGTAAACCGAGAGTTGTGAATCATGCGTACACTTAATCTATATAAAGAGTAAGTTTGCCGATTTATTTATATCTCGCTATGTACATATATATGTTTGCTATAAACGACGTGTAACTTGGTAAATCCGGTATAGTTCAGGTACATATTTCTATACGCTTTATTGCTTAGATTCTCTAGTTAATCTCATATGTCCCTAGCAACTGAAGATACGTTATAATCTTTTTCAGTAATTGTATACGAATTTTAGCCCGAACGGAGCTGGTTTTTTGCTAAACACACATACATATGTATTTATGTTTAGTTCTATATTAAAAAAATACATGTTGAAAACGTTTTGTCTATTTGTTTTTCTTTGAAATTTTTGAATTTTAAATCACGTATCAATTATTTTTTAAAATACCACTTATTGAATGTCAAAGGGTAGATAAGTTAATATTAGATATACATATTAATGGATAATGCAACCAGTACTTGCATTGCTTGTTGCAAGGAAAACGGAAAACGGATGCAACAAGCGCGATAAAATGATTTATCTCTTTGTATCATTTCCTGTATTTTTGCCGAGTGCAACAGACCCAGTTCTAGGGTGAAATCGATTCTTAATATTAACGCCGTAAAATGAAATAAATTATTTATATATTTATCATTTAGACCCATTTGTCATATATGCACACATGTTTACGGTAGTCACATTATTTTGACATTGACCTATATACGGGATCTTTACTAAATTTTATATATAAGGTATTAATTAACCACAAATTTCTACATAAATATAAAATTTCAGTTCAATGTATCGAAAGCTTTCCGAGCAAAACACAAACACTTCGGTTATCTAGATTAAACGTACTATTTTTGGTTGAGGTAAAAATATTTTAAAAATATTGTTGTATTAATTTGATCACATCTATTACAAGCATTACATATATGGTTCAGCCCAATACTTTAAACATTATTTAAATATACCAAAAATGTTAATATCTTATAAAAATTGTTATTTATTATTATTATTTACATTATTTATTGCTCTATAAATTTAAGCCACTACCGCGATGCGGTAGTTGGCTGTTTTAAATACTCGAGTATTTTACATCAAAAGCATTTTTGCAAGTGGCAAATTTTTGCAAGTAAGTGGCCTAATACATTTGTTAGCAGCTGCATGTATACCTTGAAATGTTCCAACACAAAATACAGTAGAACATCGATTATCCGGACTAATTGTGGATGAAGGTAGTCCGGATAATCGAAAAAATCACAATTGTCAGGGAAAGACGTGTACATTTATTTTATTTTTTTATTTTATTTTTATTTTATTAATTGAAAAATCAACAGACAGGATGTACATAGATATGTATAAAAAAAACAAATAGTAAATAAATAATATATGTAACATCCGAGTCCAATAATAGATTTTTACAAAAATGAAAAAGATAAATATAAGGAAAACAAATTAAAAAGTAAAGAATAAAGGCATGACAAAATATGTAGAACATTGCATAATTAAACTATAGTATTAAAATATTTGGAAAAGGTTATAAAATAGAATATAAGAAGAAATTGAAATTTACAAATATAAAACAAATGAAAAAGGTAAATACAAAAAAAACAAATGAAAAGGAAAAAAATGAAAGCTATAATATGATTAAATAGCACATTACATAACTAAACTAAAGTATAAAAATATTGGAAATATTGGAAAAATAGAATAGGAGAAGAAATGAATCAATCGGTCAAGATTCTCTTGATGTTAGACCTGAATTGATGTAGGGAAATACCAAATAGATCAACCTCATTCAGCTCTCCGTTAAACATACGATAAACGCGCTGCAGATAAAAATATTTTTGGGAATTAGTATTGAAAGGATCAAGTGAAAAGAGTGCAACGCGTCTGGGATTCTGAAATTAACCTTATTCAGTAAATCAGAACAATCAAGGAAACCATTTATGAGCTCAAAGAAGAATATTAGTATGAACAATTTTTGTTTGTCTAAATTTTACATGTATATAATAATCGCGAATACTTTTTATACAATGGACCAGATATTGGCTGTCCAGACGATTGTCTTTGAATGAACCACATAAAAATATACTCTTCGACTTCTTCATTCCCTGATTTTTTCTTAGCCTCTTACGCTCTGACCTTTAAACTCTTAGCCTCTTACGCATTAAAGAATCAGTAAACTTCATAATTTTTCACTTGGTTTTTTTTTTATCCGAAATCGTTGACTTTCCAACACCATATTTATTTGATACTAAGACACCGCTTTTTAAAGCATTGATTTTATCTTATTTGTCTTTTAATGATAATACAACACGTTTTATTTTCCATATTGGTAATATTAAAAATAAATATTAAATCGCGTTCAAGTTTTCAAGAAACAAACATTCTTTGAGTATTGAATTTTGTAGACAACTAACTGATTTTTCCTTCTCTATGTACTGTACTGTATAGGAACAAATTTGAGACTATTTTTTTTTTGAAATCGTTGTCGAAGTCCGAGTAAGCTCAACTTTTAACGACTCCGCAACCCAACACAGTACTGAATACACATCATTAATTGAAATACAACATCGCTGAGAGGAATCTTCTTCCTCAAGGACTTCTGGGGTCCGTAGCGATCGATCCATGCTCCAAGACTTATGTTTATCGTATCAGGGTCGAGTTGAGTGCAACGGCCGCAGCGTTACGTCAAGCGGCCAGGGGCTGCCAACCGACGGGGTGCAGATCCCCTTTCCTGGACCCTAGACCCCGGAAATCGATAACACGGCACCGGGTATGTGCATCGGGTGGGAAGTGATGCACTTCAGGGGCTTCGAGCTCGATGGCTCCTCCCCCGCCTTCGTCGCTCGATATCTTTCGCCCGGGACTAGGGCGACCGTAAATTCCGGATGCAACCGGAATGGCGGGATCGATTGGGTCGAGCGAGGCTGTGTTGCTGCGCATATGTTTACACATACATAAATAACACATGTGTATACATATTATATGGGGTGGCAACTATAAGGGTGAAAACACACAGAGTGGTGCGTGATACTTTTAAACATGCGAAAAAAACGCAGTACCTCTAGCCTATGTACATGGTACACATTCTTAAAAATCACCCCCTGGAGTGCTTTCGTTGAAATTTTATTGTATTTATCTTTGCTTGACAGTAATCAATAATACTGTCACAGCGTGAGTCAAGGACGTGACGTTCCGTACTATTCAGTGTATTTTCACCCATATATAGTCATAAAGAGCGGACCCAGAGCGCGCTGTTCATTGTTCACATGTTGTAAATGTATTGTTAAAGGTTTGCCGAACCTTTTTTACAAAGCATTTACAATAATGGAACAATAAACGGCGTGCTTCCGGTCCTACCTCTACGGTTATAGATCACATATTTTCTCGACAATGCAAACTTAATTATACTAATAAGTATATTTATTAAGACGGCGCGAAAATGCTAATATTTCATTATATTCACGATGCGTCTAAATAAAATTATCGATTTTGAACAACGTTCCAAACAATCGATCTGTATCGATAAAATACTAAAAATTGGATTGTTTTATACATCTTTCTTTTACTCATATCATTATCATCATCATTATCAACTCTCATCCATCTCACCCCACACACCTTTTTATTTTAATTTCATTCACCCAGCTTCATTTTTCCTTGTACAGTCTCTCGGGTACCATTCCAGCATTTCTTTTATCCATTCTTCCAGCCACGTGACCAGCCCATTGCCACTTAAATCTCTTCACTCTCCCTACTAAATCAACTACCCTAGTCATACTTCTCACCCTCGTTATGCCAAGTATACAGCGTTCAAGACGTCTTTGAGTGCATTGGATTTATATATAATTTTGGCGTTCAATATCCAAATTTCACATCCATATTACTGCGACATTATTCACAGTAATATGGATTGTATTATTAATACGAATATGAATACGAACCAATTAATCACGCAGTTTAATTGGTTCGATTATGAATAGTTCTGACTACTAAAATATATCGATCAGATTTAAGGTTTTAAGGAGTGCGTCGAACCCGAAACCGACTAATAACGTTTTTATAATAAGCCGTCGTATTACTAATTAGGGTGTGCGAGCATATGGCGTGTCTAGACGTACACTGCGGTTTAATAATAAACATTGGCGTGTCCCGTCTCGACGTACGGTCACCCCACTCGGGTGAAAAACGACCCGCATCGACGCATTCGAGGGGGAGGACGAAACCACCCGCACTAGAACAAGCACACTCAATTGAATTACCATTAGTGAAGGATGACACAATGCTGCTCTTATGGACACCCTATTTTTTATTTTATATATTTCAAAAATCGTATCTTCCTTATCTTTTATTTATCGGTGACGGTTAAATATGCCTTATCCTATACAAACATTCAGTTTTAAATTATTTCGTATGAAAATTGGAGTTTTATGGTATAAATGTCGGGAAGATCGTGCTTTGTTCGGTGAATAGGTGATTAGGGAGAGGATGATTTATTTGCAACAAGTCCTGTGGTTGAGTTTCATGGTCTTAAAACTGACGGGCTATTTTAACGTGGGCGTGGCTTTCATCTTTTATACGCAATTAAGCTTGCATTCTGCTCGTATACAGATACAATGCTTTGGTCACGTGATGACGAAATGTAATTTCAGATGACATATAGATTTGTAGTTGTTGAATCTCAGCGAATAATAGTTTGTCTATTAAATAAGGCTTCTATTCGTAACGGTATATAATAATATCTCTATTAATCATACGTGTAATGGTCTTTCAAATACTAGAAGTTGTATTTAACGTACATACGCACAATACTTGTTTTATTTACATTGTATTATGATTGCACATCACTCAAAGAAGTATGGTACGCTGTATGCTCGGCATAACGAAGAAAGACAGGAAGCAGAATACGTGGGGACGAAAGGTGGACAAAAGAAGTGCTAGAATGGTACCCGAGAGAATGCAAAAGGGTAAAAAGAAGACCGCAGGGAAGATGGGTAGACGAAATTAGAAAAATGTGTGGGGTGAGATGGATGAGAGTTGCGCAAAACAGAGACGAGTGGAAGCGTGTTGGAAAGGCCTTCATCCAGCAGTGGATGGTGAGCTGGCCAGACTTTGGATATGTGATTCCAGGTCAGTCGTTTCCTATCAGAGTTTGCCAATTTATCTGTTTTTCATTGAAACAGTTCCTACACCCTCTTTCGCAAACCTCGAGTTATTCAGCATCTCGATTTTTCGCTGATTTGTATAAATACTGCAAATTCCTCTGCTGATACTAATCGTTATTTGCCTTGTTTAATGCTTACAATACTTCTGTACAATGTTTGACCATAGACCATAGTGTCTAATGTAAAAATATATAATAGTTAGGTATTTATAATTGATATTTCTTAATCTGTATAGTGATCTGTAAGACGAGTGTGCATGATGGAATATTTTTTTTAGAAAAGTCGTTCGTATGGTCTCTATGTTAAATGACGTCTATCCATGTTAAGTAACGCAGCCAGAAACCTTACGGGAGATTAATCTGCCGACAAATCTATCCTTGAACTTGTGTCGGTTCTTATTTTCGTCGTAACTTAATAACGATGTTTTCCACATATTTTTGAAAATACACATACATATTCTGGATTGCTTTGTTATTACGCAGAAACATTTAAAAGCATGACTTAATATGTAGATATGGTGTTGTAAGATTTCTCTCTAACTGCAACAATGTAGTTTGACCTAATTTTGGGCCGAAGGAACTAATAAAAATATTTTATTTTAACATTCATTATTTATTTAATTCCACAGTTCAGTTGGTGGAATGAAGATTCTTAGAATTTAATTCAGCTAATTTTCTTTGAAATATTCGTACATATGTACATACATGCATGCGTATTTCCGGTAACAATACAATATTCTATCAAATTTTTAATTGACTCTCCCTCTCTATAATGTTTTGTAACTTGTACGCGACAGTAGATAGAAGTTATGTTTGATAAATGGTATATATAATTATGTATGTATTTAATTGGTTACCATATCAATCAATAGACATTCAGTATTACACTATAATTAGGGAACATTCTGTATTATTCCAATAGTCTGAAAGATGAAATCATTAGCTAAGTGTGGACACAATTCAGTTTCGCCTATTAGAATCAATCGCAGATCGTATATATAGTATTGTAGGTATGTATGTTATTTAAGAGGTGAGAAGAAGGTCTCACCTGCCTCTTGAAATAAATGGATTGCCCTCTTGAGATAAATGGAATTCGTCTTGAGATAAATATTTTAAGTTGATTCGCAGGATGTCGATTGACAATGTTTCAAGTATTTTGTCTGGTGGTACAGTTTGGGGAACGCCGTTTTAGTATTTTATGTTGCATTTTACGACGAAGATGGACCTATTATACTTGATGAATTGAAACGAAGACACCTGAACCTACCTCACCGTGCCACCGAGTGTCTAAATTTATACCGCTCTTAAATTTTACAACATCCTTTATCGTCACCTGTATAACCCATTCATTATACGCGCGCGGTACAGTATCGGTCATTTCAATTCAGCATTATTATATTATATTATCACTGGTTCTATTGAAAGATTCCAGTTTAACTCCTATTGTAGGGTATACATATGTTAACTCTTAATGTCAAATGATTGTTGCTCGACACATTTCTTATAGTGCATTGAAGATAAAAACTGCTCGCTTTTAATGATGCACTATGCGTCAAGAATTTGCGTCTGTTAAATTCAAGTTTTGTCAGTGATGACCTTTGTTTGAAATTTAAATACATATGTATCTCGTTCATGAAAATATCAAAATGTTAGAAATATTCAGATATTATAATAGTATGTTTTTCAACAAAAATATATTGTTCTTTTCTGAAATAAATTTATGAGAAATGCAATTTTAAATATAAAATGTGTAGTTGGAATATATTCCGTCTAACCCACATCAGTTGATTCATATGGCGAGTTATATTCCAACTAGTCAAAATATATATCAACTGAAAATACAGTTCAACTATAAGTTGGTACCAGGTTAGATGAAGAAGTTAGGTTTTCGTGAAAACGTCACTGGACTATTAAATTCAATTGGAAAGTCACATTATTGTTTTGAACACATTCTTAGAGTTATCTTAATATGGTACTTATTATTTTTATTCGTAATATCCAGCAAACATAGAGCTGTCAAAACTCAACTTTTATATTACAACTGGCGCACATTGTTGAAAGTGTATTTGCGCTTGTATTGATTTAATGTACTAGTTGAATTGTATTCGAATATGAATGACCTAAAACGACAGTTGGAATATATTACCCCTGAAAAGACACTTATATACTGTTGTCGTATGTATTGGAATTATTTATTTTTGTTGAAATACCATGTTTACGGGAATCGGGTGACATCACTCATCACTGATGAGTCATTAGTCCAATGCTTATGTTATTAAAAATGAAAAAAAAATATACTAAACCGAGTCCAATTAAAAATTGTTATTTTTGACTAAGTCATACATCCATATAAAGAGTTCGATCAACATTCGTAAAATTTTAATGTAATAATAATTTCAACAGTTAAAAAAAATACATGAAGCATACGAAATTTGGGGCATATACGTATGTAATCTGGGTTAATAACTAAAAAAAATTAATGTAACAACACATTAATGTAACATCAACGATCGATACCGTACAAAGTAAATACATACAAAAATACACCGTCTGTTTACAATTGTATGAATGGATTTGAATTTGAATAGTGCACATGTCGAGGCGTAAGAATTGGGTCTTTGCCATAACCCAATTCGTTTCACACATTTGTATGTATAGTCCACGGTCACTTTCGTTTGAATGTCGCTGTACATACAAAGGGGGCGAAAATGTAACAGTGTCTACAAAGAGTTACATTTCCAGATCTCTCAAGATGCATATACTGACCATTTTATACGTGCAATGAAAAGCTTAATGAAGTGCACTGGTTATAACCACATCGTGTGGATTGAATACTTTATACAGAACTACGTCAAAATTCAGCTCAATACGGTCGGTCGTACATACGTACATATGTATGTATGTTTTACGATTCCATCGTTAAACGGTACAATCTGATGTATAGTTAGTGTTCGATGCGCGTCAACCCTTCCAAGTCTGATTCAAGAAACGCTCGGTCAGTTGCATTGTGTATGCAGTGTTATCATTTTCCATATTGTGAATGCAGTCGTCGACCGACCGAATGAATACATTGTTAATTGAGTGTGGAATGCAATAAAAAACCCGAGAAATTCTCTTATGTTAACGACGACGTCAATAAGTGTGCACGCACATGTGTCATTGGTCTAATGTTGTCAGTCACGAAACGACTGATTGTTTCGCTTTCGGATTCGGTATGAATGGAATTTTCAACGCGTACACGCATACACGTGTATGCCATTGCATTCAGTTGGACTTTTGCTTCTTCTCAAAGCTGTTTCACTTTTGCCGAATGATATTTATTTTAGGCTCGTATTTTTCGGGTCAGAATTTTAATCCGTTTTTGTTCGGAATATATTTATATATTACATTGGTAAGATTTTATATTACATTGGTCAGAATTAATATTACACGGTCAGAATACTAGAACTAGAATAAATGGTCAGAATTTATATTGAATGGTCAGAATTTATATTGAATGGTCAGAATTTATATTGAATGGTCAGAATTTAAACTGGATTGGTCATAATTTGTATTAAATGGTCAGAATTATGTTGACAGATGGTCAGATTCATTTTTGTCAGTTGGCACTAGTATCATTACTAGAGGTAGGACCGGAAGCGCGCCGTCTATTGTTCCATTATTGTAAATGCTTTGTAAAAAAGGTTCGGCAAACCTTTAACAATGGATTTACAACATGTGAACAATGAACAGCGCGCTCTGGGTCCGCTCTTCAATCATTACTAGTGCGTGCAACGTTGAAGATTAGTACAAGTGGTCAAGACGACAAACAGCCAAACAAACGTCAAACGAGTATCATTCGGATGCATTGACAGTTCGCATGCGCTCATGCACTATCTACAACCCTCTTCAACAAAACATCTACCTAATTAATTGCAATATTGTCTATATACTTTTATTTTCTGCTGACTGAGTACTTGTTATTTTTGAATATTCTGACCATTTATTAATTTTCACATTCTGACCATCTTATTATTTTTGGTTCTGACCAATTGTTACCTTTTTCTGTCCATTTATTATTTTTATTCCGACCATTTATCATTTTTATTCTGACCATATACCATTTTTATTCTAACCATTGATTATTTATTAAAATTCTGACCGAAATTTGATTTTTATTCTGACCCAAAAATGATTTAAATTCTGACCGTTTAATTTGTTGCCTTTATTTTATAAAAGGCGGTAAACCAGCGATTTCCAAACTGGAAGGCGCGTGGATTAGACTAGAAAAGAGGCGCGAAAAGTTAGTTTATAACATAACATGATTATCATCATCATCTACAGCCATTCGCAATCCACTATTGGATGCTGGAGGCCTCTAACATGCTTCCATTAGTCTCTGTTTTGCGCAATTCTCATCCCTATCATCCCACACATTTTCCTAATATCGTCTACCCGTCTTCCCTGCGGTCTTTCTTTTACCATTTTGCATTCTGTTGGGTACTATTCTAGCATTTCTTTTGTCCATTTTTCTAGCCACGTGGCCCGCCCATTGCCATTTCAATCTCTTGTCTGACATTACCCTTGAAGTATGGCACTACCCTTGTCATACTTCTCATCTACGTATGCTGTTTCTTGTCTTTCCTCGTTATGCCAAGCATACAACGTTCCATAAAGGCACTAAAACTAAATTTTTTTACAAGGGAGGCCTAGTAGCAATAAGTTTTAAAACCACTGCTGTAAACTTGAAAGCTCAGTCTGTTTATTTAAAGCTGTTGTCGTATTCGTTAACACTTTGTATGCGTGAAACAAGAATTACGGCCCACTCATAGAAAGTTGGAAACGGATATCACAGATGCGTTTTCGATACGATATTTGTATCGGACTGTTTTCAATTGTATCAAAACTAGAGAGCTCGCTTTCATTACATACATATATATGGACCGTTATATTTGATATTAGCTTAATTTTATTACTAACCTCTTCTTACTTTCACTTACGATTACTATTAAGGAAAAATTTTGCCTCTTATCCGATCGTTTTCATACTTTGCCATTTTGCCCATTTTGTATCATCCGCAATTACGACGGTGAAAAAATATCGTATTAGACACGTTTGAAAATACTTCCTCTCGTATTTCTCCGTGACGTTTATCGACCGTTTTTTTAGCCTCTTATTATTCTTTATTTCGAGAAATATCTCTCAAAACATAAATATAATGTTAAGCTAAATTTGACATTAATTTATTAAAATGTCGTTTTATATTTTTTGTGATATTTTCATGAAATTGGCAATTTAGCGAGTTGAGTATAACGGTATTGGAAAATCTGTAGCTTTATTAAAATCATTTTTCTTATTTATATTTTAGAAAAGACGTACTTAAACGAAGTGACTTCAAAGAAATTTTACATTTTCCATTACCGTCTGAAAGAAAGTCTGCGTAATTCGAGGGTTGTTTATATTCAAGAGTAAATGTACCCTTTCAAATAAAATTTAATATTCTGTTTTACGATGTAAATATTGTAGACAGCGATTTGTTCAACAACAAAAAAATCGCTTCATCCTCAAGGATGAAGCGATTTTTTTAGAACTCAAGTTCTAGAATGTTTTTATATCGACTTAAGTTCTCTATGTATAAGTTGATTTTTCATTTTCTAAAACATTTTGCTTCCAGTTTGTAATTTGTATGTATTCTGCTTCAACAAATAACTCAATGTGTATTCTTTGGATTGTTTTTATAAATTGACGATTTCTTCGAAAGAAATGTTTCTTTTTATTTCACGATTTTATATATAAAGTAAATTAGACTATTTTCGATGTAAGCATGTTGTGCTCTTATAACGTAATCCTGTTTACTTTGCATAGTTAATTACTCGATAATCTTTCGAGCGTCTCTCCGTCGAATCCCTCGACTAATTTGAATAATCTAAAATTATCGTGTCAGTTTTAGTATTCGATTATATTATGTTATATGTACATATACAACATTATATAATCTTAAAATTTCTTCAAAGTTGGCTATTCATTTCGCCAAGAGTGAAACTTTCATTAAAGATACCGTTACATTCTGAACGGGACAAATAGAGAGCGAACAGTAATTTGATTGGTAATGCATATTCGATTTCGAACGACGAAGCTTCATCTATCATGACTCGGGAAAGATACATAATATGCTTATACATACTTATGAATAGTTTCCAATTGGCTTGCGAATCGAGGAAGGAAAGGGAATTGGTGGATTTCTAGTATTCGTATACTTAATGTTAGGATAGATTTACAGCGCTATAATAAAGTGTCATAGGATGTGCTTCTTCAGTGGTTATTCGTCAAATTCTTTAAAATCCTTTTTATTGCCTTTTTTAGCTGGGTGTCGTGAGTAGCAATGCTTATTACTATTTGATTTTTATATACTTATAGTTGGTCTGCTGTAGGAAGAGACTTATGAAAAACTTACATGCTGTCTCCTACACCGCCTCTCGACCAATAGCATTCCGTGCACAGTAGAACAAGGTCGAAATGGGGTCATCCTACAGCGGTTGGGCTATAGTTAAATTTCAAATAGTTTCGCGTTTGTGTAGAAAGAAAGTAATAATCGAATAATTTTTTCGATTTTTGTAAAAAATTCTTACTCTTGCCAATTTTTTTTTAATTTAAGCATTTTAATTTAATTTTTTAATTTAAACAAAATATGTGAATTATCGTAAATCGTTACTTATTTTCATTACTAATCAATATAATAATAATAAAGCCGAACTTACTAAAATCGTTCAAGTAGGAGTGGGGAGTCAAATCTTAAAAAAAAGTAGGAGTCTGAGTCGAATCATAAAAACGTGTCTCTTACGACTATTTTTCCCAATCGCAATTGCGGATGATACTTCCACTTATATTGATGACCAAACCGAGTAAAATGGCAAAGTATGAAAACGTTTGGATAAGAGCCAACATTTTTACTGAATTGTAATCGTAAGGCGAAGTAAGAAGAGGCATGTAAAAACAAGAGTCGGAGTCGGTAAATTAATCGAAGGAACTCCACAACCCTGGAAAATACACACATAAATGTGTAAAAATCGTATTTATTTCATAGTGCTAAAAATACGCTTGTCTAATTACAACCTTTCTTTTACTACACGTGAGTCAACATTAACGGTCGATTTACGCGGTCGTGAAAATCAAATAAATGTTACTACTTCGGGTGGGGAGCGAACCCGGAACTCTTCAGTGATTTGGTTTCTAGTGACTTTTGGTCCATTCAGAATTGGTTCGTTTCGATTTGACCGGTCATCTCCCGGCACCCAATCTTGTCCGGTGGCGCTCCTTTGAGAGGGCGGGGGGGCGCCGGGGCTCCTGAGGGCGTAGACCCCGACGTATCCCGGGGATCAATACAGCTCGTTGCCATGGGAACGCGGGATGAGGGCGCGCCACCCTGCGCGAACTACCCGGTCGTTAACTTGATTCATTGCCCGGGATGTGCGTTCCCGGGAACGCGAGATTCCGGGAGCTGCCAACACTCCCCCTTTTTAGGGCCAACGTCTCGACAGTCTCCGGAAAAAATAAAAAAAACTGTTGTCGACAACGCGCGCGAAACTCCTCTTTTCGATCGATATCTACGTACATATGTACATATACATTTCTTCTAAAGGATATATTCTCACTACCCTTACTTATTGCGGCTATATTACGTTGATCAAAAAACACGTACATACACGTATTGAATTTTAGGCTTAAACGATTTGTATTGTGCAGGACGGGGTTTCTCAACTTTCTTCAAACAGTCCCGAGTTTGATCATTGCCTTCCGACAATTGCGATTAGTATTATCTACTAACTTGTACTAATTTGTAACTCGGGTGTGCCTAGGAGTTCGGCCGCCTGTGTGCAAACTTATCATAAATCATTTTAATAAAAAAAATAATGCAATAATCTTAACACGTGAGAAATATAGTGTTGAAAATCACGATAAAAATTTTATCAAGAAAACCAAAACGTTTAGTTCTGAACAAGATCAGACGACAAGAGATACTGAACGTTTTAAAGTTCATTCATGAAAATATAGTGCTTTTACCCCCAATCCCACATCTAGGACATTGTTCTTTCGATGACCAACCAATACTCAACATCCTTGAGGAAATACATCTGACAGTCGCAAAGATAACAGAACATAAAAGACTTCGGTGCGGACCGAAGCTATACCTGCTATCCCGTTATTTCCTCAAATTATAGTTCGAGTGTGTTACAAGTTGTACAACAAGAGAATCTAAATGCATTTTAAAAAGTACGAAAAAGTCTTGTTTCGTATTTTTAAGTAATATAATTTTTTTGACTCTCATTTCTTTCGGCCGCCCGTGTGCGTTGCATACACATGGTAGGTGTGGCCCTGTCAAGAAAAGTAAAAAAATTACTTTTTCGAAAAACAAATTGAAATACTCGAGAAAATTCAGCATTCGCACATACATAGGATCAGGGAATAAAAACTTAATAACAGTTAGATCAGCCAGTGGGTGGAGTGGGTGTTTTAGCGCCCCCTTTCTTTAACCCTTCATTCCAAATTCGAATATTTTGCATTTAAAATTCTGATACGCACCCGATCTCATCAGATATTATATCTAATTTATTAGTTCCGAACTATTTATTGTATGTAGATATAGCAGACAAACAAATCTTGTAATGTGATGCTTTCAATTGTGTCTCGGGTTCTATCCCTGGTGTGTGCTGCTGGCCAAACCTTGGATAAGTGACTCCAAAGTCGCTCATTTCCTTTCGGAGTTTGCCAATTGATCTGATTTCATTGCAACGATTCCAAAAATTCTCGCTAAAATTCGAGTTTACAGCATCTCGATTTTCGCCGATTTTGTATAAATGCTGCAAATTTGTCCATAGATGTCTCTGTGGATGTTAATCGTTGTTTGTATTTGCCTTGTATACTATAATACTTGTAATACTTCTGTACAATGTTTGAGTATAGTCGTCGTGTTTAATGTAAATATATAATTAATAATTATTAACACACTAGTTGCATTGGAGCAATCTGTCAAGACGAGTGTGCATAATTGATTGAATAAAAGAATATGTATTTCTTAGTCTAATAGCCCGGTGTTATTTGCGTAATTTTTACGTAATGGTATACAAAACTACATATACATACTTACGTATAATTAGGGTGGGCTGATTATTATTTCTCAATGCTAAATTGGGACGGAAATAGTTCTCTGTAATGAATAGGATTATTATAGCCGCATGGCGGGAGATTTATCTACGGGATTATACATTATCTACATTGATGGGATTGAACGAACGATACAAACATGCTATATTTACTGACAGTCTATACGTGCATAAAAAAGCAACAGTTGTGTCTCGTTGGAAATGGAACGAGTAATCCTGATGTAAATTTTAATTATTTTTCGAATTTGAACTGATATGGGATTAGTTTTTTTCGATGATTGATTAATGTCTGCGCTTATCGAAAATTCTGTTTGAATTTATTGGTTTTTATTCAAGTAAAAAACGCGACCCTCCCCTCGATTTATGTAGTAGATACGTTCCACAAAATTTTCCCGTTTTTCTTTCAATTTTGGGACTATAACTAATCGTCGTCTGTTATCTCATCCCGAACTGATTAGTTGACATATATTTATCATACGGGCTATAATTTAGAAGACTCCGTATTATTTTATTTTTAAATGCTTTTTATTATTACTTAATTATGTTCACAATACATCTTATATATATTTTAATAGCTACTGATCTACTGATCATTTTCTATTTTACAATTTTGTTAGTAATCATAGTATTATATTATTCTAATGTTAATGTACAGCATAATAGGAAAAAGAGCTCAAAAACCTATTTACAATACTTATAATTACAATCAGCATGGATTTTACTGTGTGAATTACTATTGTAATTTTTTGCAGGCTTTAAAGTCTGAAACTTTCAACATGTTTCATATCATAAATAAAAAATGTCAATCTGGACCGACGAGGGTTAATAGAAAGAAGGTGTATAGGATATATTCAACTGTTGAATTCGCATTGTTTGCTTATCTAAATTATTTGGATCAGACGTGCTTTGTTGCAACGGCAACTTTTTTGAGCAACTATATAGTTGCTCAAAAAATGCTTTTTATTAACTCTTAGTTGACCGCAACAGAAAAGTTTTCATTTTCTAGGTCGCTCTTTTTTTCCTCATTCTTAAAATGAGAATATGAACCAATAAGGACGAAAACACACCGAATCGAACGGCATCAGCGCGTTCTTGACATCCTGCTGTGAAAAATCTGCGTGGGCTATTTTTTTCGATACATTTATTTTTCAAATATGGGAATCATTATTATTGATCACTCTCAAACCTACTATGTCAATACAAGGATTTAACCCTGGGTGCCATAGCATAGATTATGCATACTAGCGTTTTTTACATGTCCAAAACTATTTAAAAAAAACCCATTCTGTGTGTACGCCCTAATTATTTTCCATCAACACCGTTTTTGTACTAAATTACAGTTTTTACTCAATTAATTGACAACCATAGAAAGTCTCCATATAATATAATATGAGTAAGTACTGATTGTTGTATTATTAACAAATCAAGAGCTACAAACTGACCGCACTATGGCGAAAACAAACTGAATCGAACGGTATGGATACGTTCTTGGCTTCCCGTGGTGAATAATCTGCAAGGGCTATTTTTTTTTTGATAGGTTTCTTCTACATTTCTTCAAATCACCCTCAGAGCGAAAACTCACTCAGAGACGCGTTTTTTTTAGATGTTCTTAAAGATGCGAAAAAAACGCAGCACCCATAGCCCATATACATGGTGTACAGTCCTAAAAAATCACCCCCTGGAGTGCTTTCGTTGAAATTTTATCCTCGATAACGGTGAATCCCATATTTGAAGAAATATAGGAGAAATATATGCACTCTGCGCGTGCAATGACACCGATTTCGGTTTAGGGATCACCCGCTGTCACAGCGTGGAGCCAAGAACGTGACGTTCCGTACTATCCAGTGCGTTGTCGCCCTTATTGATCTCTCAAACCTAGGTTAATACAAGGATTTAAGGTTGGGTGCCATAGCAAAGATTATGCATGCTTTTTTAATATGTGCAATACGAAGTGTGTGCCTGCGCCCTTATAGTTTTGAAACATCTGTCACTAAACGCCGTTAAACAGACTTTTCTTCCACTTTTTCCAATGTATCGAATAATTTCAAAGCTTGAGTTTTATTCTACGTACAGCTGAAGTTTAGTTTAACAATGTCTAATTTGCACGTTAACATACGCAAGTTATATAAATTGGATGTCAAAAGTCCAAATTTTCGTATAAAATCGTTATAATTTACGATCGTCTGGTCTTTTTACGCCATTCTGTATATAGAGAAAGCATTTACATATTTAATTCTGGCATTCTGCAAACTGTTGAAACGATCTACACATTAGGAGACGTGTTTAATTGAACCCAATCACAGCTGGATACTTCGTCAGCATTAAATGGAATAAGTGGATCGTTGTCAACTCAGATCTGTTAACTTACCCAGCATTGACATGAAAAATATAGTATTACAAAATTGCGAAATTGTCGTTGGAAATTGAATTACACACACACACATACACTTCGTAAATTGTGTGATGTTATTGTATGTCATGCGTTTGATACGTATCATGCTGTGACTTGGCAACGTTTATTATAGGCAAATTGAATACAATTCTAGATATATTCCCCTCATGGACCGTTCATAGGGGTGTATTGAAGTGATCAATTAATTGATTGATAGATTCATAGTGAAATGAATGCTCTATTATTTGTGTTTTGTGTATTATTTTATCGCTCTCGTGTATGTTGGTCGATGGTCTCGTTCCCCCTTTTTTATTTAATTTATTTATAATGTACACATTATTATTAAGTTGTGTTGTGAAGTATTCGAAGTACTTATGATGATTTTTTTTATGTTTTCAGAACATCGATCATAAAATGAAGTTGCGATCGTGCAAGGGACAGTTGCCATTCGTTGAACTAAACGGCGAAGAAATTCCCGATAGTACCATTATCATCAAAGAACTATCGCAAAAGTTCAATAAAGACTTGGATGCGGGTATGCAAATTATCCTACGTCATGATCATGATTTGTTTTGAATTATATAATATGTAATAGTAAAATTGTATCGTGATTTTAGGTCTGACGCCCGAGCAACGCAACGTAGCGCACGCGATGATGTCTATGATTGAAAATCATTTATTGTGGATTGTCACCTGGTGGCGTACTAAATACATCGACAGCTTCATCAAAGGTTGCAAATTGAACTTGCAACACGCGCTGGGTACTAGAATACCCAATTCTATTTTAAACTTTGCGTTTAAAATTTTCTATGCTCGCAAGGTACTTAGATCTTATTTTGGGTTTATTTTCACGACACTGTTCATTTTAGCTCAGTAGATTTATGATCATATCCTTTACTTCACTTTATTATATGACTAGTTTGCTAAGCATTCTACGAGTAAATTTGTTAAGTCGACTTTATCACATCTTTTCTATCGATTGTTTATCCTAACGACCCAAAACTTTCATTTTAACAATTGACAAAAATTATACATTTTTGATTAATGCATACATATTATGACATTTTGAATATAAAAATAATATTCCATAAGAAAAATCAAATCGGTTATTTTTTTTAAATTTATATACCTTGAATTAACTAATCAACCAAAAATTGATTTTATTCATGTTTTTATTTCGAATTGAATGTGTTTCAGGGGATAAAGAAGGTGAAAGCGCATGGAATTGGTGTTCATAAGCCTGAAGAAATTGCCGAATTTGGGAATAATGATCTGAGAGTGCTGTCAGATATATTAGCCGACAAACCATTCTTCTTTGGAGATGAACCAACTAACGTAACCATTGTTTTAGTGTTAATTTAATTTGTATTGTATTTGTTTTTCACACCATTCTAATGCATTTTTGATTCGTGTTACAGCTGGACGTAGTCGCTTTTGCAAACCTTGCTCAAATTCATTTCGTGGATAAAGAAATATCTTACTGTTTGAGAGACTACATGACTGCGGAGTGTCCGAATCTTGTAGGTCATGTGTCGCGCATGAAGGAGCGTTGCTTCCCGGATTGGGACGACATATGCACCACTCTCGATCTGAATTCTCATCTTCCGAAACCAGTTAAAGACGTTAAAGAAGGCAAGGAGGGAACGGGACCCGCGGAGAAACCTATTCTCATTACTGATACCGATTTTGAGAAGGAAAAGGTCATCTTTTATTCCATTTTATAAATGATATTTATTTTTTTATATATTCATTTTTTTTTTTAATTAATCTTGAAAATGTATAGTTGATATGTGTTGCAAGAAGTGCGTAAATATTTCCATTTGTGATTAATTATAATATATTGTATTTTTCAGCTGGATCAAAAAGAAACTGGAAAAGAGACGGAGGAAAATAAAGAGACGGAAAATGAAAAAGAAAAGGAAGCAAAATAAGAAATATCATTTTAAGACCACTGCTTTGCACAATTGTCTACATGGAAGTTTATATCTAAATAATACGTAAAAAATTAAAAAAAATTATAAAGAACTTTTTCATATATAGATTACTTATTATAAACAAAAAAGCAGTGGTTGAGGAATGTATCCAAAAATACTATATAGTTATATCATTATTCCATATGTGCATTTTTTATATTGTCTCATTCCATTCAGTGCAGTTTAAAAAAAAATTCATATATATAGTATACATTTTGAAACTGATGATAATTTTTAAGGTCATCTTTTTTATTCATAGACTTTTGTATTTTTTTACTTTGGAAATATTTTTTAATACAAATGAAAAAAGTCTGAAGACTTCTGAAGACTGTTTGAAAAATTAAAAATAGGTCTTGAATCATTGAATATATACTCATTTCTATTTATATATATATACTAAATTCATTGCACAATTTTTGTAACGTTTACAATTGATTTTTTACAATCATCGCCATTTTAGATGTTTTTACCAAACCTTTACTATTTCGAATCGGCGTTTCGTGTCGTCAGGCGAAATTTTTCGCCGCGCCGTAATTTTAAAAATACATTTTAGACTTAGATATGTTGGATAGATTAAAACTATTGTCAATCTTTTTGATTTTTTGTATACATATAAATTGATCTAATCTTAAATCTGACCGGTTATTATTCAAAAGAAAGAATTTTCTTTTTTTTTTGAATAATAATCCATTACATCAAAGCAGCCACGCTTGGTAATGAGATGTGTAAGTAGGTATACAGATTATGGTTAAGCCTTTTATTTGTTGGTTTTTTATTATCATAGATTTAAGAATATCGGTGTAAGCCTGCCCGACAGAGCTCACCAAACAATCTGCTGATCACACTGCCACTAGTATGAAATGTAAGATAATGGCCCGAATGGCCGCCATATATTTAGGATAGCAATAAGTTACATACATTTTTTAAACTATTTGATGGTTTAACCTGATATGTAAAATATATGTGTAAAAATCATTATTATTTGGTGTTTATAACATACTTATAATTATAATATTCTAGTAACTAAAAAAAATTCTATATACATATATATAAGTACATATATATGTTACGCCGAATCCATAAAATCGCTGATTATGCATAATCGGTGAAAAATTGCCCAATTCGTGAAAAATGCAACGCCATTGCCGAATTCACGTATTCAGCATATCCTTTAGCGATTACTCGTAATCAATTTCATCAAGCAACTTCATGGTTTCGCCGCAACATATACATATTTATATATGAATATACAATAGAGCTCGCTTTTCATTATAAATTTGTTCCACCAAAGCCAAGGAATGGACTGATTGAAAAAATAATCTAATATTTTACTTTCCTCTATAAATATTTAACTCGTTTCATCCATAGATCAATTATTTGCAGTCGACTGTGATATATTGTAAAGCAATGCTGAAAAAAAGAGTCCAGTTCAATTGCAATAAACATTTGTTGTGTGTTAATGTGGAATGATTGAATAATATTGCTGGCTTAGATTACCGAGTTCAACTGTATAAATATGTATATATATGTATACATATTTATATACACGAGATGTTTTGTCAGTGTTTGGAGAGATGCTGGATGATATTTTTAAGTATGTGCACTATTTACTAAATAATATCCATAGTGAAAACGGAGCAGCCATATATATTGAAAAGGACTTCACTTTACTAGCTCCTTATTGACTACTTATTAACTGGAATGACACTTAGTCATGGAATATTATCATATAAGTGTATTTAGAACAAAAAAAAAGTAGGATTAGTGTTACATCCATTTCGCCGATGAGGCAAATTTCTCAATGTGTTGTATTTATGTGCGCATACGCAATTTTGAGCATGCATATGTTGTGTATGCAAGGGGGTGCGTATCGTGTGCAAGTGCAACGCACCCATGACAGTTATATTTCATCGCTATAAATGTATGTAGCTATTGTTTTTGTAAGTGTATCCTTTATATGTATTAATGAAATTTTATTTTAATAATTTTTATTTGATTTTGTTCATATAATTATTATTTAAGTCAGAAAATTGTTCTTAATATTTTTATTTTTATTTTATTAATTAATCATAATAATTTTACGTTTCAAATGAATTTTCAATATATCTATATATATATTTTAGGTGTAATAACATATAGTACTCATAGTAAGATATTTGTATTATACATCATTTATATACATACAATTAATGTCTGAGCTTTTTTTCATAAAATTATTTGCGTGGTAAAATATGTGTATCTTAAATTTTATTGCCAATAAAAATCATTAAAAACCAATCGTGTTTTTATTTATTACATTGGTATTTCCACTGAATATGTCAAAATAGTCACAATTATTATAAAATAAACACTTTTTCTTTACTACTGGACCAATTGCCTGAAGAAAAAGATATTTGATCAATGCGTTTTGCCAGTGATGACGTATGGATGTGAAACTTGGACATTGAACGTCAAGATGCTTCATAAAGTCCGATACACTCAAATAAGTATGGAACGCTGTATGCTCAGCGTAACGAGGAAAGGCAGGAAGTGAAACACGTGGGTGAGAAGTATGATAAGGGTAGTGGACATAGTGGATAGAGGAAAGAGATTGAAATGGTAATGGGCGGGCCATGTGGCTAGAAGAATGGACGAAAGAAGTGTTAGAATGCAAAAGGGTAAAAGGTAAGGCTTCCAATCCCTATCGAGAATCTCTGGGCCATAATGGGTTCTAAAATCAATGATAAGAAGCTCAGTAGCACACGAGAACTGCATTCAAGTCGAAAATGTGTGGTGTAACGAAATATCGGACGATTACATAAAAAATCTGATAGAATCGATGCCTAGAAGAATAAAGGCAGTCCAACTAAATATTAAATTGTGTATTTTGTATAGCTTTTGTAGTTTTAAATATAATTTAAGTAAAATTTTTTAGATACATAAATTAGTTTGGCAGAAAGATTTTTCATTGAACTGCGAATTTTTTTCCCAAAATAACTAATTTACAAGAATGATGATAATTTCATTATATATAATTATACTATAGTTTGAATCACTTTAAAATATCATAAATACATTGATTTCAAATATGAATGTACATTAAATATATTAAATAAATATAATAAATAAATTTCTTCGCTATCTCTACATGAGAGAGTTTGGGCGCTATCCCTACTTATTTCCCAGTAAGTTTGTCATGGGCTCCTTGGGCTTTGACTCCTTAGCTTCACGTAGAAACAATCATCTTGGTAAGCTTTTTCTAAAAATTCTAAGGGGTGAATGTCATCTTCCTGAAGTTCTGTGTAATCTTAAACTTAGAGTACCTGAGAAACTGAGAGAATCTCGCTCCAGAACTCTATTCCTGCCTATTCGGGCCAGAACTAATGTGCTTGATGACTCACCCCTTTCAAGAGCCATTCGACTATTTAACCTGCTTTCTGGGAACCTTGATGTTTTTACTTCATCATACAGTTCTGTCAGGCAGCATATTTTAAATGACTTCTAGCTACATACATATTTACACATGTTGTTTTCATTTTGTAATTTTATTATTTAGCATAATGTGTATGTATGTTGGTTTTATCTTTATTTATATATGTATGCTATTTTTTATTTTTATATATATATGAGTAATTTATCTTTATTTATGTGCATTTATGTGTTTATGTGTATATGCATGTATAATGTTTGTTTATGGATGTATGTAATGTATGTGTATGTGTATATGTATATGTGTATGTATGTATATGTGAATATATATATATGTGTGTATGAATGTATATGTATATATGTGTATTTTTATATTTATGTATGTATGTATGTGTATTTGTGTATACGTGTAAGTATTTGTGTATATATGGATGGTGTACATATAAGTTTATATAATTGTCTTTGGCCAGGAAGGCGCATTGGGTTTACCTGTTAGGCCTTCTTGGTGTAAATTAAATAAAAAAATAAATAAAAAATAAAATAAAATAAAATTAGAAAACATATACATCAGTATTCAACAAAATATCGATTTTTGGAGGTGAACACCTTTTCGTGACCGCTACTGTAGGTTAAATGCAATTGAAGTTTTTTTTTATATTAGGTGGATTGTTTCGATGAATAATTACTAGACGGTACAAACTATTTGTACAAAACGACGCAATGAATCAAAGCGATGTTTTTTACTTTATTATTCTAAACCTCCTTATTCTAAATTACCTCCTTATTCTAAATTAGAATATAGACACCTCCTTATTCTAAATTAGAATATACTGTATTTCTACTTTTTGAAATATTGATATTCTGGATTTTAATGCTAACCCACTGCACATAGTCTGAATTCCACCAACAAATGTAATGAGATCTAATTTTCGAATCTCGAGATCTGTGATATTCAGTATTGATGATTCACCATATCCGCAGAGTTATGAAGACCTACACATTTGGTACTCACATTTACTTATACTTATATATACATTATATACACACATCAAGATTTAGAAAAATTCGATTAAAATATGGGAAATAGAGTGGGGAGCAATGTTTTGTTATAATATGTATGTGTATTTTCGATAATTTTTATCTGTACACTAATTTGATTTAGTTTATGTTTTTCAATAATTAAGTGACTTTAAAATAATTTGGTTCGATTAATTTGAGTATTTAAGAAGTTCTTGAAACCTACATACATAAAGTACTTGCATTTTAAAAAATGGTAGAAAATCTTTATTCCAAAAGACTAATTCATCAAGATAGTGGGTTATAATTTATTAATTTTTACCTTTCAAATTCGTGTGCTTTCATTAAAGTTCAATTACTTCTTACCAATTTTATTCAATGACGCCAATTTTATTCAATGACGCCAATTTTATTCAATGATGCCAATTCTGAAAAATTGTGCATGCTGCCTGATATTAAATATTTTATGCCGAAGATTATTTAGTCTGATATTAAATATTTCACACTACATTATCAGGTCATTAAAATTTTCAACTTGATCTTTATAATAACATATTAAATAAGATAATTTCTTAATAAAACATTTCACATGAATATCTGTGTGCTAGAAGCAGGTTCTCTAAAGTCGGTTGCTCTAGAAAATCGAAAAGTTTTTAAGATCGTTTTTCAAAATTTAAAAATAATACAAGGGTCAACCATTTTTAGACAGAATATATTCAATTTTTCAACAGTCCAATGAAGACCTAGCCGAATTGGAAGTTATAGTTAAAGAATTTAACTTGCTGTATGGTGAACATATCCAGCATTGTACAAGCATTTTTCCCAATCTATATAAATCATATTTCACAACGGCTGAAATGTTAGCGAAAACTAACTTTATTCGAGATTTGGCACTGCTGATCGATATTTTAGAACTCGCTTTATGTACTTTCTATGTATTGGGTTAAAATTCAGATCAATTTACACAAATCAATCGATCAATTCAATCAATCTACATAAAGCTGATAAACTAATAAAACGTTCGGTAAGAGCAATAGGAGGTTTAAAATGTAGTTCTTTCAGATAAGTCTAAAAATATTCCATTCCAAAACGTCCATCAATTCCATTCTCTTCCTAGAGAACAGTTATTGGACGGTATGTCAGATTATATGAAACGTCGATTATTATCTACTTCCGATATAAATTTTAATGAGGAATTTACTAATGATGAAAATTCACATATTTTTAACTACTTTTTGAAATAATCCATCTTTCAACTTGGCCACTTGATGAAATTGTTTCTCCGTAGTCGTGGTGTGAAAATTTTTTTTATAAAATTGTGTGAAAACTGGAATAGTCATTAATAATTTTGAATCTACCGAGGATAAAATATTTCAATTGCAAAATTTTGGTCAAAGAGAGGGGAGGGGGGAGGAGGGGAGGCTGAAAATTTGAGAGCACACCGCTATGTACAACCACTTTGCCTCGTTTAGGTACATCAATGAAGAAGCTATTTATTTATATATTTATTATAATTATTAATATAATTTACATTTATATATTTAATAAAAAATAATCAGGTATAAAAAAATTATATAAAAAAAATAATGCCTCTAAAATAGTTCCTAAAACAATTAATAATATACATATCAGTAAACAATTTTACGATTAAAATAAACTAATTAATTAAATAACCAAAATTGTGTAATAGGGAGGTGAAAGGATATTCTTAAATGGCAAAGAAAGGTTATATGTATAATAAAAATGCGATGAGGAGAAAAAGTAAAGCAATGGGTTATTGCGAGCAGGAATGTTAACAGAAAAATAGGATCTGCTTTGAAAGTCAATGAAGAATTACAGAGGCATCCCAGTGGATAACGAATCAAATCTTATTTTAAAAATACGGTCTTATATACTAAACTACACATTTATAAGCTTAATTAAATCAAATACCATAAATTTTCCACCTATGTAGCTATGAGATGAAATTTGGAATTGGAGTAAGCACGGAATATTTTGTTAATATTCTTAAGTTTATACATGTATGTTTATATGTATTATATTTATAAAATATATCTTCAGCTAATTATAATTAACCTAAAAATGCAAATGACTAATAAAATTGACTCGGATGACTGATTGAAATTTCAGATGACTTATAATAGTATGAATAGTTTGGATAATTTAATTTAAAGATACATAAAGCTTACATTGCTCTCTTTTAACCTAAATTATATCAAGACATACAATAAGAAAATATGATAATTTATTATCAAGTTAAATGTTTAAGTCTTGCACTTTAAACCTTATGTAGACAAGTAACATCAGGGATAGCTAAGCAATATAGGGGATGTAAATTTAGATAATGTTAATTGTAATTGTATGTCATTTAAACAAAATATGTCTACTGTCATATATGTATGTATATTCATCAAGTAATATATATGTTTATATATATGTATATATATATATATATATATATATATATATATATATATATATATATATATATATATATATATATATATATATATATATATATATAAATATATATAGATTGTATATAGTTTAATTTTAAAATTAAAAATAGGAAAAAAATAAACGTACATATGTACATACATATGTACTTTTAAGATTTGTATAGCACCTTTGGATAGCTCTATAAGTTAATTAGAGAATATATTGTAAAAATAAATACACGTGTACAAATATATCAAATTATTTTGTAATGAACTCGTATAATTCTTCGATTCTTAAAAAAAATCTTCTTTAAAATTTTTTTTAAGAAAGGTTTATTTTTATTTAATTTTAGATAGCATTCTATTGGAAGTTAAATGAAGTAAACAAATTTTTGAATTAATGATTACATTGAAAAAATATACAATATTTACATTACAAAGACAGCATTGTAGAAATAACTAAAACTTAACACAATATTGCAATTATTCCGGCCAAGATATTTATGTAAAAAAACATCAATAAAATGAATGTTTTAAAATTATATTTATCTGCTACCTACACATTAAATATATAAAGATATTATTACCTTCGTAAAGTTGCATATAACATTAAGCCTTATAATTTAATAAAGTTTTAGAATAAATCAAAATAAAAGATTTTTTAAATATTATAATATAGATAAAAAAATTTATAATAAGTATTTAGCGTTGAGTTGATTAAGAAAAGTCTATTTTGAATACTAAGTAATTGTAATTTTTAATGTGGATTTGTTATTTAAATGTACAATACTAATTTAAAATGCGAATTTTATACTATACATATTTATATAGCTTTTTTAAGACATATATATGTATATATATATATATATATATATATATATATATATATATATATATATATATATATATTTATTTATTTATTTATATATATATATATATATATATATATTTATATATATATATATGTATGTATGTACATATGTATAAGAATTCATTATAATTAGAGTAATATTTTTATTTAAATTTATAAACAAAATATATATGGATAAGCTGTTTTTCATTTTGATACTAAAAATGAATTGTACATTTTATTGAAGATTTATTTAATAATATGCATAGAAATTTTGTATTCCTAAAAGTAAATAAATGATTAAGGAAAATGTCCCACTTCTGGTATATCAATTTTTTTAATTTGAAAATTGATATATTACATATACTATTATGAAATTGGATTATATTATATTATTATAAAATTGATTATATTATATTTTATTATTATAATAAGGATGATATTATGATATCATAAAAATAAAGTTTTTTTGTGAAAAGCATACACATTTAATAAGTTGAAGAAAAAGCGAATTAGATTAAACTACATACTACCACTCTTGGTTTATAGAATATCACCAAATCTTTTATGTTGCTTAACATTAGGCGGAAATTTATATGTACAATGTATGTATGAAATTTCAGTTTGATACATTGGATACAGAGTTACAGTATGATAAGATTAACAGTGAGTTATCTTTAAAATATTATATATAGACACATACTAACACACATAATTTTTAAAAACCATGAAAACGGAATCAGTGATAGATACTGAATACAAATAGTCAAAATCTCAAAGTAAAATTTTATCACAATCACAAATAACTATTGATACTTCGTATTGTAACAGATAAAGTAATAATATAATTAAATAACTTAAAATAATATTGATTTTACAGAAATTTTTGAAAATATTAAATCAAATTTGTACAACTTAGCATTTGGAATCTTTAGATCGAAAGAAAATTAAATATAATAATATTTTTTTCATGACGTTTGATGAAAATGCTGTCTAATTTATTAATGAAATAATTTGACATTCTACGATTACTGTGTATTTGCACAAAGGTTACAATTCTTAGTATATATGGAACTAATATTGAAATATACATGCATATATAGATATTAAACATGATAGTGGATGAATAATTTTGAAATCATATTTATCCAAAAATAATCAGTTAATTTAGTCGTTTTAATTATGTAGTTAGTTATACTAATACATATTAAATTGGAAATTGTGTTGGCGCCGGCCGTCAACGGCAAGTCAACGAAAGTCATCAAGTAGGCTCTCAGGCAGGAATTGGTGAAGAGATGGGATAAGCCGTCCTGGAAAAGTCCACCGGAGCATCTTGCTGCTGAAAGTCTTCAGGATGGAGCTGCTTGATCTCTGGAGAAGTTCCGCCGGCCCTCATGCAAGAAGCCTCCTCATGCTTGCAGAGATAGGCTTTGAGAGCGAATGTTTTTCCACAGCGTTTGCAAACAAATGGCTTTATGTTGGAGTGGGTCTGAACGTGAGCCCTAAGATTGGACTTATCGGCAAAAGCCTTCGAGCAGATAAGACACTTGAATGGTTTCTCACCTGCAATTAAAACTTCCAAGATAAAAAAAAAACTCCTGGAAACCAGTCAAACTAACTGAATGAATGAATGGAGGAAAAATAATTGCGCTGCTATTAGTCAGTGGCGCATGACGCTAGTGCAAGCTATAAATATAAAACATACATAATATACGTATAAAATACATCCAACTGACGGCATAATATTTTTTATTGAATAAGTTAATTATATAAAATTTATTTATGACTTTTTCTCACGCACCGATTACACCGAGCAACAAAAAAACATTACTGGAGTGGGGACTAATCAATCATTACTATGTTTGACTCACTGAATTCGAATATGACAATGATTAAAAGCAATAAAAATCACAATCGATAGAAAAAAACATCTGACTATTGATTCCAATACTAATTTTTGGCACGGCAATACTAGATTTTGTATTAAAGGGGTATTCTAGTCTAGAGGCATGAATTTTAGGTATTTTTTCAGGTGCAATAAAAAAAAACAAAAAATATTTTTAGTAGATATTATTTTACCAAATATTAATTAATGTTTGAAGAATACATAGAAAAAAAATCAAAGGAAAAAATTCAGGCTGATGAAGTGAGGGGTCTCAAAAAAATGGTGCGCCCTGGTTGACACGATTCCAACCCTCCCAGTAATCCAAAATCAAAAAAACAAATTAATTCTTAATTCAAACAAATGCTGCTATGGCATGAACTACGGAAAAGTCAAAAAAAAATTTTTTCGCAAAATAGCGGCTGTCTGAATTAAAAAATCTTTTTTTACCAGTTTTTTTGACTTTTCCGAATTTTTTAAAAATAGTAAAAATTGGAATTTTGTCATAGTTCTAGTTCATGCGATAGAGAAATGTATAGAATAGGCTCACACCAAATTTCAAGTAAATTGGTTTAGTAGAACATGAAATATCATGTCAACCGTCTCGAAAAAAGTAGTTTCGAGAAAAACGCGTTTAAAGTTTCGGGTAAAGATACGCGCCGGTCAGATGCACGTCACTAAAGCAGCTATATCTCCGAAAATAATTTTAATTTTGAAAAATCCTCTTAAGGACATATTCTTAAAGGATTAAGCTTTGAAATATGAAAGAAAAAAAAATCGATTTTTTCAAATTTCTACACTAGAATACCCCCTTAAAGAATCTGGAAAATTGCATTTGTTTAAACGCTCACATCTCTTCAATGACAGCAAACCAACAAAAATTATTTCCATATTCGAATTCAGTAGTTCAAATTTATTAAAAATTGATTAGTCTCCGCCCCGGTAAGTAAAAAGCGTGATTTTTTGTTGCTCAGTGTTATTGATTGATATTATCTCTTTTGCAAACGTTGCATGGGACGTTTTTTTTTTATTGGTATTCTTATACCCATTTTATTTTATGTCAAAAATAACAATAATAAATTAAAAAAAATAGTTAAATAAAAGAAAGCACTAGACCAATGAAGTAGCATGACAACCGAAGAATTATTTCAAATGAAATTTGACTGACTAGACAAAATAAAAGTTGATTTTATATGAAATATTTAAATATTGTAAGTATGAGTTTCATAAGGTTGGTAGGGTTGAGGGTAAGGTCCATTGGGGGTTCATTTAACTAAAGCCAGCAGAATAGCTCGGTGTTTGCGTTAATGTTAACCTCTGAGAGGTCTCAGATTCGAACCCTAGTTTGACCTCGATTGAAAAGAATTTATTCGGAGTATTTCTGCAGTGCTGCTGGTCAGATTTGGATATTTGTGACTTCAAGTCAATCATTTCCAGTCAGGGTTTGTCAATTTATCTATATATTTATATATGTATGTACAAGTATAAAAAATCATAGTTATCGTTTTGGCGCACCGTGGTAAAAATTAAGTATTGTTGGTTGGGAATTTCGTTAACAAGTCAAAATTTCTATAACGACGAGTCATTTTTTTTTTCGATTCAAATAAATTTAATAAAATAACAAATTAATATTTACTATTAGATTCGCCATGTTTACGCTGTTTATATTACAAATACTGAGCAAAGCCGGGTAAAACAGTTATATATAATTACAAAAAACTAATATTAAGGGTACAATTTATGGGAATGGGTTGATGAGGAGGACGCAAGTAAAAAAAGATTGGGAATCGCTGACATAAATGATAAAATAAATATTTCAAATAATTTAGCCGTTATATTTGAAATTGGCGCAAGTCCACTTATCTTCATTTCGAGAAATATTTCGCAAAATATTAAATATAATTCATCGCGCTTAACAATATTTAAAGATATTGGTGGCCTGTAATACGTTTATTCTGCTTTTCCGAGATTACGGACATATTGAATTAAAAAAAGTGATAACAATTTGTGAATTAAGCCAAACATTAAATAGTGTTTTTGGAACTGAAAATTGGATTTCCGCCATTTTCAAATATAACGGCTCAGATGTTGATGTATATAGAACATACATTATGATTTTTTTTCAGCAAATTGGAAGCTTTAATTATTTATTTAATTATGAGATCTAACCCTTTGCCCACGGCAACTTTTGCGATGTTTTTTTTAGCGAATTTGAAAACCAGATTTTTGAACATAAATATGTATATATTGCAAGATTTATACAAGCGACCAAATATTTTAACTGGCACCTGAACTATTTTTTTTAATAGTGAATCACGTCTGAAGTAATTTGTTTCCACAGAGATTCACGTCATTCTCGCTACTGGCATTTTACGCATGACTTATATAAGTATGTAGTCATCCGCGGGCAAAAGGTGAAGTATAGAGGTCAGCTAAGGATCAATTCTGAACGAATTAAGATAATAAGATATATGTAACATGCATAGTTTGCAGTCTTGAAATTGCATTTATTTACTGATGCAAATGTAAACGAAACCATCCGATTAGCTAGCGAAAATTGTTGTGATAAGTTATCTTCTATCATCATATAACTGATAACCTTCGACCCCAATTTCGTTTTTTCTTCAGCAATAAATAGAGCGATCATGCTTTTAGTCAAATACAATTTACTTATGCAGGGCCGATGAGGGGGGGGGGGGGGAGGGAAGCCGGGGAAGTTCCAGGGCCCGGACTACTAGAGTGACCCTGTGTAGGGATGTTCGACTGACCGATACTGATATATTTTAACAGGTTATTAATTCTAAATTGACTCTTTTTCATTTCAAATTGACATTGAAAAGGGGTGGGTCAATTTTAGATGAAAAAGGTTTAATTTTAGATGAAAAAGGGTCTAAATTTTTATTATTTTTCAATCCGCGCATTCTTGTCAATGTGAACTCGTACCTTTTATATCATACTTTCTTATTCAATCATTTAAAAAAATAACAACCAACATATACATATGTATATGTATATGTAGGTGCTTTTCTAGTAGTTTTGATATATTTTTCGCATATTAAAAATATATCTATAATATCTTATTTTTAGTTTATCATAGGGTCCGGAACTATTTTTCCAGGGCCCGGGATTCCTCTCGGCGGCCCTGATAATATGCAATAAGTTAAATTTCATTATTGTCTGTATTGATCCAACTATAGGTGGCGATTTTATTAAACAAGTGATGCGAAAATAAGAGGTCGCTTTGATTTCTAAGGAGACAAAGGGCCAATCAAAGGACAAACTAACTGGTACTTTCGTGCATCCGTGATTCATTGGTGAGTCTACGGGTTTTTTTTTATTTTGCGAGAGTGCACACATATGCAGTGCCGGTTTTAGGGGGGGGGGTTGGGTCGGGCGACGCCCGAGGGCGCCATATAAGTTAGGGCGCCACACGATACGCCAAATGACAAAATTACTTACGAGAGCACCAAAAGCCATTCAAAATTTTAGATTAGAGCGCCAAAAGCGAAAGTTTTTTCTAAGGGTGTTTAGAAAAAATTACCCGGGGGCGCCATCGGGTGTAAGGCCGACATTGCATATATATATACATATGTACATACAATAACTAGTTGATAATTTGTCCTTCGACAAATCTCTCGTTGGGTTAAGGCGCTCTTCCACCGAATACGTTGACGCAGACGTATCGTTTTTGCCCATACGAATGCACATACGTCGCGTTGACGTATGTTCTGTCGCGGTCGTCAGTTGTGATACGTCTGCGTCAACGTATACGGTGGAATGGCGGCTTAGCGTCGCTTGCCACGGAAAGTTTCAGCAATGAGTTTGTCCCTTAATTTTTTTTTCATAAAAGCAGATTCAAATGTACTAAAATGGGGATCGCTCATAAATCTGGTCAATACGGTAGCTTAGGAATTGTTACACAAATTTTATGTTAATTTTAATGTAAGTGGGTAGGTGTCACTAGAGTCGCCGAGCGAACCTGTGTGCGTGCGGATGTGGCCTTGCAGCAGCCACAGCCTGGAGAATCTCTTGCCGCAAAGGGGACACTGACAAACGCGTGAGTGGGTTTGCACATGCATGGAAAGTGCTGGAAGTGAAGTGTACGGTTTGGCACAATAAGGGCACAGGCGTAGGGGTAGAGGCATCTTATGCATCATCTTGTGTCTCGCCAGATTGGATGCTGAGCTGTAACGACGACCGCATTCGTTGCAGGCACGAGCTGTAGCCCTTACAGCGGCTGCATCAGCCAGTTGACGTAGGTTGTACAGATCCTCGTTGAGACTCATCCCACCTGAAACAAACAGTTAAGACATTGCGTGAGCATTTTGTGGATGCGTGCGTGGGTTGTAGATGCGTAAGTACGCTATGGATGCGTGAGTACACTGTAGTTGCGTGAGTAAATTTAAAATCTGGGGATCCAGCGTGAGCGGTGCCTCGGATTCAAATGAGAATTAAGTGAGTGGAGCTAGAAATGGCATAAATGAGATAAAGTTCCACCGAAAAATAATTCTGTAAACAGCATTGGCGTCATAAATTTACAAAGGAACATTTAATCTTGTGAAGCAGAAAATTTTTCGAAAGTCACAAACAACCCAATTACAATGGTAATTTTTATATTTTTCACTTGCTTGTAGCCTTTGGGGGTGCGAAACGAAAACGGAATACGTGGGCTTGAACTTCAAACCCACGTATTCCGTATTGTCATGAATTTGAATTAAAATACTAAACCGACAAAAATAGAACATTGAATTTCTTTAGCACACTGTCAGGTATAAACACATCGATTTTTCCCAGAAAAAAAATGTTAGCTCCAAAATATATTTTGTTTTGTTGTATATCTTGGTTTGAAAGATATTTGTATGACTCGTTTATGCTTTAAAATCAAATAAAAAAAGATTCAAAGAAACAGTTAAAATTGAAATGACGCCCCTGGGAATGAAATAGATGAAACTTGCTCCAAACAGAGACGATTGGAAGCGTGTTGGAGAGGATTTCATCCAGTAGTGGGTGGCGAATATCTGTGAATGATGATGATGTATTCTTCATTTGGTGTCATCCCCTGGATGGTGTGACCCGGTGAACTCCGCATCTGCTGAGATTCTAGGATTTTTTTAACGATGCATTGATGTATGTATTTTGTTCACAACAAAATACAACCCGTTTTGCGAGATCGAAAATAGATTCTTAAAAAAATATCGAAAAAAGCAATTCATCGGTCGATAAATATCAAGGTGAATGGAGGGAGTTGTTATCAATGATTGTTAGTAAATAATATTATAAAGAAATACATCAATTGTCATAAAAAAAATCTAAAAGAAAAATTAGATATGAAACAATACTACACGTGGGGGTGAGACCTCGCCTCGCTCCAGAAATCGTACAAAAATTAAACGAAAAGAAAAGTAAATTAAAATGCAGTACAGAATAACATGTTTTTCCACATTTTATTTTCGTACTAAGCTCGCTGAAGTTTATTACTGAGTTTCTCACATGTTGATTGTATTATATAAAAAGTTAATACGTAAAAAATTATGTTTTTCTTTAAACCGTTTAATTCTTTTTTTGTTTAATTACACTGAACAACATAAAAATACGCTCTTTGCTTACCGGAGCGGAGATTAATTAATTAATGCTAAGTTTGACTCACTGAATTCGAATATGTAATTTTTGTTGCCTTGCTCTCGTTTAATAGATATGAGCGTTTAAAACCTAAGTGAGTGTAGATTATCGGATATTATTTTAAAATATTTATCTGGTAATTTACGCTCATCATTATTTTCTTAATTTGAATGTGATTCTCTTCCATTTGGGCCTCGCAGGGATGTTTTGTATTTGTAGCTTGTTTTTTATTTATCGGAACAGAACATTCCCTTCTTTGTATTTTTACTTATTTTAATTTAATTTTATTTATTACTATAAAGTTTTTATGTTTTTTTGCTTTTGCTTTTTGTTATTAATTTCTATTATTTTTTTATTTTTTGTTCTCTCCCTCTTATTTTATTTTATTATGTAGGCCATTGTGGCGCGTTAGGTTCTTCCTGTAATGCCACAATGGTCCAAAATGTTAAATAAAAATAAATAAATAAATAAAAAAACAATAAATGAAACATAGAAAAAAAGCCTTGTAAAAATGAGCAACTTTTACAGATTTTTGGCTTTTGCAGTCTTGCAATTTCTAGTATTGCTGTTCCAAAAGTATTGTAATAAATAGTCAGATGTTTTTTTTTCCATTGATTGTGATTGTTTCACTTAAACACGTTTATGAGGATTGGTTTTGATAGACGTTACACCAACAATGCACACGCGTTGACGTATTATTTTATTCTATTTCATGTAATACGTTTTATTCTTATTGCATTTTTTTGTTTTTGTAAATCTCTTCAATGCTACCAAATAGCTCGAGATCGTGTTTACGTCTCTTGAGATATGAAATAAGAAGATATCGAGTTCGATAATTAGCTCGGGGTGAACCATCTTTCCACTTTATGGATTTGAGATTCGTTTTTTAACCAGTGCACAAATGTATGCAGATATTTAGTATTTTATAAATAAACTACACACATTGTATGTGTGTAAATAAATTTCGCCTTGGTTAAAAGCAGAAGCAGTACTTATCGAGCCAAAGTAAATTATTGCCTGTCGTTACCCTTTAGTTATTAGTATGACGCTTAAGATATTAATAAGCTGCACTGTCAAAAGCTTGACGCAAAAGCTCAAAGTTGTCACGAACAAAGTCTTCTTGGCGAAGAAAGTGAGAATGTGTGAAAAAATATAACGATTCCTCGAAAGCAGCTGAATTAGATTGTATTTCGGTTTTGTACACTTTATACGATTAAGGCATTCTCAGGTGAAACTTATTATGCTGCAAATTAACTGAATTCTTTATTATCAATTTTACTCCCCAGCAGCATATGGATTTAGTTTTGCACTATCTAATGGGGCCATTCCAAATGTACATATGTACAATCTAATACTACTTCTATGTATGAATCACATCCCGTATAGAAATTTTATCTTACGAGAGCATTTTATGTATATAGAAACTTGGACACTGAACGCCAAGATGCTGCACAAAGTCCAATGCACTCAAATAAGTATGAAACGCTGTGTGCTTGGCATAACGAGGAAAGATAAGAAGCAGAACACGTGGGTGAGAAATATGACAAGAGTAGTGGATATAGTGGATAGAGTAAAGAGATTGAAATGGCAATAAGCGGGGCACGCGGCTAGAAGAATGGACGAAAGGTGGACAAAATAAGTGTTTGAATGGTACCCGAGAGAATGCAAAAGGGTAAAAGGAAGACCGCAGGAAAGATGGGTGAACGAAATTAGGAAAATGTGTGGGGTGAGATGGATGAGTGTTGCGCAAAACAGAGACGATTGGAAGCGTGTTGGAGAGGCCTTCATCCGGCAGCGGATGGCGAAAGGCTATAGATGATGATGATGATGATGATGATATGTACATATAACAATTCGCACTAACAGGGACATACTCTCTTCTATCGAAAAAAGTTTTCATAATTGTAAAATAATCGGTGAAAAGGCAAATTTTTCACAAGAAAACTTCAAAAAATCACATAATAAATGTTCGACATGATTATGAATAAAAATATGAATATGAATAAAAAAATGTTCTGTGAGGGAAAGAGAAAAGCAAGGTTAAAGTATGTAAGTAGAGTTTCTGAAACTCGAGTCTATTCATATAAGAATACCTTCAAATGGATTTTATTTTTGAAAGTGTTGAAGTTTCGAGTCGGTGGTTGCTCCTTGAAGACGAAGTGGTTTTTCAGTCAGCAGGATGAGGATGGGGAGTGTATTTTTAGTCGGTTGTGGTGTTGGGTGCACCCCGCACTGTTCGCCAGTTTATTTTAGCTATAAATGGCCACATAGCCACGTGTGAGAGTTGTTAAACCATCTGCTGGGGGGCATAGTGACGAGGGCCAAATCCTCGGACAGTGGTTTCTGTACGCCCTTTTTGTAGCTTAAGCATCATATTCCTCATATTCTATGTATGTATAATAGCTAAGTTGGTTTTATAGGTTCCAGATTGAAATATTTCGAATAAAATATAAATTTATTTTGTCTGGTCCTGGATAAAGACCATAAGCTCGAAATCTAGTTCTCATATCCAATCTCTAATTACAATAAGAATACACACAAGTGTATATTTACATACACAAATAAGTGTTAAAAACATTGAATGAATAGAAATTTGACTTTTGATCTATGTATGTATTACTCATTTTAAAACAGTTTTTTTTTTAAATACATAAAGGTTGACATTTTACAGCTCGATATCAATATTGGAATTCGGTTTTGGTTCAACGCTAATAAGATGCCGTTTTTGATTTTGAAATGATGAAAATGGTATTGGTTCGCAGATAATAATTTGAATTTTTGATGCAAATAAAATTTTCCAAGACGCATTAAGAATTTCATCACAAAGCGTATTAGCAGAAAACAATGAATCTTTTATGTATTTTTTTATCAATATTCGATTTTTTGTTTTCGATATACATATGTACATTCGTACACATATTTAAATGTGTACATTATATTCTAGTGCCTGATAACCCTATAGGTTCTAAAAGGGTTAAAAAATCTTTTTTTAATACAATTTATAATTTAAGTGCATTTTAATTATAATGTACACATTATGTATGTATTAACCCTGGAAATTTAACAATCTCGTATTATCAAACACACTTTATTTTAATCAAAAATGTTTATTTTTAAATAATAATATAATAATGTGGTCAAAAGGAAACTACATAAACTACTTTTTATTGTAGACTGCATTCGCAAGAATTTATTGTAGACTGCATTCGTGATATAAACATACATACTTTTGACAAATTTTATATGTTTTACATGTGTAAGATCTTTCAATTATTTTTCTCATAACGATTTTGAAAAAGATCATATTATAAATAAAGACATTATTATTATTATTTATTATTATTATTATTTATTATTATTTATTATTATTATTATTTATTATTATTATTATTTATTATTATTTATTATTATTATTATTATTTATTATTAGTAATATTTATATATTTAATTATGTATTTATTTATTTATTTTTTGTTTAATATTTTTCAATATTCTTTTTATTATATATATTATTTATATGGGTTTTGGGGATTGCACTATTCTCCCCATCGTCAGGATTATAATCTATTATTATTATTATTATTATAAAATTATTTCAATTACAAAAAACAAGTGAGCTAATAAAATGCTTGTAAACACATTTCTTTTAACTTTGTAGAAGAAGAGGGTAGCTTAAGTTACCATCATAGTTTCAGATTACTGAACTAGAACCGTGTTTGCATAAAATAAACTGAAAACATATTTTTCAGAACACAATTTAATTTAGTATTTAATGCAACCCAGTTTATGTTAAAACTAACCTCATGTAATTAATTATAAACATTCAATCTGTTCTCGTTTTCGTAATAGGGAATGCACTAACTGTCAAGTATATTTTCCTACTGTTTGAAAGTTCGTTGAATAAAAAAATAAATCGATTTTCGAAATAAAATATGACCATCACTTTTAGCAAGATCTGGATGATCCTAAAATACACATTTCTAATGAGTTTAAATTGTCAAAACGGAAACTCAACAACATTATCGTATTCTTCTTCATAAATCAACAATTTTTTTCCACGAAATATTCACCGTGGAATTTGGTTCCAAATCAAATATGCAGTTGAAAAAGGAATTAAAATACTGAATAGGTAATGTGACAAGAAGACACGTATAACTAAATCAAGAATTGTGTTGTCTTTAGTATATAACTTAATTAAGCTCTAATTACACTTTATTTATTTTTTGTTAAGTAAACACAAAAATAAAAATGACTAAAACGTTAATCATCTAGTTAGATAAGCTCGATTTGAATCATTTAATTAATTTCTGCGAATAAAAAATAATGAGAGATTTTATCAGTCAATTAAACGTTCATTTTAATAAGCTTTTTGAATGCGCTTTTACAGGAGATAAAAATATAGACTAGTGATGAAATCGCCATTATCACTAATTACACTGTTCGACAAACGACGACTTTTTTTTTGGTTCAGAGACGAGATATGACTTTTCTTATAGAATTATGCCCAGTGAACACGAATCTGGTAGTAAAAAATTTTGATTGGCTCGAGATACGGAGATATATGTGTTTTATAAATCGTGCGATTTTTCTATATCTTGGTGTTGTTCGGTCGATGTCTCAAAATCTGTCAATTTCCTGTTCAAAATGAATATTGGAATCTATAGTTGGGTATTTTATCTTCCATTTGTAGTACTTTTCAGCTTTCAAATCTCTCTAAGTAGTCATCCAGTTCAAATCAAAAGTCAAAAGTACGAATTTTCACTTGGGATTTTTTCCCACTGTTAATACTATTTTATATTGAGTTTTTTCCATTTTTCGTGTCGAACAGTGTTATCAGTCTTATGCGGTCGATGGATGCTTTTCGAACATTAAATAGTTTACTATTTTCAATTTCCATGCTTTTTTGCTCTCTGGTATGAACACTAATGGAGTGGTCTATTGTTATTTGAAAAACATCCATCCAACGCCGATATTTACTTATAACCATCGGAATAAAATCGCATACATGTAATTGATTAAAAGTGGTTGAAACAATATAATTGTTCTGTTTTTAATATGAATGTTTACCTTTTATCTGGCTGGCTTCGGCTGTTTATTGCGTGGATCGGATGAAAGCTGTTTAGATTATGTTGTTTATTGTTATTATTATCATTGTTATTGATATTATGTCTTTCAATCGACACTGTGAATATAATAAACAGCAATCGAAAACAAAATGTTCCCGTTAAAAAGTAATGTTTATGACAACGTAAATTATTGTGCACGTCACTTGTCCATGTCCAACCGATGGGAAATGCGTTCGTACACTGGCTTAATGTTTCGCGTATCGCGTAAGATGTGATCCAGCCTCAGTTGGATCCAAATTGGTCCACTGGCGTCCGGGAAATGTGCCAATTTAATTAAAAATAATAATTTCCAATTTAAATTATCACCCCTTTCACTTTATTGAAAAAAATAGGCATCAATGTTTTTGGCGCCCTTGGCGAATATTTTATTTAGCACATTTTACCTCATTTTTTAAGTAGCACAACAACAGGAACGTGTAATTAAATAATTGATTTTATTAAAACAAATATATAGAAAAATCTAAAATAAGTTTTATCCCATTCGGGGCTGCGAAAAACAGTATTAAAAATAAATATTTAATTGGAAAAGATTACCATTATTATTAAATACTGGTGATAAGCCTGATGGAGTATAATCCATAGGTTATGGCAAATTAGTTTAACCCTCCAGAGACGAGAGATTTTTTTCATTAATAAAAGAATATTTCAACCATATTTCTTTGACAAATATTCATCTTAATCAAGCAAAAATAATAATAAAAAAAAAATTAAAGCGCTTTCAGGTAAAAATCCATGTAGCCATATGGCTACGCTCGTCGTTACAGGGGGCGTGTCAGTAATTCCGCGCGACAACAGATCGCAATACGCGAGACGAATATCCTGCCCTCCAAAATATTTTTAGATAAAAGAAAAAAATCCAAGATGCCTTTAGTTATGTGCTTAGTCAATTTATAACCCCATATATATATTTTTTTTTTCATAAAATCAATATTTTTTTTTTTATAAAATCAGTATATTTTGTCAGATACAAAATATACCTGCAAGCTAAGGGTTTGAGTAAAAACAATAATTCGGTGAATTGTTACAAACATACCACACCCCAAAACATCGGAATTTTGACCAATTTGACCAATACCAAACCCTTAAAAATAATCATTATATATGTAGGTACTTTGAAGGACCAAGGAGAAATAAAAAGCAACCATTTACATAAAAGAAAACATTTATTTAATATATATGATCTAAATCTCCATCAATCCATATGCGTGTTGTACTCGCTTTGTAGCTCGTAAAGTTGTCGTTTCCTCCGACCTGTCTCCCTCTAATTCGCATTTCTGCATTTGCAGCAAGTTGACAACGACTGAGATTATTTACAAGACCGCCATCATCTTCTTCGGCACTGTCTTCATCGGTCAATACGTTCGATTCGGGAGGACAAATAAATATATCCGTTTCCATCTCCATCTCCATATCGAGCAAATCGTCATCGTCAGTCCCAGGTTCTTCTAACAAATTAAATATGTCTCCAACAGTTAAGTCTTCATTAGATCTGAAATGGGCCCAAAAATTGGCGTTAGATTTTGTGTATGTATAACAAAAAAACATCGAACAGTAATCAAAATAATTTGACACGGGAAAAGACTAGCGTAGCCATATGGATACGCAAGCATTTGGGATTGAATTATAGCTATACAATACATATTTGAAAGCACCTAAGTATGTACATTTATAGCACTACACATTGACATAATAAATGTATTCATAAAAGTAATGAAAGGCATTTAAAAGTTTAAAAATAAATGCACTTACGTTTTCGAACAGTCCATTTTTGGTTAAAAATTTCAACCGCAAATTGTAACTCCTCTCTTTGTTTCTGGTAGCTGTTCCCTCCACTGTAGCACACCAATAACTGTTAAGCGTATCCAAAGGGACAAAACTCGCGCAAAAAAAACCGTAATCAGGTATAAGTGGGGGCGCTGGGGATTTAGTTTCGCCATTGCATATACTGTTGCCGTATGGCTACGTACGTACTTGGAGGGTTCAGTAAAGAAATTTGTTCCACAAAAAAATAAAATAAATAATTTAATTAATGGTAATTGGATTATTAGTGACATTGCGATCGCTCAAAAGACAATCTTTGCCATGAAAATCGCGAATACAGAATATTCGGCACTCGAGTTTTCGTTAGTATGATAGTTATCGTTAGTATGATGGACTTTTCGGCTGCCGGATGTTCCGTTATAGAGATTTTAGTGACTTTTGGGCGAGCGCTTTGTGACCGATAATCACTAATGTAATAACTTTGAATGCTGACCAACGCCGATCGGTGTTTTGCTGATAAGTCTATGGGCCTGCAAAGCGTCGATAGGCGTTGTATATTGAGCATGTACAAAGTAAATAAGAATACTACCTACTAAGCCTTTAAGGTAGCATTGAAAATACATATATGCCTGATATGAAAATATGTATAAGAAAATATAAGAAAATATAAGAAAATAAGATATGAAAATGGGTCGTGTAATCTGTGTCATTCGTTTGTCAACGTTTATAAACACTGGCTTACACCGGAATTTCTGAATTTGTAACCATAACATAATTATCCTATTTTAGATTGTGGCTTGGAATTTAGATTCTGAGCATTACATTTTAACAACAGTTAAGAAGATGGAACTAGTTTTGAAAAAATACATTCATTAAAAGACTTCTTTTCTTTATTTTATAAACAAAACTTGAAATCCTCGGCGGTAGTTATCTAGGGTTTGTTTAGATTAGCTACAATTTTTAAACCTGCTATCTATTGGATTTTTAAATAATTCTAGCTGTAAATGTTGGCGAAATTTTCAGCGTGGCGGACTTTCAACAGAAAAGACGTCAGCACTCAAAGGATTAAATAAGTTGAATCGCAAAATTGTTTAAATAAACTGAATATAATAGAAGGCTTACTCTGAAGGTCAACGTTGTAGAACTTCGCAGTGGTGGGATTCGTAGACGTCATCGGAGTCCTGATGACGTTTATGAAACCCGTGTGGTTGGACTGTTGGGTGACCCAAATGAAGCCTTCAGAAGCAATTTCGATTAATATTAACAATTGGGACGCATTTTGAAGAACCCATGATAGCTCAATCGGGTAAAGCACTGCAATCAAATTTACCTGTGTATGTTTGTATACTACGGTCTTATCCAGGCGGGGGGGTATGGGGGCGTTAGCCCACCCCCCTAGATTTAAAGAATAATGTTTAATTATGAGAATTATGATATAGCGTATGAATGTTCCATTCGTTTCCAAATATACAATACTAGTGAATAGCCCGATGAAATATCATCGCATGGGTATAAAATTATTATATACTCGTATAAAAATAAAAAAAAATCCGGAACCGGAACCGTTATTTTCGTAGAGTCTTTATTTGTAATAATTTTCAATTCTTAAAGTTAACGTTAACAAAATGTTAATTAAAGTTAACAAAATGTAATATTTTCCGATTATACACAAACGGTCATTGACCTCGTAACGTTGAATATTATTATTACACATAACAAATTACGTGCATATACATATGATGTGTATTAACAACACGTATTCTGGGCGAGGATATGGCGTGCGGCGCGGGCTCATGAGAACATTGCGTTTGGATCGGAGGGTCCGAGGTTCGATTCCCGGCGCCCGCGGTGAATGAAATCAATATTTTTCTCGATTATCGTCAAAATATAAATAATTTAAATTTAAATTTAAACTTAGATAAAAATAAATATATAAAAAAATGGTTCAAAACCTCGCTAAATTAAATTATTAAAATTACGTATTTTTATATGGCGAGAAGGAATATTTCAATTAATCTTTTTTTTAAAAAAAAAAAGGCGAAATGAAGAATTGGATTTGGCGTGATGTTCGTGACCATTAGCTCAATTTAAACCTATATTCAGGCTATTTGGGGTGATCGGTTCGAGTCGCGACAAAGTCGTCTCGTCGAAAAATGAATTTAACGATTTTTATCGATTCATTCATTATGTTCGGCGAGAGTTAGGACACACACACACACACACACACACACACACATACACACACACACACAGATTACCGTATTTATATATATGATGATTGGTCTGGTACTTATCGAACTAAAATGAGTCATACAAAATGTAAAGAATGTTATATTTTATTGCTTTCTTTTTATAAATCCCGAAGAAAGCTCGGTCTACTTTTTGATCGTTTTTTTTCAACAGTAATACATTTCATTTATTGTGGTTGTGACTTTTTGGTGCTTTCGATTTGATTTCGAATTTTGAAAATTATATTTTCGTTAATATACATATTGTGAACAAGGATTTTGCTGTATACAAAACTTTATCAGAAGAAATTTTGTTTTTTAAGAATTAGATTAAACGAGCACATATAATTTTGTAGATATACATACATATATATATATATATATATATATATATATATATATATATATATATATATATATATATATATATATATATATATGTATATATATATATATATATATATATATATATATATATATATATATATATATATAAATATATATATATATATATATATATATATATATATATATATATATATATATATATATATATACATATATATATATATATATATATATATATATATATATATATATATATATATTTATATATATATATATATATATATATATATATATATATATATATATATATATATATATATATATATATATATATATATATATATATATATATATATATATATATAAATATATAGTCATAATGCAGTACTTAACACTCTACAAACACAGGGAGTGCCGGAACCCTATGTGGGACTGTTGGCTGCAATATATAAGAATGCCACAGCTTCGGTTAAAAATTTTTCAGGTACAGATAGATTAAGCATAGGAAACGGAGTAAGACAAGGAGATACAATCTCGCCCAAGTTATTCAATGCGGTGCTTGAGGGAGTTTTCAGGAACTCGCTCCCCAGTTTTTTAAAACAACATATTTTATAAAAGGTACATGTTGAAGAAATTTTAAGAAAAAAACAAAATTAAAAAGGGGTGGGGGGGGGGTAACACCCATGTTTCAGCCTTCTCCCCCCTTAAAAAAATCCTGGTTACGGCCATGATGTATACATATGTATGGATATTTGACAGACGAAAGTTCGAGTCTTCGAACGTTCGAGTTTTGAGTCTTCATCATCTCAGAATTTGTGCCGTAAAGGTCACCGCTATAAATTCTACATATGTATGTATGTATATTCTTCCAATTCAGGAACTTGGTTGAGAGTCATCTAGTCGAACGCATTGAATTTTTTGGAATGATCGTGACCATTTATCAATATATTCCACAGTAGCAGAAAACTGGACAAATAGTAATACAGGACTGAGTAGTGAAATAAATCCCGTATATAAAGTCCTGTATATACGGGACGTATGAAAATCCTAAGTATAGGTCAATATTGGTTTGACAGTGAATTTTGAATTGACAATGAATTGTGGCGATTAAATACTGGGTATATTAAGGATTTTATTTATTTTTTATTTTTTTATTTAATTTACACCAAGAAGGCCTAACAGGTAAACCCAATGCGCCTTCCTGTCCAAAGACAATTATATAAACATATATGTACACCATTCAAATATACACAAATACTTCCACGTATACACAAATACACATTCATACATACATAAATATAAAAATACAAATATATACATATACATACATACACACCTACACATATATATATATTCACATATACATACATATACATATATATACATACATATACACATACACATACAATACATACATCCATATACATACAAACATTATACATGCATATACACATAAACACATAAATCATTACAATTAGTTATTGAGTTCAATTGACTCATATTAAATAGTTCTGACATAAAAATTAATTCATTAGGAACAAAATTCAAACTCCTAGGATTAAAATCACCCAAGATCATGACTTTCCTGCCAGCCAAAACATTAAAATTATTTTGCAAATTTGAAAAAAATGAATTTATAATTCGGAGGAGATTCATTCGGAGGAAAATACAGTACACATATTCATACCACGATATACCACGTATCGCCATACAGTTCACCGCCTAAACGTGAGAGGCCCATTTCATTCTCTTATCGAATGTTTCTCCTAGATATTTTATTACAGACTAGCTGAACCCTGCATGCGTTGCAATGCCACAATAACGCATGCAATTCCCGTTCCCGTTCCCATTCCTATTTATTGGGAAAATGCGGGCGACGAACTTGACTTGACTAAAAAAAATAATAGAAGGTGGCGAACACTTTTTCAATTATTCAATTGTTTGTTTATTTTACCCTAACAACGTAGGTCGCGAACTGATTTGATATTATTTGCCATGCAATGCCACTCATTCCCGTTTTTGGGGGATTTTTTTTACAGAAACCATGGTGGACATGCACACAATAACTCTTGTAAGTTACATCGCAATCGGTTGAATGGTATAGGAACGTATACGTGACAGACAAACATTGTAATATATATATATATATATATTTATAATAATAATAATAACAATAAAATGACCAGTGTGATCTGACAGGTTGCCTTAAAGCGTCACACCAGTTCTACAAAACAACAGAAAGAAAATAACAAAATAAAAACAATAAAAATTTCAATCATTCATCTCATTCAAATAGTCTCGTGTCGAGTCTTAATAAACTAACCAGCTCATCAACATGACAATTGAACAGGTCCAAATGCCCATCAATCACATTAAGGAAACGGATAGCCTTTACAAGAGACGAGTTATTGAAAGCAGACGTTTTCACAGGAATAGGTTGGAAAAGTAAATGATGACGCAAAGCTCTACCGCATTCAGGCGCCGAAAATTTAAATTTCAAATATATATATGTATATATAGAAGAAGATGGATCTCTTCTATATATACAAGATATATACATATGTATATATAGAAGAGATCCATCAAAAAATATCACTTGAATACATATTTTGGTTATTCTAATATGTGAATTTTTTTTTCGCACTGAGCGAGCTTTGTTTCGTGTTGTGTGTCAATTAATGTATGGAAATACATACACAAGTGAGCAGAGTACTATTTCACGTTAATCAATTTTTCATTTAAAACGCTTACAGTATTGTGAACACTTTTTTTAACACGGGGAGACACTGAAGTTTCTATATTGGTCGCGCACGTGGCAATATTAGGCCACGTGGGGCTCGACCACCGCCAGGAGTTAGGATTAAGCACGCACGGCTATTCTGTCTCCTCAATCGCGTTTCAAAAAAATAAATAAAATCGAATTTAAACGACACGTCCTAAATGTCAATATTTGTATTTTGGTACATACACATTGTGGGGAATTTCAGTGTAAATCCGGTTTCGTTCTATATCACATCTAGACGGACCCGCCTGAAATGTTTACATTAATTTATGTATGAACAGTGAGATTATCACTGCGAGTGAAACAATTAATGTAAATTATATTATTATTTTCTCTAAATCAGGTAATGAGTAAGGTTCGGCGCGACCCAGGGCTATTTGCACAAAAAATGGGTTCATCATTGTTTATTACAATCGCCAACTTTTGTTTTTTTGCTCTCTAGCTTTGTATTTCATTGTAATAGACCACTTGGTGGTTTTAAATAATTCATAAATAATATCTTAATTAATCATTAAACATAGTCGACGTCAATATTTACAGTCGATGATCAAAAATCCGGCATATATGTATGTATGTATGCAGTATTTGCATGGTAAGAATGTGTCGATATCATTGTTATATTTTGAAACTATTCTTTCAATACATTTGAGTTATTTCAAAATTAAAAAATAATTGAAAATCTTTAAGTAAACTATCATAAATTGAGTTCCTTCTCAATACTTCTGAAATTAATGCATCGCAGATAATGTTATGAATATTTATTATAAAGTTTTCATTTTGACTAAAATTAACTTCAAAGGGATTTTATCAATCTTGTTCCCAAGAACAAATTGTGCTGCATATTTTGTAATGATTTATTTGTAGCATTGACCACAAATAAATCATTACACTTAGATTTTGACTGATTCGAACTCAGAATCGATTACTGATCACGTTTTCATGATCTAGAAGAAATGTGTGCGTGTCTGTGTATTTTGGGGATTTTTTGGGCACCGTTAGTCCTATCAAACTGAAACTTAGTATCGGTTACTAAAATTCTTATCAACATGACGCAAATTTTTTTTAAATTTTTAAGTTGACTGGAAATGGTACCTCCCCTTATAGGTGTCCTCTTTTTTTTAAGTTTTTGAATTCGATTATCTCCCAAACTACTAACTGAATCGGATTGAATTTTTTTGGCATGTACTATAAATAATAATCTTATCTTAATCTTAAATATTTTTATCTGAACCGGAAATAGTACTTTTACTCTAGAGAATCGAGGTTTTTTATGTTACAGAAACCGTTTGGTTTATTCAACTGAAATTTCATATCTAGAAGTTTAAGCTTAATAATAAATTATTTATAAAATTTGGTAAGCATCCGTCAAGCGGAAGTGGCAGTTTACTCTCGTTCGATTTTTCTTCCACTATTTTTTTCGACCCCTTAAACACGTGTACTCGTCACGAAAAAATTCAAGCATAATTCTTGTACAAATGTGATGAAAATAAAAAAAAATTATTAAATTTTATAAACCGAAAGTGGGATTCTTTCCTCTTAGAATGGTCAAAAATGTTGTCGCCTGGATTCTGTCCACACCCATGAACGTATTAAGCTGAAAATGTATATTTGTATTCTTTATGTACTAACTTAGAGCTGCTAACGTTTTGGTCAGAATTTGTAAACTGGAAGTAGTATTTATTTAGTACACGATGTTTGAGCAAAGTCTACTTCATCAAAAGGCGCGAGTACAAAATGGCCTGCTACGTTGGAAGCCACGGTGCAACGGCCCGCAGGTAGGACAGGTAAAAACATATCAGTTTCAGCATGTACGTCGGTTATTAGCAGCTCCTTTATTTATGCGATTTTCCGACTTTCCCAAGCAAGCTATGAAAGCTCGTAAAAATAGTACTGAATAGAGTTGTCTCTCACGGCCGACTGGCAGCCGTATCATTCGACTGGTATTTATTATATTAAAATAATCACAATATCTAAAACTAATAGATGCTTATAAATTCACCGAGTCTGAAGTGGGATTCGGTTCTTTGATTGTTTGCCATACGAGTATATAATTCATGAAATAAATAGTAAATAAAAATGAAAATCTCAGGCAGTAAGTACTGTTGTGGACGATCCTCTTCTGAGGAAACATCCGTTCACTTTGTGACTTATTATATATGTACATTAAGGCTTCCAATCCCGGGATCCCGGTGTTTTCTGGTACCGTGAATCCCGGTGCTGAAACTAGTCGGAATACCGGGATTACGGTGCTGGCAGAAATTTCTTTAAAAATAATATGGAAAAATCGTGTAACAACATTATACACCGAACAATAACAGTCATAATACATTTGTTTACACTGAAGCGTTTCACCCCCAGCTCACCGTTTCCTTGAAATATTACGCACGGCCTGAATTGTATTGCCGATTTTGTCCTCAACTGCAATGATATTCGAAGCATATTGACATTTTTTTATTTTTATGAGACCTGTGTTATTTAGGATCGAATATGATTTTCTCAGTCATACAGAGGATTTTCAAGTGTATAGATCTCGTTACGCGGTGTGTGTGTTGTGCTAAGACGCTGTTGTTTCTGTTAATCGTACGAAGATTATCTATTTTGATGTAAGTACATTTTATTATAATATTTATATGTCCAGTTCTTCGATATATACGTAGTACTATAAACTATATTAAAATTAATTATTGAATAAAATTCGCTGGTGTGATATTTTTTTTACATAAAGTCAATTTAATTAGAGTTTTTATATTAGATGGATTGTTTCGTTTAAGCTAACTTCGAACTTATTTTAAAATAAAAAATTAAAATTAAATTCAGATCTGTATAATAAAAATAAATAAACAAATACTGTATATTGTATATTTTTTTCATATAGTACACAGCATTCTATATTATTTCTATTTTAATAAGATTTTAAATGTATGTGTAATTGAACTTTTTTTTTAAATGTATGTGCAATTGAACTTTTTTTCCTTATACACCGGAATCCCGGTGCTAGCACCGGGATCCCGGGATCGAAATTTCTCAGCACCGCAATCCCGGTGCTGACGAAACCTTCCGGGATTGGAAGCACTAATGTACATATTGCACAGCAGTTACACGTATGAAAGGGTATTATTTTTATCTTACATACACACATATGTACATAGATGCAGGCTAAAATGCACTTAAATGCTGCAAACGGACCATTTCTGGCGTTTGATAAAAAAAGCTTTTTCTCTCGGACAAATCATATGACTTATAACGTCTGTGGTTGTGACAGAATATTGATAAAATAGTCCAAAAGTGAAATGTTATAAAGTTTATTTCAGATTTATTTCCTTTTCCTATCAAAAGATAAATACAATTTATATAGTATGTTTATATAAAATGTGTATTATTGATTTATTATTTGGCCTCAGAGTCATATTGGGGTAACCTGTTAAGACACTGGTATATGTGTATTAAAATAAAATAAAATAATTCGTGCACATATGTATACTCATAGTCGAAATAATTATCAAGATAAATTTAAAACATTTTAAACGCCGATTACGTCAAGGTTGGATTCTCACAATTAATCCAGGCGACAATATTTTTATATATATATATATATATATATATATATATATATATATATATATATATATATATATATATATATATATATATATATATATATATATATATATATATATATATATATATATATATAAGCATACCTCAACCGGAAGTGGCAGTTTACTCTTGTTCGATTTATCTTCCACTATTTTTTTCGACCCCTTAAACATGTGTGATCTTCACGAAAAAAGTCAAGTATAATTTTTGTATTAATGTGATGAAAATAAAAAAATGACTAAATTTAATAAACCGGAAGTGGGATTTTCTCCTCTTCTGAAAGGTCATAAATGTTGTCGCCTGGATCCTGTCCACACCCCTGAACGTATTAAGCTGAAAAAATATATTTATATTCTTTATGTATTAACTTAGATTTGGTAACGTTTTGGTCAGAATTCGTAAACCGGAAGTAGTATTATTTTTTAAAACAATATTTAATTATTTTTTTATTATTTTATTTTGACCTTTTAAATTATTTTAAGCGTCGTGCTATTTATTGTGTATAATAAAGATAGTGATTTTAAGTAAAAATAAAATCACCAAATTTAATGAACCGGAAGTGGGATTTTCTCCTCTTAGAAAGGCCAAAAAAGTTGTCGCCTGGATCCTGTCCACACCCCTGAACGTATTAAGCTGAAAAATTATATTTGTATTTTTTATGTACTAACTTAGATTTGCTAACATTTTGGTCAGAATTCGTAAACCGGAAGTAGTATTTTTTTTTAAAACAATATTTTATTATTTTATTTTGACCTTTTAAATTATTTTTATCCTCTTGATATTTAATGTGTATAATAATTATACTGATTTTAAATAATAAAAAAAAATTGAACAAAATCCGACAACCGGAAGTAGAACTTTTGTCTTGTGCAAGTTGTGCAAATTTGTATCGCTATCATAGTTATTCGTTCAATATCGAATTTTGTTTTGTAACCTTCTTATATTCCTCAAATACATAGATAAAGTCATGGGTTGGTCACACCCGAATTTTTTTTTAATGTGATGCCTCCACGTAAGCCTTGAGTCAAGATGCATGCCTAAATATTTGGCTGACAAAGCTTGTGGAACTTGGATTCCGTTTATGAAAGTCTGAATGCTGACACTATTTCATCGCAGTGCAAATGTGACCTGCATTGATTTTAGCTCGTTGAGTTTCATTTTCCAGTCCTTGGTCCATTTGTTGATCTTGGCCAGTGCACGCTGCAGGCGTTCAAATGCTTCCGCTTGCGACTCACTCGATGACATAATGACTGTGTCATCTGCAAATGTTCCAATGAATGTCTCTTCGCTTGTCGGGATGTCAGCAGTGTACATATATCAGTGGCGGCTCGTGACAATTTTTAGTGGAGGGGCTGCACTGAAAAAATGTCAGGATTCATGTCATAACAGGACAAGATAAGCACAGTTTTTGGCGTACGACCACTTACATGTGGATTTAAGTATTATTGAAAAAAAAACTAGCAAAATTCACCACCCATTAAAGGGGTGGTGAAAAATTGAAAAAAAATCTTTTATTTGAAATTACATTCCATTATTCGGTCCGGTATTTCCCCAACCATTTCCTTTTCTATGCTAATCATAGAATTTATACACTATATGCGACTTTTTCGGTAAGTTCTAGTCGCGAAAAGTGTAATTTTTGTTAATATTTTACTGAATTATTTTGTATACTTATTTTGTATTATTTTGATATACACTGTATATCAGGTACAGTATAGGCCCTGTACAGACGCCAGGGTCCTCAGTCGAGAAACACCTGCGTCGGTTTTGTGAAGTTGCTCAGCAGTAAAGCGAGGCGCGTTGTCTCCTCCACGGGATCTGCAGGTCGTCGTCTGCGGTCTGGTCTCTGCTGATGTCGGCTCGGCTCCATGTATATCTTTCGTAGTGTGCGTGGGATGCGTGATGTGGAAAAGGGGACGGGAGAATATAATAACAACAGGTTGTAAGTCTGTTTGTATGGCGACTGTACTTTATATATATAAATTATACAGAGATCAAGCAGAGGGGTAAGGGGGGGAGTAAACAAAGATACCACGCGTGCTTTTTGAGGTTAGCCACGCGTAGCTGAGTTGTCTGCCTTCTGGACGAAGACAGACCAGGCTTCCTCTGGCGCACACCGGACGGATACTGGAGCTGGTCTCCAAGTATCGTCTCAACCCACCAGGGTGGGTTGAGACGATACATATAAAAAATGTCCTTAGCATAATTTCAAATTTAAATTGACTCACGCAATAAATGTTAAATTATCATTAGTATTATTTCTTTTTTTTTATGATTAAAATATTAAATGTATTATTTTACATATTCTTCTAGATCATGAAAACGTGATCAGTAATCGATTCTGAGTTCGAATCAGTCAAAATCTAAGTATAATGATTTATTTGTGGTCAATGCTACAAATAAATGATAACAAAATATGCAGCACAATTTGTTCTTGGGAACAAGATTGATAAAATCCCTTTGAAGTTAATTTTAGTCAAAATGAAAACTTTATAATAAATATTCATAACATTATCTGCGATGCATTAATTTCAGAAGTATCGAGAAGGAGCTCAATTTATGATAGTTTACTTAAAGATTTTCAATTATTTTTTAATTTTGAAATAAGTCAAATGTATTGAAAGAATAGTTTCAAAATATAACAATGATATCGACACATATCAAAAACGAAAATAATCCTGTCGATAATTATAAATTATTAATTGAAGGTTTAAAAACAAATTATTAATTGTTTCAACGTTTCCAAATGTTGAAACAATTTTAAGAATATTTCTAACGCTTCCTATAAGCCAGCGGTTCCCAACCCTTTTTGACTCGCGTACCACTTGGTAGTACATTACGCTCAATTGTACCACCATATAAAATTGATTGTATTTCATGAAATTTGTTATTGCAAGTGTAATTACATATAATATAGGTAGTATTTGAATTGTAAGAAATTTGAAGATAGGGTAGAACCGTAGACGCAATGAATCTGTTTTGTTGAGAAATTTTATGAAAAAAAGTTATTTGCGGAGTCACAATTATTAATTGCGGACTAAATGATATATCTCGCATCATTTTAATCGAATTTTAATAAACTATGTTCCTCGAAACAAGCACAAGGATCTCATTAAATTTATTTTGTAAGGAGATTTAATTCAAAAAATAAAATATATTATATCTACTTTGTAATTTTGTGTTTTTATTAAAACCATTATCAGTAATAGAAGTATGATGAAATAATAGATAAATATATTCAATTTAAATTTTGTGACTATGCAAATAACTTTTTTTCCATAAAATTTCTTAACAATTCCTTACCATGCAAATACTGCATACATACATACATATATGCCGGATTTTTGATCATCGACTGTAAATATTGACGTCGACTATGATTAATGATTAATTAAGATAATGTTTATTAATTATTTAAAAAATATTTCTATTTTTATGATTGTAAATCGTTCATTCCTGAAGCATATATCCGAAACCTAAGACAGAATAAGATTCCCATCCGAATTGACGTAATTACTAGTACTCGCCACCGGTGTCGCGTCGATAGCTCACACACACACTCACACAAACAGACATTTGTTTACGTTTTTACATTTGACATTTGACGTGTGTGCATTCATACCGCGACATATATAATCCATTAATGAGTCAGTCAGTCAGTCACTCTTCTTCGAAGCCGCTGATATAGCTGAACGCATATCTAACATCTACTGCCCCTCCTCTACTTTTCTGCTTTTGCTTTTTTCCTTTATTTACAGTTTACTTGTTTTTATATCATGTTTTTATATCTTTTTCAAATGTAGGCCATTGTGGCGCATTAGGTTCTTCCTGTAATGCCACAATGGTCCAAAACTATTGTTGCGTAAGGGTGGGTGGAGGATCCAAGTAAAAGGCCAACAGTCGTTTCACAGCATTTATTGATGATTAAGGAGATACACGTATTGTCAGTGTTCAGTCCAGAATGACATGATATCGCCTACGTACCGCCTTATAAGGGGTAGATCTCTCAGGGAGCCTAATCTGTTTACCTGTTGTATAGTCACGTATTCGGATATGTATTTCCACGACATTGGGTCTTCCTGTACCGATTCTGAGAAATAACTAATAACGGTCATTGTTTAGCCTAAATGCACTTAGAGTCCAGATATAATCTTTGGAAGTAAGTGCATGCATTTAGTTAATCCGATAACAGATATCCGTTGGTCTAAGTGCAATTCGCTCAATCCGCGGCGTACGTTACACTATTAAATAAATAAATAAATCATGTCCAACTTTTCAAAAGAATACAAGCATAACCCCGTGGGTTCCACATCAGATGACGGTTTATCCATAGAGCTTTTTGCCGGGATGGATTTCATTGTATGCTGGTCTAACAAATTCAAGGTGGATCGTTTCCAAGTGATTTCAATGCTATTTTCATAGTATAGTGGATGTGGTGGAGGCCGTTATCATATATAATGCAATTTTCCGACCACATTTTATGTGTTGTGGATCTTTTCTGTAGGCTTGGCTAAGATAGGCTACAAACATTACAGAATAGAGCCACGAAGAGTATCTTAGATGCACATAAATAGGTATATTAGTATAAGATCCGTGTTAAAGTATTTTATATATTTGATGATACTCTGAAAATATATATGTCGGTTTTTATTTATAAGTTAGATAAGAAAATGTTACCTAGGTATTTTGATAGATATTTTATTAGAGGTATGGGGGAAGGCGAGTGCAACAGTGACGGTGTTGTTTATTCTGACGAAGAGAATGCTTCCCGCAAAACGGTGACTGACCGTGCATCGCATTGGTACTGCCAGAACCCCGGCGGTCACCACAGAGGTTTACATTTACATTAATATAGCATTAGCGGTAGCATTAAATCACAGAATTTAAAATTAAATAAGAGTAGGAAAAACGTGTATGTATGGAAGTGTTGTTACTTATAATAAGCTGCCAGATGAAATTACAAATATACTTGTAATATTGATAAACTTATGGTAGCTGTAAGGTAACACCTCTAACAGTGTGTATGTATCTATGTACATATGGGAATGTATGTGTATATATTATTATTTGTGTGATTGAATATAATTAGTTATTAAGCTTGGCTATATCTTAAATAAACAAATAAAACCTTTATTGTTTCAACACAAAAAATCACACATCTTATTCAAATCTAAACTGTCAAATATCATTCTGATTGTATAGATACTCCTTTCAAAATTTCAAAACTTGTCTACCTAAATCTTGTTTACACAAAACTGCTATTTGGAAAGTATAATATAAGCATTTGAGAATAATGGTTATAATTTTTATCATCTCTTCCTCGTCTCTGTAACAAGCTATTCGCTCCACAAAATAATTTTATTTCTGAAAAGCTCGCCAGCCGCTACACACATGAATTGTCATCATAGTATATTCTGCTTACAATCTACTATTTCTGCTTTTTAATTTACATGTTATATTTAAGAAAGAAAATAACTGTATCATAATGCAATTTTATAGAGTTATAATTACTTAAGTGTGTTTCGAAATCTTAATTCACTGAAATAAATCCCAATTTATGATTGATCGTGTAAATATAATATGACTCGGAATTCCCAAACATTGGCTATTTTTTTTTTTTTTTGATGCTTGACCATTTCTCGTCCACCTTGATTTTTCGGTTTTAAATTGAAATAAGAGTCAGGTAATTGGGTTTATATATGGGCCACTCAAGCAACAGAATAGCATTTATTCATATAAAAGCATTAAAATATAATTTTAATAACATTAAAAACAATCGTAACAAAAAATATATATTCATTAATGTAAAACACAAAAAAGACACATGAAATAAGTGATTTCAACATTGAATCATTGAAGAATCACCAAATAAAAAAAAATCAGATATCTCCGTTCTTCGGTGAATTCTTTTCATGAGTTTTAAGACACAATATCGATAAAGGACTTTTCGCAAGAGAATAGGTAAAAGAGAATGATTAGAACTATTAAATTATTTTAATTAAAAGAGATAAACTTTATATCGTGAGTGATTAGCTGATTAATATTTAAGTCATAAATGTAATTATGAGAATAACAGAGAATTACACATCTTAAGAAAAATTGCTTTTAACAATATAAATAAGTAATACAGGTAAAACATTATAAACAAACAATATATGTAAAACATTAATTATTTAGAAAAGGTAAAAACATATATACATAATTTAAAAAATATGAAGATACATACATATGTATATACAAAAAAAATTATGTATCAATTTTAAGTTCTGGTAGAACAATGTGAAAACAAGGTTATAATCTAATCGTGATATTTTAGTCAGTTTGGAACTATAAATAAACAATATTTTTATGGAAAACAAAAGTTTAAACCAGTCTAGGTATTTTCTGCATACGTCTGAACTATTAAATATAATAAAGTTTATTTCAGCTTCATGAGATGGGATGAGTTGGAAATAATTATATTTTTAAATAATCTATATAATATCTGTCTATCCACTATTAAAACTCCAATCATAGATCCATCTCCAAATCCTTAACAAAATTAGTGAGAGCTAAGCGTTCGGCATGAGAATCGGCAGTCACTATATATTTTGGATTTATGTTCCCCAGAAATCTTTCAAAAGAGCAAATGCTGAAAAATTCTCAAAAGTTGTTAGACTTTAGTAGTGATAACTGCTAATGGAACAGCGCTGGCTATACTTTCTGTCAGAACAAAAGTTATAGTGTGTTGTTGCAAATCACAGGATGACGTTGAGTCAATAAATATAATGTTATTATGGTTTGGTCTCTCTTCATTAGCGGAGTCGTGATTATTACAGTAAAGGGATTTTCTATAAATTTAATTTTGGCGCCTCCCATTCTCCCTATACATTGAATGTATATTTTCTGTAAGAAAAGAATTTTAAATTTATTATGTACATATGTAACTTTATAAAATGTTCATTGTCATAATATTCATTACCTTGATCATACTAGTCATTTTTCCACCTCTTTCATATAAAAATGCAGCATGCTGTTGAACTGCCTCCACCACATCCACTATACTATACGAGACCAAACCATAATAACATTATATTTATTGACTCAACGTCATCCTGTGATTTGCAACCACACACTATAACTTTTGTTCTGACAGAAAGTATAGCCAGCGCTGTTCCATTAGCAGTTATCACTACTAAAGTCTAACAACTTTTGAGAATTTTTCAGCATTTGCTCTTTTGAAAGATTTCTGGGGAACATAAATCCAAAATATATAGTGACTGCCGATTCTCATGCCGAACGCTTAGCTCTCACTAATGTTGTTAAGGATTTGGAGATGGATCTATGATTGGAGTTTTAATAGTGGATAGACAGATATTATATAGATTATTTAAAAATATAATTATTTCCAACTCATCCCATCTCATGAAGCAGAAATAAACTTTATTATATTTAATAGTTCAGAGGTATGCAGAAAATACTTAGACTGGTTTAAACTTTTGTTTTCCATAAAAATATTGTTTATTTATGGTTCCAAACTGACTTAAATATCACGATTAGATTATAACCTTGTTTTCACATTGTTCTACCAGAACTTAAAATTGATACATACATTTTTTTTGTATATATGTATGTATCTTCATGTTTTTTAAATTATGTATATATGTTTTTAACTTTTCTAAATAATTAATGTTTTACATTTATTGTTTGTTTATAATGTTTTACCTTTATTACTTATTTATATTGTTAAAAGCAATTTTTCTTAAGATTCTTTTCTTAATTCTGTTATTCTCATAATTACATATGTGACTTTAATATTAATCAGCCAATCACTCACCATATAAAGTTTATCTCTTTTAATTCAAATAATTTAATAGTTGTAATCATTGTCTTTTACCTATTCTCTTGCGAAAAGTCCATTATCGATATTGTGTCTTAAAACTCATGAAAAGAATTCACCGAAGAACGGAGATATCTGATTTTTTTTTATTTGGTGATTCTTCAATGATTCAATGTTGAAATCACTTATTTCATGTGTCTTTTTTGTGTTTTACATTAATGAATATATATTTTTTGTTACGATTGTTTTAAATGTTATTAAAATTATATTTTAATGCTTTTATATGAATAAATGCTATTCTGTTGCTTGAGTGGCCCATATATAAACCCAATTACCTGACTCTTATTTCAATTTAAAACCGAAAAATCAAGGTGGACGAGAAATGGTCAAGCATCAAAAAAAAAAAAAAAAATAGCCAATGTTTGGGAATTCCGAGTCATATTGTATTTACACGATCAATCATAAATTGGGATTTATTTCAATGAATTAAGATTTCGAAACATACCTAAGTAATTATCTTCTAATCTATAATTTGGAAAGAGACTTTGTATGTATGTAAATATCCTTGGTCGTCGTCGTCGTCTTCGTCGTCGTCTTCGTCGTCCGTAGATCGGTGACGTCATCGAACACGTGATTCGATTTTTTTTTTTTTTCGATCCATGGGCGCCGATTTTTTTTTTCGTTTCAATGGATTCACCCCCGCGGGGGCGCAAGGCGAGTAGCTTCATGGGGCCCCGCCAGGGGCGCCACAAGGGGCGCAGCCCCGAAGGGGGCCCGGGGGGCGCAGCCCCGTGGGGCCCCAGCCTCATGGGGCGCAGCCCCATGGGGCTCAAAAGGGGGCGCCACAAGGGGCGCAGCCCCGTGGGGCCCCGAAGGGGGCCCGGGAGGCCCAGCCTCATGGGGCGCAGCCCCATGGGGCTCAAAAGGGGGCGCCACAAGGGGCACAGCCCCCTGGGGCCCCAGCCTCATGGGGCGCAGCCCCATGGGGCTCAAAAGGGGGCGCCAACAGGGGCACAGCCCCGTGGGGCCCCGAAGGGGGCCCGGGGGGCCGAGCCTCATGGGGCGCAGCCCCATGGGGCTCAAAAGGGGGCGCCACAAGGGGCGCAGCCCCGTGGGGCCCCGAAGGGGGCCCGGGGGGCCCAGCCTCATGGGGCGCAGCCCTATGGGGCTCAAAAGGGGGCGCCACAAGGGGCGCAGCCCCGTGGGGCCCCGAAGGGGGCCCGGGGGGCCCAGCCTCATGGGGCGCAGCCCCATGGGGCTCAAAAGGGGGCGCCACAAGGGGCGCAGCCCCGTGGGGGCCCGGGGGGCCTAGCCTCATGGGGCGCAGCCCCATGGGGCTCAAAAGGGGGCGCCACAAGGGGCGCAGCCCCGTGAAGCCCCGAAGGGGGCGCGGGGGGCCCAGCCTCATGGGGCGCAGCCCCATGGGGCTCAAAAGGGGGCGCCACAAGGGGCGCAGCCCCGTGGGGCCCCGAAGGGGGCCCGGGGGGCCCAGCCTCATGGGGCGCAAGCCCTAATAGGCATTAACTAAGGGGGGCGAAGCCCTAAACGGCAATTAATCTTGGGGTCGCGGGGGGCGAAGCCCTAAAAGGCATTAACTAAGGGGGGCGAAGCCCTAGACGGCATTTAATCATGGGGGTGCGGAGGGGCGAAGCCCTAAAAGGCATTAACTAAGGGGGGCGAAGCCCTAAACGGCAATTAATCTTGGGGGCGTGGGGGGCGAAGCCCTAAAAGGCAACTGATCATGGGGGCGAAGCCTTGGACGGCATTTAATCATGGGGACGTGGAGGGGCGAAGCCCCAAAAGGCATTAGTTAAGGGGGGCGAAGCCCTAGACGGCAATTAACCATGGGGAAGTGGAGGGGCGAAGCCCTTATCGGCAACTGATCATGGGGGCGAAGCCCTAGACGGCATTTAATCATGGGGGCGCGGAGGGGCGAAGCCCTAAAAGGCATTAACTAAGGGGGGCGAAGCCCTAAACGGCAATTAATCTTGGGGGCGCGGGGGGCGAAGCCCTAAAAGGCATTAACTAAGGGGGGCGAAGCCCTAAACGGCAATTAATCTTGGGGGCGCGGGGGGCGAAGCCCTAAAAGGCATTAACTAAGGGGGGCGAAGCCCTAAACGGCAATTGCTCATGGGGCGTGGAGGGGCGAAGCCCTAGAAGGCAAAGGCTCAGGGGGGCGCCGAGGGCGAAGCCCTAGAAGGCAAAAAAAAATTTTGATTTTTTTTTTTGATTTTTTAAAAAATTTTTTTTTAATTTTTTTTTTATTTTTTTTTTATTTTTTTTTAATTTTTTTTTTGATTTTTTTTTTATTTTTTTTTTTATTTTTTTTTTTAATTTTTAAATTTTTTTTTAATTTTAGCTTAGTCATGTTTAAGCGGTTTATATTATAAACACTGAGCGAAGCCGGGTAATACAGCTAGTAACTCTATAAAATTGCATTATGATACAGTTATTTTCTTTCTTAAATATAACATGTAAATTAAAAAGCAGAAATAGTAGATTGTAAGCAGAATATACTACGATGACAATTCATGTGTGTAGCGGCTGGCGAGCTTTTCTGAAATAAAATTATTTTGTGGAGCGAATAGCTTGTTACAGGGAGGAGGAAGAGATGATAAAAGTTATAACAATTATTCTCAAATGCTTATATTATATTTTCCAAATAGCAGTTTTGTGTAAACAAGATTTAGGTAGACAAGTTTTGAAATTTTGAAAGGAGTATCTATACAATCAGAATGATATTTGACAGTTTAGATTTGAATAGGATGTGTGATTGTAGAGTGTTGAAACAATAAAGGTTTTATTTGTTTATTTAAGATATAGCCAAGCTTAATAACTAATTATATTCAATCACACAAATAATAATGTATTAATATATACACATACATTCACATATGTACATAGATACATACACACTGTTTGAGATGTTACCTTACAGCTACCATAAGTTTATCAATATTACAAGTATATTTGTAATTTCATCTGGCAGCTTATTATAAGTAACAACACTTCCATACATACACATTTTTCCTACTCTTATTTAATTTTAAATTCTGTGATTTATTGCTACCTCTAATGCTATATTTATATAAATGTAACCCTCTGTGGTGACCGCCGGGGTTCTGGCAGTACCAATGCGATGCCCGGTCAGTCACCGTTTTGCGGGAAGCATTCTCTTCGTCAGAATAAACAACACCGTCACTGTTGCACTCGCCTTCCCCCATACCTCTAATAAAATATCTATCGAAATACCTAGGTAACATTTTCTTATCTAACTTATAAATAAAAACCGACATATATATTTTCAGAGTATCATCAAATTTATAAAATACTTTAACAAGGATCTTATACTAATATACCTATTTATGTGCATCTAAGATACTCTTCGTGGCTCTATTCTGTAATGTTTGTAGCCTATCTTAGCCTAGCCTACAGAAAAGATCCACAACTCATAAAATGTGGTCGGACAATTGCATTATATATGATAACTGCCTCCACCATATGTTATGTTTGTATTCTTTATAAAAGTTGGACATGATAGAGGAGGGGCAGTAGATGTTAGATATGCGTTCAGCTATATCAGCGGCTTTGAAGAAAAGTGACTGACTGACTGACTGAGTCATGAATGGATTATATATGTCGCGGTAGGTATGAATGCACACACGTCAAATGTCAAATGTAAAAACGTAAACAAATGTCTGTTAGTGTGTGTGTGTGAGCTATCGACGCGACACCGGTGGCGAGTAGTAGCATGACAATTCCGTGGAGGTTACGGATATATGCATTCCTGAATGTCCGCCATTATTGATTTTTTTTCACGTATCACCAACCATCAACCGTGTACCACCAAGTGGTACGCGTACCACAGGTTCGGAAACGCTGCTATAAGCAATGCAAGTGGCGAACGTTCGTTTTCAGTTTTAAAACGAGTTAAAAATAATTTAAGCAATTCGTTAAATCAAAACAATTTAAATAATTTATCGATGATGTTTATGTGATGTGGTGCATTTATTAAGCGGGCTCTTCACTCGCATCGTTTGCGGCCGCGAAAACCGTGTGTGTGATGGTCCGTACGCACCAAACCAACGACGATTTTGGGCCAAGTTTTAAAACCAGTAGCGTACAAAATATCGAAATAAAAATTAAATAAAAAAATTGAAATCAAATATCAAAATTAAGCTAACGAGCGAGATTGAGCTAAAATTAGATCATCGTTGATGTTTTGAATTACAACAATGTTTTGAATTACGACGATATTTTTTTTATTTTTTATTTATTTATTTAACATATAAGCCACAGTGACATTACAGAGATCTCCAACGCGTCGCTGTGGCCGGTCATTCAGTAATAATAACATGATAACAGTAATAATAACTTATAATAATAACAATAGTAACACAACATCATTAAAATCATAAAAAACATAGATAAAGTAATAACAATCATTAATATTTATAATAGGCAAAATCAACCACTGGCATTCTTCAACAACCACTCAACCAGATTAGTATATTTTATATTGAAGAGGTCAATTTCACCAGAAATCCTGTTAAGCAGATATATCGCTCTAGATATAGGAGCCGTTGACAACATATTTGTGCGAGCCACAGGAGGAACAAACAAATCACGATTTCTCAAGTCCCTGAATTTACATGGTGCATTAAACCTAAATTCCTTTAGAACCTGAGGATTGTGTATTATCCCATTCAACAGCTTAAAAAAGTGTCTTCCCAGTAACATATTCCGACGAGACTCCAATGAGTTGAAACCTAACGCCCCTAATAGGAATGCACTAGGATATAGCCAAGGATAATAACCACACTGTTTCAAATAAAGATATCTGAGAAACCGTTTTTGGATTCTCTCAATCTTCAATGAATGAGTTATATGGGTAGGATTCCATATAATAGAAGAAAATTCTAGAATACTACGTACTAAAGATTCATAAAGAATTTTAAGCACCAACGTACTCTGGAAAGGTTTGCTAACTCTTAGTAAGAATCCCAGCATTTTTGTTGCACGCAAACAAATATTGTCTATGTGTCGTTTAGATTGAAAATTATTCGAGAACAAGACCCCCAAATCACAATATTCATCTACAAACTTTAATTCAACACCACTTAGGCGATATGGATAAATCAAGCGATTTGAAGATCTTGTCACATTGAGAACACAGCATTTTTGAATGCTAAAAAATAATTTATTATCGACAGACCAACTTGACAGCGCATCTAAGTCCAATTGGAGAAGGGCTGCGTCACTATGAGACTTAACTGTCTTAAAATGCTTAAGGTCATCGGCGAATAAAAGATAGTCTGAATACTTAATTATTTTTGAGATGTCATTAATGTAAATTAAAAAGAATCATGCACAGAGTCGTCAAGCCAGGTTTCCGTTAGTACCAGGATGTCAGCATATTGAATAGCCGAGTTAGAACCTAATTCAACCAGTTTAGATTTAAGGCCTCGTACATTTTGATAGAAAATGCTTATATTATGCATTACAACCAGAGAAATATTATAATTACGAGCGAAAAAAACCTTGTTATTGTTTCTTATAAGTCGTCACGATATACCAATGTGTTTCGCCGTCGATGAAATATTTAACAAAAAAAATGTCGGTGATTTGTCAAAGGGTTTTTTTTTCTTTCGTCGAAATAAAATTAATAATCACACATTATCCGATAAATTTTACCTCTGAGATGGATTTAATTATTTGATTTATTTCGACGAGAGAAACAATTGAAGACATTATCCGATAAAATTTACCTCTGAAATGATTTAATTAATTGATTTATTTCGACGAGAGAAACAATTGAAGACAAAAAAATTTCCTTTGATAAAACCGACAACGTCTCGGGTTGAAACCATCACTCGGTCACCCATACTAACACATGATATATGCTCAGTAACTGCGCATTACGGGGAAGTAAAAATAATAATTCTTTGATTTTTTTTCGATCTTAGTGCGTATCTTCGTAAGTCAAAAGATCTTCGACAAACAAAAGTCGAGGATTACCTGTATGTGATTGTTGATATGATCTAATTTTAGGTCAATCTCGAAAATTTATTTAAATTGGGCATGTTCTGTTTTAACTTTCAATATTTTATTTTAAATTTTATGGGGGATGAACGAATGAGACGACTGGCATGTTAATGCACGTGTTTATTATATGACAGCTAAAGGCAGAGTGAGTAGTGGCTCTCCGAACCCAGCCGAGTTGGTTCCCATTCGCAGGAAGGCAACCAAACTCGACCATGTCGTATAAGACTGGCCGCGCACTAGGCAGCCAGGCTGCCGCAGCCAATCTAACATACGGTGGCTCATTGGAGCCCGCGCACTAGGCAGCCAAGAATTCCTGGCTGCGGCAGCCAATAGATCGCGTACGATTGCACGGCAGCCAGCTGGCTGCACGCAGCCAGAGCCTGCAAGGTAGAATGTATGTAGCTAGTATGTGGCTGCCTTCAGTCTCCGCGCACTTGACGTAGCAGCCAGAAGTTTTACGCCGCGGATAGCGAATAGAATCCCAGAGACTGTGTGACCTTTCAAGTATTATCTGTAACGGATATCTGTTAACGGATTAAATCGTAAGGCAATATGGGATATGTCTTCAGAAGAATATAGTGATCGAGATGTGAAAAGACGAAGATGGTAGAAAATCACAAATACAAAGTGTGAGGAAAGCTTGGTTTTATTAATCTTACATATATGTTTACCATCGATGGCACCAATGCAATTGGGAAAATTTGCATTTTTATTGAAACCATTTGCTATTTCAATCCATCTTTCTCCATTCAATTCTGAAAACGCTGTTTGTTTGAATGAATGAATCCAAAATCTTCTCTTTGCTTTGCGTTTCTTACGAAACAAGAGGTAAAGAATTATTTCTTCTACGCTTGACGGAAAGGTGACTACTGGCCGTCGACTCTGGCTGCCGAAACTGGCTGCTCAATATTTTGGCTGCGGCAGCCAGGCTGCCTAGTGCGCGGCCAGCCTAAGCGAGCCGCCACAATTTAATATATAGATTATAATTTTATTTTGATATTTAAATTTAATTTTAATATAATGTAGGAATCTCGTCATCGTCATCGTCATCGAAACATTCGAGAATATTCCACAACAACAAACCACATTCCTCGCAGAACCCACCACACAACACGTGCACTTCTTGGAATCAATCGCCAGTTCCTTCGAGAATGTTCCACCCCTCACACTCGAGCGGAACGAAACCCAGACGACGCACACCTGTAGCCATTATATTAAACTCAAGCGGAACGGTGCCAAATCCAACTCAAGTGGAACGGTGCCAAATCCTTCGAGAATGTTCCACCCCTCACACTCGAGCGGAACGAAACCCAGACGACGCACACCTGCAGCCATTATATTAAACTCAGGCGGAACGGCGCCAAATCCAACTCAAGCGGAACGGTGCCAAATCCTTCGAGAATGATCCACCCTTCACACTCGAGCGGAACGAAACCCAGACGACGCACACCTGCAGCCATTATATTAAACTCAAGCGGAACGCCCCTACCAGTCGAGCAGAACCAAAACGGTCGAAACACGCCGCCACCATTAAACTACATCGAGCGGAACGGCGTCAATCGTTCCAGAAAAGTCCACCCCATCGACAAAAGCAAATTCCTCGCTTACGCATCAACAAACCACCACCATGGGTCAGGTGATTCCAGAAACACTATAAAAGGAGGTACAACCCAAACAACGCCAGTCGACCCACAGCAGCAAGCGTCGACACACAGCAGCAGACCAGTCGACATCCAGCTCCTGACCTGCCACCACTACACTACGCGGACTTGGAAGATCAACCAGCCGAACGAGCCAGCAACACACTGCCGTATCCAGAGACCTTCCGAACATAGCCGAACAACGAGCCAGCAACACACTGCCGCATCCAGAGACCTTCTGAACATAGCTGAATGCCGAGCCAGCGACACTACCATATCCAGAGACCGCTGAACGCCATACTTTTGCCCAAATATAATACCTTTGTACAGTGGCGGACTGGCAATACAAGCGAACATGCCCGATGGCATGTGGGCCCCACTATCTGTTAGAAAATATGGGTCCTCAGTAAAATTAAATAACTTTTTAACTATTTATAGGATATTGCAACTTTGGGACCTAAAGTTTGGGTATTTCAACAAAACAAATTTCTTACGATATACACAAACAACTAATACCTGCTTTAACAGCCCAAGGATCGGTTAACTTTTTTTATTAGGCTCGAAATGTAAGTTTCAACATTTGCGTGGGCCCTTTTGCCGGGCCCATTTCCAACGTCAATATTATGTATATACCAATACCTATGTAACAACTAACTACTGAAATAAAAATGGGAATAAACAAATTTTCGTGAAAAATATAAACATAATTGCTTAAAACAATTTTGATAGGACGATTCATCATCAACCAGCGATTTAAATTTACTTCATACTTTAAAAATAACATTTGATTATACTTCGATGATATAGTAAGATTTAAATACACAATTTTAAACAGTTTCCGAATATAAAATCTATTCCTAATTTAGACACATCCATGTAAATAGAAATATAGGATAGGGGCCCCCTCCCCAAAATCCCGATTTTCGATTAACATTCATTGAAAATATTATGCATTTTTTTCAGGGACCCAATTTGGGGGGGCCATAGGGGGGCACTCGCCCCTCTAAACTAAGGAATAGTGTGAATTTAGAAAATATTATGAATTTAATGATTAATGAGATACTACGGATCTATGAATGCTACGTTTATTTCTTATGTATGTTACTTTTGGGTAACTAATAAAATAATCGCTGCTATGTGCTTTGAAGAGAAACAAAACAAAACTTTATCTATTGTTATTACGTACATGTACATAGAAAAAGTGAAAAGACAGTTGGTAGAAATAAAGTTAATTGATAGTTTTTTGATGACTCAGTTTGATGGTCAATTAATGTTGACCATGTGAAGATTTGTGGAAAAAAATTTTCGCCTGCGGCGCTTTTTTCTCTTTACATAATATTTTTATATAATTACTTTTTCAAAAATAAGCTTATTTTTTTCATATTTTATAACTCAATAAGGTGTATACAAAGAATATTTTCCATTTTTATTCCGATATAAAAAAGATTTTTTGAAAAAAAATTCAATTTGACCAATCTTTACCTGCCCCCCCCCCCAAGAAAAAGCTGAAATGACGTCCCTGACGTGGTGGAAAGAAGAAAATTTTGTTATATGGGGAGGGGGACGACAAATTTTTTTAACCCTGGAGGGGCCCCCTTTGACTCCTGGCATGCACTGATTTCAGTCCCAGTCCGCCACTGCCTTTGTACAACTGTGGCGGCTCGCTTATACGACATGGTCGAGTTTGGTTGCCTTCCTGCGAGTGGGAACCAACTCGGCTGGGTTCGGAGAGCTACTACTCACTCTGTCTTCAGCTGTCATATAATAAACACGTGCATTAACATGCCAGTCGTCTCATTCGTTCATCCTCCATACAACCATAGGCAAACAATAAAACTTTATAAAACTAGCACAACAGTGTTTCGTTAGGCCGGGATACGGTCAAAACCCAGTACCCCGCCAACAATAATAATAATATTTTTAATTTTGATATTTGATTTCAATTTTTAAATTTAATTTTTATTTCGATATTTTGTACGCGACTGGTTTTATCCAGCTGGTTAAAGCTGGGGCTTTATGTCCCTAATCACTATGTGCGTGGTAGACATCATCATTTGCTGGCTGTACCTCCTGCCCGCACAGTCCTTTTTCGAATGGCTCCTATTCCAAGAGCTATCCGACTTCTTAATGAAATCGTTGCTGCCGAGACTGAATGTGATATTTTCCACCTTAGTGAGCGTAAATTGTCGGAAATTACTCTAACCCATTTATCTGGTAGTCTGCGCTCATCATTGTTTTCATGATTGATTGTGATTTATGAGTGAAATTTTGATTAACTCTCTTCAATTTGGGCCTTACAGGGATGTTTTGTATTTGTAGTTGTTTCTTACATATTTATTGAAACTGGCTGTAGGTGCAAGGCATTCCTTATGCTATATTTTATTTGATATTTTTACTTTATCTGTTATTATTAAATGCTATTTTTTATGTATGTATGGATGTATTTATGTTTATGTTTAATTGTTATTTTGTTTTTTTTCTTTTTTGTGTTATATTTTTTGACCATTGTGGCGCTTTAGGAATTCCTGTTATGCCACAATGGTCTGTTTAAAATAAATAAATATAAATATAAATATGTATGTATATTGAAATATAAATATAAATATAAATATAAATATGTATAATATAAAACGTTGGACCAAAATCGTCGTTGGTTTGGTCCGTACGCAGCATTAGATTGTGATGACATAATTGGATCATACGTTTCGCGAGAGCGGCGAGATCGAATCGAACGTTGCGGTCGACGGGGGTGAAGAAGTGTCTCTGGGAAGTGTTGCGCCCCTCGCCCCTCGTTCCACAGCCCCTCACCCCTCACCCCCCACCCCCTCGGGCGCTCGCGAGTGCAAGCAAATCCGGAAGTGGGACAAAGAGCGCAATTGCGGGCGCGCACGAGGCACGTGCACGTGGTGTGGCAGCTGGTGCGGTGACAGTGCAGTGGGCGTGGGCGTGGGCGTGGTGCTGGTGACAGCGGTGTTGGTGAAATGTGGGACAAGTTGGGCGCAGCCCTGCTGGGGGCGGCGGTGGGCGCGTGCTGGGCGGAGGCGCGGGCGCAGCGAGCCGCCATCAACGTGCTGTTGACGTTCGACGAGTCGAGCTTCCGGTGCAAGCAGGAGATTGGGGCCGGAGAAGGGGGCGCGTGCCACCACCGGTACTGCTGCGTGCACAACGTGCAGCGCATCGTCGACTGCCTGGACGGCGCCCGCATCTGCATCGACATCTGCATCTACATCTTCTCGTGCAAGCTCCTGGCTCAGGCCGTCAAGAGAGCCCACAACCGAGGGGTAGTCGTCAGGATCATCGCCGACTACGACATGGCCTACAACAACGGCTCCCGCATATGCCACCTCTACGAGCAGGGGATCAAAATAAAAAGTAAAAACTCGAACAAACTTATGCATCACAAATTTTGCATCATTGATGATTCATCACGAATTATAGAAATATATGGTAAAAATCCAAACGTGACAGTCATGAAATATTTTCTACATAGAATTAATCAACAACACGGAGGAATATTAGTGGCCGGATCGTTGAATTGGACTAATCAGGCCGTCTATGGAAATTGGGAACATGTGTTGATAACGACCCATTCGCCCATCGTTAAACTGTTTCAGTCCGAGTTCAATGAGCTATGGAAGAATTTCAAGGAATTTCAGCCATATTAGCAAGTTTGTTTTTAATTTTTTTTTTTTTTGTAAATGCTTCTGAATCTCATTGCTATTACTATATACTACTTAATTTTAAAATACAACGATTTCAGTGAAATCTAAATATAGTACAACTATATTCTGAATCTCATTGCTATTACTATATACTACTTAATTTTAAAATACAACGATTTCAGTGAAATCTAAAGCGATGCTTTAACCCATTTTTGCCCGAATTTTTTTTCCTCAAAATTTATAATAATTTCAACAAATCATAATGTTATATGATACATAACATTTTTTTTATTGCATTCGTATTGGTTTTATACGAGTTTTTCGAGATGTTCCAAATTTAGAACACAACGAGGTAGCATTATAAAACTAAATTAAAAAATAAAGTTTATTTCAACACAAACAACCTTATAAAATAGTGTACATAGATAGTCAAGTTATGTAAATATAATATATATACATGAATTAACGAAAATGGAAGGTTTTAAAACATCCTTCATACAAATTTACACCACATTTTTCACAACATTTTGTGGCATGTTTTTTTACAAAGTGCACATCGATTTTCTTTATCAGCTGGAATTGTCCAATGATCTAGCCGATCATATCGAATATTGAAAGGCACCCTGCTAAATAACTCTTTTGAAGATTTTGGCTTTCCTCCCCCTTTTACGGGATTTCCGTTAATTTTTAAGTACAGTTGTACTATATTTCTTCTAAATTGCAAATAATCTAACTTTATATTTTCTGGATTTTTTCATTAGTGTTCCTCTATAGCCGTACCCAACAATTTCTTCCATCTCTGATGTTGTTAAAAATCTGAGGAAAAAAAATTCAATGTTGCTATAATCCCAGTGTTCCAAATTAGGAACATGGATAATATTGTGAATAAAAAAGTTACATATGGAAAAATTAAAAAAAGTACTACACATAGCGAATCTATAACAATTAGAGATTATAATAAATATGGTCAAAATGTGTTATAAAAATGTGTAAAATTACTTGTCAGATGACATTTTCTGTTGAACGTATTTGATGCAAATAAAAAAACATTGCTCACTCCCACAGGTTACAACCTAAAAAAATACTACACGAAACGATCCCCACACTTGCTAACTTTAGACTGATGCAATCTAAACTTTTATTGCGTCATGCATAATGGAGTGGGGGTAAAAATACTAAATGTTCCAATATTGGGACACTGGGCAAAAATGGGTTAATGTTTGTTTGTAGGGTTTTTTTTTTTAATACGACACTGAATGTCATAAAATACTTACAACGATATCAGTGAAACCCAAGTATGATACTTTAATGTTTGTATGTTAGGGATTTAATAAAACTTAATTCCTAGAATTTAAAATAGTGTAATAAAAAAATATTTATAAATGTTAATACTGTAACTATTTGTAAATCTATGGAAATATTTTGGCACTATTTCAATGGTGGAACAATAGAATGCTTGCATATCTAAGTTTCGCGTCGGTGTCGCGTCGATAGCTCACACACACAGTAACAGACATTTGTTTACGTTTTTACCTTTGACATTTGACGTGTGTGCATTCATACCGCGACATATATAATCCATTCATGACTCAATCAGTCAGTCACTTTTCTTCGAAGCCGCTGATATAGCTGAACGCATATCTAACATCTACTGCCCCTCCTCTATCATGTCCAACTTTTATAGAGAATACAATCATAACCCCGTGGGTTCCACATCAGTTCCACAAGGCTTATCCATAAAGCTTTTTGCCGGGATGGATTTCATTGTATGCTGGTGTAACAAATTCAAGGTGGATCGTTTCCAAGTGATTTCAATGCTATTTTCATAGTATAGTGGATGTGGTGGAGGCAGTTATCATATATAATGCAATTGTCCGACCACATTTTATGTGTTGTGGATCTTTTCTGTAGGCTAGGCTAAGATAGGCTACAAACATTACAGAATAGAGCCACGAAGAGTATCTTAGATGCACATAAATAGGTATATTAGTATAAGATCCGTGTTTAAGTATTTTATAAATTTGATGATACTCTGAAAATATATGTCGGTTTTTATTTATAAGTTGGATAAGAAAATGTTACCTAGGTATTTCGATATACTTCGAAATTACAAATATACTTGTAATATTGATAAACTTATGGTAGCTGTAAGGTAACACCTCAAACAGTGTGTATGTATCTATGTACATATGTGAATGTATGTGCATGCATGTGTATATATTAATACATTATTATTTGTGTGATTGAATATAATTAGTTACTAAGCTTGGCTATATCTTAAATAAACAAATAAAACCTTTATTGTTTCAACACTCTACAATCACACATCCTATTCAAATCTAAACTTTCAAATATCATTCTGATTGTATAGATACTCCTTTCAAAATTTCAAAACTTGTTTACACAAAACTGCTATTTGGAAAGTATAATATAAGCATTTGAGAATAATGGTTATAATTTTTATCATCTCTTCCTCGTCCCTGTAACAAGCTATTCGCTCCACAAAATAATTTTATTTCAGAAAAGCTCGCCAGCCGCTACACACATATGAATTGTCATCGTAGTATATTCTGCTTACAATCTACTATTTCTGCTTTTTAATTTACATGTTATATTTAAGAAAGAAAATAACTGTATCATAATGCAATTTTATAGAGTTATAATTACTTAAGTGTGTTTCGAAATCTTAATTCACTGAAATAAATCCCAATTTATGATTGATCGTGTAAATATAATATGACTCGGAATTCCCAAACATTGGCTATTTTTTTTACTTTATCTATGTACGTAGTAACAATAGATGAAGTTTTGTGATCATGCGAAAATTCGAACTCGAGATTTTGACTGATTCGAACTCAGAATCGATCACTGATCACGTTTTCATGAAACAATATTTCATTATTTTATTTTGACCTTTTAAATTGTTTTAAGCTTCTTGATATTTAATGGGTATAATAAAAATAGTGATTTTAAGTAAAAATAAAAAAAAAATTACTTAATTTAATGAACCGGAAGTGGGATTTTTTTCCTCGTAGAAAAGTCAAAAATGTTGTGCCCACTACTCTGTCCGCACCCCTGAACGTATTAAGCTGAAAATTTATATTTCTATCCTTTATGTACTAACTTAGAGCTGGAAGGGTTTTGGTCAGAATTTGTAAACCGGGAGTAGTATTTTTTTTTAAAACAATATTTCATTATTTTATTTTGACCTTTAAAATTATTTTTATTTTCTTGATATTTAATGAGTAATATTAATACTGATAGTGAATAATACTGATAGTGATTTTTAGTAATAAAAAAAATTTGAACAAAATCTGATAACCGGAAGTAGATCTTTTGTTTTGTGCAAGTTTCCATACATTTGCGCTCAATTTGTATCGCTATCATTGTCATCAGTTCAATATCGAATTTTGTTTTGTAACCTTCTTATATTCATCAAATACATAGATAAAGTCATGGGTTGGTCACACCCGAATTTTTTTTTTTTGATGCTTGACCATTTCTCGTCCACCTTGATTTTTCGGTTTTAAATTGAAATAAGAGTCAGGTAAGAGCCACTCAAGCAACAGAATAGCATTTATTCATATAAAAGCATTAAAATATAATTTTAATAACATTTAAAACAATCGTAACAAAAAATATATATTCATTAATGTAAAACACAAAAAAGACACATGAAATAAGTGATTTCAACATTGAATCATTGAAGAATCACCAAATAAAAAAAAATCAGATGTCTCCGTTCTTCGGTGAATTCTTTTCATGAGTTTTAAGACACAATATCGATAATGGACTTTTCGCAAGAGAATAGGTAAAAGAGAATGATTAGAACTATTAAATTATTTTAATTAAAAGAGATAAACTTTATATGGTGAGTGATTAGCTGATTAATATTTAAGTCATAAATGTAATTATGAGAATAACAGAGAATTACACATCTTAAGAAAAATTGCTTTTAACAATATAAATAAGTAATACAGGTAAAACATTATAAACAAACAATATATGTAAAACATTAATTATTTAGAAAAGTTAAAAACATATATACATAATTTAAAAAATATGAAGATACATACATATATACAAAAAAATTTATGTATCAATTTTAAGTTCTCGTAGAACAATGTGAAAACAAGGTTATAATCTAATTGTGATATTTTAGTCAGTTTGGAACTATAAATAAACAATATTTTTATGGAAAACAAAAGTTTAAACCAGTCTTAGTATTTTCTGCATACCTCTGAATTATTAAATATAATAAAGTTTATTTCAGCTTCATGAGATGGGATGAGTTGGAAATAATTATATTTTTAAATAATCTATATAATATCTGTCTATCCACTGTTAAAACTCCAATCATAGACCCATCTCCAAATCCTTAACAACATTAGTGAGAGCTAAGCGTTCGGCATGAGAATCGGCAGTCACTATATATTTTGGATTTATGTTCCCCAGAAATCTTTCAAAAGAGCAAATGCTGAAAAATTCTCAAAAGTTGTTAGACTTTAGAAGTGATAACGGCTAATGGAACAGCGCTGGCTATACTTTCTGTCAGAACAAAAGTTATAGTGTGTTGTTGCAAATCACAGGATGACGTTGAGTCAATAAATATAATGTTATTATGGTTTGGTCTCTCTTCATTAGCGGAGTCGTGATTATTACAGTAAAGGGATTTTCTATAAATTTAATTTTGGCGCCTCCCATTCTCCCTATACATTGAATGTATATTTTCTGTAAGAAAAGAATTTTAAATTTATTATGTACATATGTAACTTTATAAAATGTTCATTGTCATAATATTCATTACCTTGATCATACTAGTCATTTTTCCACCTCTTTCATATAAAAATGCAGCATGCTGTTGAACTGCCTCCACCACATCCACTATACTATGAAAATAGCATTGAAATCAGTGGAACCCAATCACGGGAATGTTTATCGACTTGGAAACGATCCACCTTGAATTTGTTAGACCAGCATACAATGAAATCCATCCCGGCAAAAAGCTTTATGGATAAACCGTCATCTGATGTGGAACCCAGGGGGTTATGTTTGTATTCTTTAGAAAAGTTGGACATGATAGAGGAGCTATATCAGCGTCTTCGAAGAAAAGTGAGTGACTGACTGAGTCATGAATGGATTATATATGTCGCGGTAGGTATGAATGCACACACGTCAAATGTCAAATGTAAAAACGTAGACAAATGTCTGTTTGTGTGAGTTTGTGTGTGAGCTATCGACGCTACACCGGTGACGAGTACTAGTAATTACGTCAATCGGATGGGAAACTTAGATATGCATTCGGAACAAGTTCTTATAATATAATAAATTTTCATGGTTATTATATTTGTATCCAAAATTGTTTTTATTTTCATTATTACCCAATACAATGATTTATTACACTGTGAAATTATTTTTTTAATTAATAAGAATTAATTTTTATTTTGTAAAGCTATGTTTAAAAAAAATATGAAAATATAGACTAATTTTGTAAAAAATTATGTTATAAATATTTTCAATATATGTAGATACATATCATATAATAAATATGAATCAAATAATACATAAATTTACAGCATCAAAAGTTCGAAAAGTACCAATTTAAAATGCATTCCTTTTTTTTCTTGATTGTTTGAATAAGTTTGTAAATAGATGTTCGTTTATATAATATATAATTTTTTGTTTGTATAAGATTGTAAATAGATTTATATTATTTAATAAACAATTGTAAATAAAAAAAAGGACGATGGCAACAATAGCCCTTATTTTAGAGTGGAAACACTCCTGCCGCGGGAAACGAGACGAGGGTGGATTCTCGTTCATTCGCATTTCGATCGTCACGGTGTACCGGCGTCCCCCCCCCCCTCGATCTCTCCCGAGCCATCTCTAAAGCAGACACTCCAAGAAATCAGCCATCTTGTTGAATAACCGCGGTACGGTTGAGTGTATTATCACTCCCTACCCTGAGTTCCAACAGTTCGTCACCGGTATCTCCACGGCTTCCTAACTCGGCGGGTTAACCTTTCCGTGTTAGCCAAGCCCTGCGAAAAGCCCTAGAAGCATCGGCCGCTGGAAGACCGACCAGGTGACCCGAGAGCCAGCTTCACAACAGCTGGCGCATCTATAGACGAGACGAGGACTATAATCAGGAACTTCACGACTACTATAAGACATCCCAGGTTAGTCATTTCATTTCAGCGTTCCCATTGACCCCCACCAGAGAACGAACGTATCCCTGCACGCCAGGAATTCAACCAGCGAGAGAGTATTTATTACGTCACAGAATGTACATATTTATTAAATTAGCTAGATAGTTAAAATTATATAAATTTTAACTACGCCGAATTTTCGTGCGCTGCAAGATTCGCGCATGCGGTTTTTGTGGAGGCGGTTTTCCTGGGAACCCGTCTATAAATAACAACACCAGTACCCTCGCTAGCAGACAAGGTTGGTAGCCAAGTATACCAACTGATAGTTTCATCGAAGTATTGATTTTTATATTTCATGTTGACGCTTTGATATTATAATACTAACTGGTATAAATACTATATTGTATGCCGATCTTTTGATTATTATACTGATTAGTTATATTTTATACTGATATTTTAGTTAATATACCGATTAACTCGACCACTTTAATATTAATTACTTGGATACTGCTCATTTATAAATACATACTGACAATTCAGTATTAAATACTGATAATTCGTTAAATATAATATTGATTAAAATGTATAAAATACTGATCGCTTTTAAATACAAGCTTTTGAATTTTGTTGACAGGCAAGCTTTCACACAAATCAAGTTGGCAGCACTAGTCGTTCACGGTATCGATAATGGCGAGGGGTTGACGTTTTTTCGCACAATTTCTTCCTTACGAAAATCGCCGACACGCATCACGGTTTGTTGGAATTGATCTTCAGACTTCTAGAATTACTTTCTAATCGTCTAGATATATTTATCCGTCAAAGTTTCCACAATTTATACATTGATGTGCGACTTTACCTTATAATTTGCAGAACGTAACCTCCTTTAATTTACAGGGCTCTTTTGAAATTTCTTGGCTTAATAATAATGAAAAAGGACGGATCTATTTTTTTCTTCGCGGAATGTCTTAATTTTCATTATAATTTTCATGGACTTCTTAACCTAAATGGTTCAGTGTCTTTGTCTTATTACAGAATTTCGGTTTCATAAGGTATTCAAACCAGCCATTTATTTATTGATTCGAAATCCATTTCAAGATTTGTTGACGTTTCTTAAATGCGAAATCGTCGTTTTGTCTTTGAAATTACATTTGTATTGAGATGAGCTATATTTAATTGAATATATATATATTTTTTTAATTTCAGAAGTTAGCATGTTATCGTTTCACTCTGCATGATAATTGATCAATTACTATTCTTTTAGCATCCTGGAAAATGAATGCCATCAGATCAATATTGTTGACAGAATGGACTTGTCTTTTTTGGTGGCGAAGAAACAACAAAATATCATATATACTATTGCTATATTTCTATTGTGTAGTGATGGATTTTATAATAGTACCGTCAGTAGTCAAAACACCGTTGAAATTAATGTACATATATATCAGTGGTGGTTCGTCCATATGGACTGCGGGCTTGAAGTCTCCCAGTTTTATTTTCATTCAGTCATCGGGTCAACGAGCTACTACAGCCCGATGATTCATCTCTGCAACCCCACCGTTGTGAATTCTCACAAGCCGCCACTGGTACATTTATGGGACTTTTGGTTAGCTTCAACTGATCTTTGCTTTTTGATATTTTGATGCTTCGCTCATATGCTTTCTCATGTCGAATCCTTCAGTTAGGATATTAATGTTCGTTTATTTGATATGTCTATAGCTTGCTGTTTTTGATATTCTTTAAATTGATGATTTTTGATATACTAACTCATTTTTTATGTGTCTACTATATTTTAAAGTCTATTCATATTAGCACAGCATATACTATCAACTGCATGTAACCAGCAAGTTCAGAAAGCATTATTTGGTACATTCCATATGGACACATTCATATATTCCATTGGCGTATGCGCATTTACATGCTTCCATATGGAATGTACCAAAGAAAAGGTTTGTGCTGTGCTAATATGAATATACCCTAAATTTGCACGATTACTTTATTTTTTACAATAACTGAACAATTTTATTATTATATTAAAATATTCCATCAGCGTTTGAAAACATTGATTTACTAATATTGGCGTTATTGACTATAAAATTTACTACTGTGTGAGAGGCGAAATTGTTTTATAAGCGACAATTGTATTAAAAATAATTTTTAATGTGCTTTGTTAAAGAAATACGTTCAGTATTTTTAATTTTTAAGATCTTTGGATCAATGGTGATGACTAAAGCCCGGACCCAGAAGGTGCCGCGTATTGTTCAAATGTTGTAAATGCATTGTTAAAGGTTTGCCGAACCTTTTTTACAAAGGATTTACAACAATGGAACAATGAGCGGCCCCTTGGCTATCCTACCTCTAGTGATGATGTATTGATGTGAAACTTGAACATTGAATGCCAAAATGCTGCGCAAATTCCAATTCAGTGAATGACCGTTCATGAAGATAAGAAGTTATCAACAGTCGTGTCATTATACTGAATTTATTAATATAAAGTGCTGATTATGCAGAAATTGTTTTTTTTTTATACATATGAATATATTTGCATGTATGATGATAATAATGGCGAATTGCAACAATTATAAATGATGCGTTTATTAATTTTTTTGTTGGTTTTAAAATATTTCGTTCATGTGTATTTTTCGTTTGATTTTAGAAGTCGATTGTCAACGAGCTGGGAATTTATCTGATTCATATTTCTTACATCGAATTTTGTTGAAGGTATGTTTATTCACATTTTGTATAATATAAGACTTATCATGAGTTTTTTTTTAAAAGACGAATTTTCTTTTTTGATTTATGTTTTTCCTGCGATTTTGATTTGGTTCCCAACAAAACACAACTTCAAGTGTAAAAATGAAATTATATGAAAAAACATTAATACAGGTTTTTCATTTCAAATTTCCCGTTTTTCATTTAAAATTAACGCCTTTTCATTTAAAATTAACCCCTTTTAAATGTCAATTTGAAAAGAAAAAGGGTCAGTGTGAAATGAAAAAGGTTTAATTTGAAATGAAAAAGGGTGAATTTGAAATGGTAAAGGGTCAATTTAATATGAAAAAAGGGTTAATTTGGAACGAAAAACCTATAAAAGATCAAAATTAGTAAACTCAGTTGACAGATTTTTAAAAGTTTTTATTATAGTTCTATACATACATACATAGTGCCCGACAGAATTAAGTGGACACTTCAGAAAAAAAACTTAACAGAATATTTTTGTTATGATACATTTTACACAATAGAAATAAATCAGTAATATTCATGATACTTAGGTTTAAAAAATTATACGAAAATATTTTGAAAACACAATACCGTTTATTAAAAAAAAAAAATGAGCAAAATACGGAAAAATGAGCAGTACAGACAAAATTAAGTGGACAAAGAGAAATTGAGATATATATATTTTTTTAAAACTTGTATGAGGTCCTTTCGAATTAATTACAGCCTGCAGTCTATTGGGTGTGCTTTCAACTAATTTTTGGTGTCAGCATCAAATTTTTTTCAAATAGTGGACAATTCATCAAAAAACATACTTTTATCATTGTGACCGATTTTCAAAATTTTTTGGTCCATTATAGACCACTAATTTTCTATGGGATTAATATCTGGTGATTGGGGAGGCCACTCAATTAATTAAATTCGATATCTTCTTCGATAAATTTCATTGTTTTCTTCGATTTGTGTTTTAGGTTGTTGTCCTGTTGAAAGATGAAAGTACTCCCCAGACCCATTTTTTTCGACTGATTTTTCCAAATTGTCTTTGATTATATCGATGTATATATCGGAGTCCATTATTCCTTCTATTTTGGCTGGACTCCGACGCCCTTCCAGGAAAAACAGCCCCATATCGTAATTGAGCCACCACCATATTTCACCGTTTTCTCAACACACTTGTTTTTGAGGGCTTTCAAACAGCTCAAATTAACGTTCGTCACTCCACACAATTCGTTTCCAAAACGATAAAGGCATTGCAATATATTTTTTGGCGAATTTTCTCTTCTCTTGGTTCACCTTGCTGGTTAAAGGTTTGCGCCGCATTCTACATTTTTTTTAAGCAAGCTTCTTTTAATCTACGCGACACAGTCTTCTCCGAGATATTCAGTGACAAGTCTTCTTTAATTTCCCGACAAGTTTTAGTTGGTTCTTGCTTTACTTTCCACAAAATAAGACGATCATCTCGCTGATTGGTTGATTTTTTTCTCCCTCTTCCCGGTAAATTCTCAACAGTCATGGTTTTTGAATTAATTGCAAATTTTTTCGGCAGCACTTTTTGAAATACGATATTTACTCGCGATATCACGAAAACTCACACCAATTTTACGATCTTCTACCACAAATTTTCGAATTTGAATAGGAATTTCAGATTTTTTCGACATTTTATTTTTACGTCATTACACGCGAACAATATTAACGAAACAACTGTCTCCTACCAATTCAGAGGGTGGAATGATAATATAAAGAAAAATTTGAAGAAATCGTACTAGTATTAGCTGAAATACATGGTCCCAAACCCATCCGTTACGCATCAACGCACGACCCAATTTTTGAAGTGAGACGATTGTGGCAATGTCAAAGAAACAGCTATAAAGTGTAAGAAACGAAATGTATATATTGGGATCATAAAATAACACCCTTTTCATTTTTGAAAACTATAAATGCTTATGTTAAGTACTTTTTGAGAAAACCGCGTTCTTGTGTACACATAAAAAGTGTCCACTTAATTCTGTCGGGCACTGTATATACGAGTTGTATTCTTTTCACGTTCCGGTATTTAAAATTGAAAAGTAAAATTTTTCAAAGCCAAAAAACCCTCATTTTTATACATACTAAAACCAAGTTTCTTTGATAAGTTGAAATTCATCTAATGTAAATGAGATATGTGATTCGTCATACATTTTTATAACTAAAAAGCTTTAGCAGGTCAAAAAAACTGTTCAATCTAGTTTTACAGTCTAGAATCAGTATTTTTGAAGTATTTCACGCTTTAAATATTTATTGGTAGAGGTACATATTGATTTACTGGTAAATTTTCAGGCCCATTCTTGGTAATCGACTCGCTGATGTTGATTTTCATTCTGTTAACAAATTTTAACCTAAACTAAAAAGGTTTATAAGTATGGATGTCTACTTAGAAGTAAAAATTTCAATACTTTTTGTCAGTTACAATCAGTAAATGCAAACAGAACAGATTTCATAAACATTCAGATCTTGCCAGAAACAATAGACATACTCTTAATCGTTGAGATAAATAAAATAAATGTATTTTAATTTTGTTTTCAGATACTGACGTACTCTTATCGTCTGGGAGCATTTAACAAGTGTTCATTGTAAAAATGTAATTTTTCGAAGCTAACCCAAGAGCAAGAGTCAGAGATCAGTTGGATTATTATTTAAGATAATAAACGAACTATATATTTATATATAGACTTTCAAGATTCAACCAAAGCTACATTAATATTGACAAGATGAGTTGGTATTACTGTGAATCTCCAAAGAGGGAAAAGGAACATTATAATTTAAAACCACCACTGAAGTCTTTCGTCGGCAGAGAAGTGGAATTAGAGCATTTGCACAACTTAGTGCTTCACAGACGCGGTCCAGTAACGACTACACGCGTTACTGCTATTTATGGAGTAGGCGGTGTGGGAAAAAGTGAGTTGGCCAGGATGTATTGTCACCGTCAAATTGATTTTTTCAAAAACATATTGTTCTTTGATATGCAGAATAGAGAAAAAACGCAGGAGTCTTTTAGACAGCTGGCCCTAAAACTTAAAATACCTTTATATATGAATAAATACCCAAAAGAAGAACTAACATTTTTAGAGATTTTGAGGGAGGTTTATAAATATTTCGACGAAGATGATGAGAAATGTCTAATCGTTCTGGACAATGCTGTTGAATACAGTCCAATTACCGATTTTATACCTAGGGAGCATTATTTTAATAAACCGTTCATTCTAATCACCTCTCGCAGTCAAGAATGGGATGTAGGTGAAGAAGGAGAAATACAGCAATTGATCTTAAGACCATTTAAGGCTGCTGAATCCGAATTGTACATTGAAAGAGAAATACGTACTGAATACGAAAATGAAATGGTGAAAAAATTGGCATATGATCTGCACAATTTCCCGTTGGTAATCAGACAAGCTGTCAGTTATATAAATTTGCAAAATAATAAATTGGTAGAAAGCGGGGAAAGTGAATCGAATTTTAAAATAGAAGATTTTTTACGTTTGTACAATGACGGTAAACTTACTGCGCTCTCAGAATTTATCGATGACAATAACTATCTTCATCAGGAAACTCTGTTTACAATATGGGATAAGACACTCGAAGGGATATTTGAACATGTAGAATATGGAGAAATGGCCTTGTCAGTGTTTAAAATTATGGCATATTTGAAACCTGAGATGGAAGTTAGGGCTATTTTTTTAAAATTAAATCCTGATGACGAATTAACATGGGAAGCAGTTGAACTGCTCTCTCAGTATTCAATCGTTGAATTAAAATGGGGAGTAGTTAATATCGAAGAGTCAATACAAGATATGGCAAGATTTAAGATAAAAATGGATGGAGGTGAAGAAGAGGTTTTGAGGCGTGCGCTTATGCTTTTGGACAGAACCTCTTGCGATAAACACATTGTTCGTGTATGGGAATTCGCAAGTCAATACCCTGAATTGATAAAAGCTTTCTTTGAAAAATCATTGTATTGCAAGACTAGGGTCACGGCTCTTCATTTATTGGCGGCATCGAAGAATAGTGTCGAAGTGATACAGACCATATTTAAATGGATTGACGATTGCGATGATATAGATTTTGACGATATCGATTTCGAAGATATCAACAACGAAACTGCTCTATACAAAGCCGCCAAAAAAGGTCATATAAACGTAGTCAAATTTCTTGCGAGCAGAGGAGCTCGACTGTCGAGCCAATGCACACTCTGTGGCTGGACTCCGTTGCACGTTGCCGCGCATAAAGGCAACAAGGACCTGGTCAGATATCTGAAATCCACCGACAGTTTTCTAGAGACTATCGAGGATCAGTATAACATGACTCCAGTGGACTTGGCTGCCCTTTCTGGTCGCATTAGCATCGTCAAAATTTTCAATCCTCCCGGTTACAAGCATGAATTCTTTGCAAACCTATACCAGGCTTTGAATTATGAATATCCATGTTTTGAGACGTATTTAAAGAAAATGATCAAGGAGTTTCCTTCGATTGTCACCGAGGCATTAGTTGGAATCACCCCGTTACATCTCGCCTCTAACTACAATAATATGAAACATGTAAAACTTCTTTTGGAATATGGCGCTGTCGTGGATTGTGTAGATCGCAGTGGTCGTGCACCTCTCTTCAACGCTATCAGAGTAGGTAATGTTGAAATGGTTCAATTTTTTATTGATAACAAGGTGAATTTGAACACAGTAGATCTATTAGGCATTTCGCCTTTACATGCCGCGTCGAAAGATAATCCCAGTATTGTAAAATTACTCATGGAAAATGGTGCTGACTGCTATATGAAAGATAAACTAGGTAACACGTCATTGCACATCGCAACCATGAAAGGAAAATCCGAAGTTTTGAGGATGATTTTGCAGACAGCATCGGTTTTGAAGATCAACATTGTCGACCAGTACAATCAGACCCCTCTACATTTAGCCGTCAAAATTAATAACCCGAATACGACAAGAATACTATTAGAACATGGTGCTAATATCAACGTATCAGATTGTAATGGAGTCACACCTTTGCACAATGCAATATCCTGCGGAAATTTTGAAGTCGTCAAATTGCTCATGGAGAATGGAGCTAGTCACGAGCTAGCCGACGTCTACGGGAAGACTGCTCTTCACTGGGCGGCTCGTAAAGGCAAAGCAAACATTTTAGTCTATTTGATTGAATGCGGGGCAAATCCCAACGATCTTGATATATTCGGACGTTCACAGTTGCACTACGCAGCTCTGAGAGGACACCTGGTGGCCGTGAAGACGATCATTGAACGCGGAGGTAATCCGTTTGCAGCTGATAAACATGATCGTACTCCGCTGCACGACGCGTGTGAATTTGGTTGCATCGACATGGTTAGGCTGCTGATCCATCAGGGTTTGAATCCGAAAGCGGTCGACTTTTCCGGTCGCACGCCACTACACTATGCAGCTGAATGCAACCGGGTCAACGTTGCCAAGCTCTTGATACTGATGGTTGACGATCTCAATATTGACGCCCGCGACACGCTCGGCAGGACGCCACTGTTTTTGGCAGTCTCTTGCGGATCGCTAGAGATGGTAAAAGTCCTCATGTATTTGGGTGCTGATGTGAATGCCATCAATAAAAGGGGCGAATCGCCAAAGATGTTAGCATTCACTTTGAGAAAACATGAAATACTAGCATATATGGTAGAACAATCTCAATCAATGTAATTTATATTACAAACGAACGTACATACATATATGTAAATGTGTGTGTTACAGCCGGAGTGTATTTTCAGTTGTAATATTTTCTAACTGGCATTTTAAGCGAATATAATTTAACTAGTCAGTTATATCTCAATAACCGCAACTAGACTTTCAATAATGTTATAATATAACATTTGAGTTTTGACTGCTCTGATGTTCGTACGAATGCTTTAGAATTCAATAATGCGTTAATATTTGCTAGGTATTACAGATAAAGGTAATGAGTATCGTATAACGATAACTCAAAAGAATGTGTTCAAATAAAAAATGTGACTATCCATTTCAATTTACTAGTCCGAGTGATGTTGTCACGAAAACCTAAGCTCTCCACCTAACCTGGTATGTAACCTTGATTAGTTAGAATGTGATTCGCCATTTGAATCAACGTGTATTAGACGGAATATATTACAGCTGAAAATAAACTTCGACTATAACGGCAGTTGATACCAGGTCAGATGGAATTAGATGTCAAAATGTATTACTACTGGAAGATACATATCAGCTGTAACATATGCACTGGTGCGCTAGCGTCTACTGATGAGCACAAATTCAATTTTATCACAACTTGCTTGATATTTTGTTAAATAATTGGCTTTCTCATTAGAACATGCAAACAAAATGTTTTTTTATATATTTATTTGCTAGATTGAAGTTTTGTTATTTTCAAAAATAACTTATAATATAATTTTTTTTAATTTATAACTCGTATATAAGATGTCTCAAAGTTTTAGGCTGTTATTATGATTTAATTTATTTTTTATCAATTCTATTAAGTGAATGGATCAATGTAGTTAATGTGTTGTTACAGGGTAAGTCGTATCTATTTATATAAATGTATTCAAAATATAAAAATATAATATTACCTATTTGAAATATAATATATTGTATTCAAAATATTATAATATAATGTATTAACAATGCATTCAAAATATTCATTAATAATTTAATATAATATTATACATCGTATACTTCTATGAATCGTTAAATATAATTTTATTTATTTTTTATATAAATTAAAATTGTAATGAAAAATTAATTTTATTTTTACTCATTGTGGCTGTATTACTTTGGGTTTTAAACCACTTTTTAGATTTACTATAAGTAAATGTAAACGTAAGAATATGCTTACATATATGTACTTTTGTCTAAATATTGGTCCTCTATTGTTGAGATAAGCAAATATTATTGTTAAATAATAAGTCTATTTCTCTTACAGTCTATGTATGCCACATTTGAATCCAAAATGTGGCATAAAAAGTTTGCCAAAGATTAAATTAGTATTATTTAAGGTTAAATGTGATCTAAAAGTTTAAGAAAACTTTTCCCGTCAGCATCTTTATAATTACATATCAAAACTCGTCTTAAAAAAAACTGTATTTTATTTCCTCAAATTACGGATCTCTAATTATAATTATTAAACGTTTTTATTTAACATTCATTTATAGTTCCATGGTTTATGTGGACAAGGATTTTGATACATTGAACTAGTTCTCTTGAAATTTTGCAAACAAATATTTCCCATGATGATACAGTACTCGATTTTGAATCGAGTTGACCTCCCCCCACCCCAAAAGTATTAACTATAATTGATGTAATGAACCTAAATATGAATGTTGTATAAGTGTTGTCTGTTTACTTGGTTACCATATTTATTGATTAACATTCACTATTTGTATTACAGTATGTGAATGTATATGAATATTTGAAAACAATGTAACTTATATGTATTTAATGTGATTTATTCTATCTGATGATCATTAGATCTGGAACAATTCCTAAATAAAAATTATTGAAAAATTTCTAGTTTTCATTATTCCCTTTTAGTATCTTACATTTATTTATATTAGCACTTTGTATGCGGGTGATATTTCAATTGCTCATTGAAATATCACCTGACAGCGGGCGATTTTGATCGAAAAAATCGTAAACTGAAGGAAAATTTCAAAATATTTCAAAAAATTTTTGAAAACTTTTATAAATGTTTTTAAATTGAACATAGCTTTCAAACCTATCGACTGATTCAAATAAAATTAAAATTAAAATTCTGATGATAATTTAGCACCTCATAATTAGAGGTAGGATAGTCACAGTGCTATCCATTGTTCGGCAAACCCTTAACAATGCATTTACAACCTTTGAACAATACACGGCCCCCTCAGGCTCCGGCGACTACTTATAATCACTCGATTAGTATTCCTAAAAAGGGGCTACCAACCTTTTTTATACAACACATTTTTTTAAGTGAGGAAAAAAATTTAAAATATTCTAATCATCTTATGATATAAATTATAGCCAAATTTAAAATATAATAATTTTTGGACAGGGGTGACTAACCTTTTTTTATACAAAGAGATTTTATAAGTGAGGAAAAAATCTAAAAATATTCCCACTGTCTTTATTATATAAATGATTGCAAAATTTAAAACATAATAATTTTTGGACAGGGGTGACCAACCTTTTTTTATACAATGAAATTTTTAAAGAGAGAAAAAATCTAAAAATATTCCCATCATCTTTATCATATAAATTATTGCAAAATTTAAAATATTATAATTTTTGGACAGGGGTAACCAACTTTTTTTTTATACAACAAAGTTTTTAAAGTGAGGAAAAAATCTAAAAATATTCCCATTGTCTTGATGATATAAATGGTTGCAAAATTTAAAATATAATAATTAAAGCCCGGATAACCAAGGTGCCGTTCATTGTTCAAATGTTGTAAATGCATTGTTTAAGGGTTGCCGAACCTTTTTTACAAAGCATTTACAACAATTGAACAATGAGCGGCACCTTGGCTATCCGTACTCTAATAATAATTTTTGAACAGGGATAACCAATCTTTTTTATTCAAAGAAATTTTTAATGAGCGGAAAATATCTAAAAATATTACCATCATCTTTATGTTATAAATGATTGCAAAATTTACAACATAATAATTTTTGGACAGGGGTGGCCAGCATTTTCATACACTAAATTTCCAAAATGAGAATAAAATCTCAAAAAATTTTTATCGTCTTTATGCTATACATCAATGATTGTAAAATAATAGTACAGTAATTTTTCAGACAGACAACTTTTTTTTATACAACAAAATTTTTAAAAATTGTTCATTTGTGTTACATTTAGTATGTTTCAATAATAATAAAAAAAAAAATTGGATGTGACCAACCCATGACTTTATCTATGCATCTGAGGAATATAATTAGTTTAAAAAAAAAAATCGCTTAATGCCACACATTGGTTGTGAGAAAGTTTTCGATACACTTTGAGTGTTAACGCAGAGAAAAACAAATTGAGCGCAAATGTATGGAAACTTGCACAAGACAAAAGTTCTACTTCTGGTTGTCGGATTTCGTTCAATATTTTTTTATCACTTAAAATCACGATCAGTATTATACACATTAAATATCAAGAAAATGAAAATAATTTAAGAGGTCAAAATAAAATAATGAAATATTGTTTAAAAAAAAAATACAACTTCCGGTTTACGAATTCTGACCAAAACCTAATCAGCTCTTAGTTAGTATATAAAGAATATAAATAGAAATTTTCAGCTGGATACGTTCTAGGGTGTGGACAAAATCGTGGCGACAACATTTTTGACCTTTCTAAGAGTAAAAAACCCCACTTCCAGTTTATTAAATTTTGTGATTTTTTTTATTTTCATCACATTGATACAAGAATTATACTTGAATTTTTTTGTGAAGAACACATGTTTAAAGAGTTGAAAAAAATAGTGGGGGATGCTTACCAAATTCTATAAATAACTTGGTATTACGCTTAAACTTCTAGACATGAAATTTCAGTTCAATAAACCAAAAGCCTCTATTCTCTAGAGTAAAATTACTACTTCCGGTTCAGATAAAAATATTTAAAAAATATAAAGTTATAAAGATTATTTCTATTACATTTAAAAAATTTTCAGCTCGATTCAGTTAGCGGTTTGGGAGATAATTGAATTCAAAAACTGAAAAAGAGAGGATACCTATAAGGGGAGTTACCATTTCCGGTCAACTTAAAAATTTGAAACAAATTAACGTCGTATCGATAAGAATTTCAGTTTCAATTTAAGTTTCAGTTCGATAGAACTAACGGCGTTCAAAAAATCCCCAAAATACACAGGTTCACACACATTTTTTACTAGATCAATAAAACGTGATCACTGTTCGAGTTCAAATCTCGTGTTCGAATTTTCGCATGATCACAAAACTTCATCTATTGTTACTACATACATAGATAAAGTAAAAAAAGTGGATAGTTCTGTTGATCTTTGATTCCATATTTACATATCTACCTACATATGTATGTACATACATATTGAAAATTCGTCACATAGGAAAATTGCTGTACAGAAAACTTCCGAAATATTGCTCAGAATATGCTTTTTTAACAAGATTTTTTCTATTATCAGACTTTACGGACTCATATGTCCGTATGAACATGCTAGTTCATATGTCTAGTCGATAGTAATAAAAATCTCGTAAAAATAGCATTTGTTAAGTAATATTTGCGAAATGCGCGCGCGATTTTCGTAGCGGCGCTTATCCTGGTAGCGATTCACATTTGGGATGTAATCACCGAACCATATAATACATGCTTCGAGTGTCGGAAATCATGCTATTGTTTCTGTGATCAGTTGAAATTCATCTTATATTATTTAAAAAAATATATTTAACATGGCTACACGGTTCGGTGATTATTCCGCAAAAATCGATCTCGCGCACGTCACTAAAATCTCGATCTCGATAAATAAAATCTCGATCTCGATAAATAAAATCTTGAAATATTGTACTAACGAAATATTGTACTAACGAGAACTCGAGTGCCAGATATTCCGTGATCGAGATTTTAGTGACTCGCGCGAAATTGCTTTTTGCGGAATAATCCGCTTACCAGCTACACCTATGGCCAAATTTTTACATATTTTACTATTTATTTTTACGTACATAGATACATACCAGGAAGGCCTAAAAGCTAAATCCTAATGCGCCTTCTTGGCCAATTATGTACAAACAGTGCAGCATTTTTATTACTTAAATCGCTGAATTTCGAAATGCTGAAAATCTCGAAAATAACTATTTATTAGTTAATCCATACAGACGGCTATGGATTTATTTATTTTAAAGTTCAGACCATTGTGGCATTACAGGAATTCATAATGCGCCACAATGGTCAAAAAATATAACGTAAAAAAAACAAAATAACAATTATACATAAATTAATACATAACGAAAATAATATACTAATCAATTATACATAAAAAATAAATTTATAAATACATTTAAACATAAACATAAATACATTTGTACATATGTAAACATAAATATGTACATCCATACATAAACATAAATAAAACAAAAGCATGTAATAATAACAGATAACGTAAAATATCAAATATAAAATATAACATTTAAACTTGTGCATACATTTTATTGTACATAAATCAAATTTAGATAGTGGTGACAAAGTGGGTAGGATGGTTTTTTGCCAATTTAATGGAAGAATCGTTTTAACAATGAAATCGTTGGAAAACTCTGATAGGAAACGATCGTATCATATCCAAGGGTAATGGACTATTCGTCACAATGCGGTGGTCATAAAGACAATTTTTGGCATGAAAATCGTGAATACACAATATTTGGCACTCAAGTTCTCGTTAGTATGATAGTTATCGTTAGTATGAGGGACTTATCGGCTGCCAGATGTTCCGTTATAGAGATTTTAGTGACTTTGTGACCAGTAATCACCGAACCATATCCAAGATCTGGCCAGCAATACCCGGTCAGGGATCAAACCCATGACTCCACAGCTAGCATTTTTTTTTTTTTTTTTTTTTTTTTTTACATATATACCAGGAAGGCCTTACAGGAAAATCCCAACGCTAGCCACTGAGTTATATTACAGGTATATAATTGTGATAAGGGAAATTATATGTCAGACATTTTATCATCAAAAAGCGCTGTAGCATGGTCAGTATAGCAGCATTCTATGAGTATTTTTGAATTATTTCATACTGTATGAATTTACCGGTCCATTTTTAGGCCATTTACCGATAATGAACTTCCTAATGCTTGATAGATATATGGCTGCCTAATGGCTGTCTTATCGATTCGTCAAGTGTCAAATCGAATCGAATGGTCCATTTCAGACATTCGTTGTGAATCTGTCACAGAGGATTCATCATAGGCGCTATATCGTCTTGACGCGAAATAATTCCCGTCCTATGGGACGGCACCGAAGTAAAATATGTACCGTCTATCTAAATATATACCTATTACAAGATAATAATAATGTTACATCCGTTTCATTGTTATTTGGGACTCACTGAGGGGGGGAGATGGGGTTCGTTCTCTAGGGATGCGTCGCAAAAGAGACGACACTTGGGAGGATGAATGTCAGGATATTCCATCAAGACGTTCGTAATAGGAAGTCGACGGATGATACATGCGTGCAGAGACCATTTTTCGATGAAAACAATTGGAGAACGAGCGGCAGGTCCTACAGAATAGTGAGTTTAATTATAATTTTAGGTACTTAGGTAATAGTTAAAATGAAGTAAATGAGTTCGGTTAGATCAGAGATACATATTCAGTTGAAATTGACTTTGATAATCAAGTTGCCAACTTGCGAGCAATTTGGTCAGTGACTTAGTAGCGCGACCGGATCAAATTTATGCAGTTGTATGGAGCATGCCATACCGGGCAGTTCATTGGTTGCCCAAGTAATAAAATCGGCCGAAAATTTATCTTGTTGTATTAAGGGGGTGTTACACTCAGCAACTACATGGTGAAAAAACTATGAATACGTGTGACTGTATCGTCACATATTGGAAACTCTAGGTATGAGTGAGCAGATTTGAGAGACTAAGAGTGACTACGAGCAACTAGTTTGGGCGACTTAAGTTGTCGAACAAGTCACTTGCAAATTGCCCAGAGTGACTCTAACTTTGTGCTCTAACCCCTACTTCATCTATTGATAACACTGAGCAACAAAAAGTATTACCGGAGCGGAGACACCAATTTTTATTAAGTTTGACTCACTGAATTCGCATATGAAAATGATTTTTGTTGGCTTGCTATTTATTGCTTAAGAGATATGAGCGTTTAAAAGAATGAGAAATTTTTTACAGATTCTTGGCTTTTGCAGTCTTTAATTCAAATTCTAGTATTGTGCTAAAAATGAGTATTGAAATCAATAGTCAGATATTTTTTTTATTGATTGTAAATTTTTCACATATCCACGTTTATAAGGGTTGATTTATTAACGTGGTATCATAAGGAGGAAAACACACTGAATGGTACGTGGTATGTGTTTTTTTTGGATACTTTTAAACATGCGAAAAAAACGCATCACCTCTAGCCATATATGTACACGGCACACAGTCCCAAAAATCACCCCCGGAGTGTTTTCGGTGATATTTTATGTTGCTTGACAGTGATCGATAACGGTGAATCCCCATATTTAAAGAAATATAGGAGAAACATATGCGATTTTAATAGTTAAATCAGCGGTTTCCAAACTGGGAGGCGCGGACTATTGCCAGGGGAGGCGCCAAAACTTTTTAATAAAAAAAATAATTTTCATACCATAATATCTACAAATAAATAAAACTTCATATCGTAGCTTAACAGTAAAAATTCAATGCATGAATGTTTATTTTTATTTTTCTTTCATTTTTATATGCACATTTAATTAGCAACCTTTCTCGAAGAAAACCTCTCGATAATTTAATTGTTAAACTTGCTTATTTGGTTGAAATTTTTGGGAAATTGAGGGGTTTAAATAAATCAATGCAGGGATCAAAAATACATCCACTTGTTCAAAAAGACAAAGTAAAAGCTTTCATTAAAAAGTTGAAGTTATGGAAATTAAATTTACAAAAGAATGAATTGGATGTGTTTTCACTTTCCAAAGATTTCTGGGCCACAGCCAATATTGAAGCAAGTAAAAAATCTTTTTATTGACCTCTTGGATGGTTTAGTGCTGCATTTTTCCAATTATTTCAAAGACCGTGATTTCTCAAAGTTTTTGTGTATACAGAATCCATTAAACTACAATGAAGAAGACGAACTCGAACTGACAACCATCGAAAAAGAAAAATTGATAGAATTATCATGCGATAGCTCACTAAAAAAAAAGTTTCAAAATGAAACCATAATTAAATTTTGGATGAATCTTAGTGGAGAGTATGAATCTTTGTATTGCAAAGCAATGCAAGTGTTTCTACCGTTTGTAACGTCTTATTTATGCGAAACGGGCTTTTCGGCACTAGCTGCAATGAAAACTAAATATTGAGTCAGGTCAATAGTCGCAAAGGAGTTACGAGTGGCACTCTTCATATTGCCTCCAAGATTTGATAAAATTTGTGCCAATAAACAACAACATCATTCGCATTAAATTTTGATGTGTTAGATGTAGTTTAATTAGTAATTTAATATAATAATAAATATACGTGTTCGTATAAATTTATGTTATAGCAAAACCTTTTTATTTTTCTGTCTATTGTAGTGTTCAGTATTTTTTTTTAAATAAAGGTTTATTATTTAAAACGTGTCTATATTATTATATATATTAAAAAATAAAAGGTAAGGAAGCGCGGAAAAAAAATTTTTTTTTAGGGAGGCGTAGTAGCATAAAGTTTGGGAACCGCTGAGTTAAATAGTTCAATTTTGATAATTGCATAAGATTATAAGTTGTACGCGATTAAATACTTGTAATTTTAGCTGCATTTATTTGTTTTTATTTTTGGTGTCCCAAAAAAAATCATGAAAATTCAGACTAAAATAACATTTTTTAATCAAAATTTCTACAAAAGCAATTAGTATGTTTGGAAAATTTTTATTGAAATATTTTTAAATATATCTCTCCCAATAATATATATTTAAAAGTTGATCATTATTGTTGATTGATTAATCATTATTAAATTGATTGTGCTTTTATCAACTCATTTTAAATAAGGCTTAATCGAAATATTAATTTTCACTTTTCATAAAAACATAATGTATTTTATTTATTGCGATAATAATTATAAACGAATGATTTTCAACTATGACTCTTTCTCTATGTTTTGGTTTGAAAAAGTTTTAAGTAGTTTTTCTAAGTAGCCTACCTTTCTAAATAACATCTTGTTTATCTTCAAAAATTTCGTTTGTCTTCATCTGATTATATTCAAATGGTGACAAATGCGGATAGGTTGCCAATTTGTTTAAAACCAACTTTTCGAAAATGATAAATTATCAATCTCGGCCAGGGATTAAGCACATGACCTCTCAGTTGATAGTATTATACGCTAACCACTGAACGATGCTACTGGTTTATGTTTTGGATATTTAAAGTTGAATAAATCGAAGTTTTATATAAAACTATTATAGCTGATTATACATATCATATATATAAAGACGGTAATCTGTGTGTATGTGTGTGTGTGGGTGTGTGTGTGTGTGTCCTTACTCTCGCCGAACATAATGAATGAATCAATAAAAATCGATAAATTCATTGTATATAAAATATTCATATTTAATTACTAGGTACATGTCTACATATGGTATATACATATGTATAAACTATGTAGTAGGTATTAGTAGAATTCCATATTATGTACTTATTTAACAATGGACTTAACGTTTTATGTTTAGGTAATTTTTTTTATAAACACCGTTTGTGTCATTGTAAATCTCCATTATGATTAAAGGACGAAGGATGATAATGTCAAATTACAGTATACATTTCAACAGAGATGAAAGTAAGAAAGCAAAAGAAAACCTATTTGCCCTAATCATCTTCCGTCCTTTAATTATGAGATCCGCACATTAAGCGATTTATCGGTAAATTTTTCTGTTGTCGGGATAGCTGCTTATTACATTTGAGTCGTATAAAGTGATTTTATTACGACAAATTGTTCAACTTTGATTGGTTATTTCGATTCGTAGAATTTTTGATGGTGAATATTTTTTTTGTCAAATGCAATCACAGTAAAACCAGCTTGCTTACTAAATATTCATAATATCATTAGGGTCTCTGAAAGATCTGTTACCTACTTACTATCTATTAATTTAGATGAATCTTCGCAGTTGATGTTGCGACTGATTTCAAATATGGCCCGTTCTTAAGCCGTCATACTTAAAAAAATGGTTCGATAAAGTAATTATGGATTAAATCTTTAAAATAAAAAAATGTCTGCGGCGCAACTTAGTAGTATTTGAATATATTTTGACATATGGATAATATATACATTAAGAGAAATCAAAAGTTTTTTCTAGCCTAGGGCGCATGCCTTTTCTGTTTTTATATTTAGGCTTTTCCTCGCGGATGACCGCTATAGAAGTTATGTGTAAAATGCCAATAGCACAAATGGCCTGAATCACTGTGTAAAAAAAATACTTCAGGCGTGATTCACTATTTAAAAAAAACTTCAGTTCACAAATGTCAATTGACATATTTAGTCACTTGAATAAATATTAATATATATGTATGTATTGTACAAATTCACTAAAAAAATACTGCGACAGTTGCCGTGGTCAAAAGGGGACTATGGTATTTTCAATATTCTAAAATAAATTCCCCCTCATGAAAATATCCAGAATTACTGTTTTATCGGGACTTGGAATAGTCTTGTTTTCATTTAAATCTGGCTCTGTCGGAGTTCTATCTTTATTTTTCAACATTTTCACGCACTGTGGACTATAGTCCACAGCCTGTGGCCAGTGAACAATTAAAAAATCGATAACTTAGCCTGTTTGTCATAACTAAAGCCCGGATCCACAGCGCACCGTTTATTGTTCAATTGTTGTAAATGCTATTGTTCAATTGTTGTAAAAGGTTCGCCCATCCTTTTTTTTGTACTCTAGCTTTGTAAAAATATCCAAACCGCCCCGATTCCAGGAAAAAGCACTGTCTCTATCCGCAGTCTAGTCATAACTAAAGCCCGGACCCAGAGGGTGCCGCGTATTGTCCAATTATTATAAATGCATTGTTAAAGGTTCGCCGAACGCTGTTTTTTTGGACTCTAGCTTTGTAAATAGAGCATAACCGCCCCGAAAAAGCACTGTCTATCCACAGTCTAGTCATAACCCTTGTTCATAATTGCTCTACAGTTTACGACTCTTTACAGCAGTATTCCCGCACGCGGCCTGTTTATCGGTTTTTTTGTGAGATTTGGAGTGATGTAATTTAAAATACATATCAAATTGTAGGTTGGAATATGTTTTGCTGGCTTCCGGTTACTCATTCATAGCCGTTGATTAAAATAATATGTATGTTTTTTTTTTACAATACAATCATTTCGCGATTTGAATCGCTTTGAATATTATTATATTTGCAGTCCAAAACAATGCCCACCGGAAAACGGCAGTTAATCATTTGCCGGTGCGAATTCGAACGATAATTCACGCGGAAATGTGCACAAAAAGCCGCCATATTTACGGCCGGCCATAAAGTTAACAGCGCGGTTAAATGCGTAACTATTATGTCGCGTTAATCTTAATGTATTTATTTGCCGAATAACAAACAAACGCAAAAATGTTTTGGGAATCGCCGCAATTATTCTCCCAATCGGGTAATAGGACGTGCGGTCTTGAGACCTGAAATTATTCGACGTTGATTAAATACGATTAAAACGATCGCGGCTATTACGAGGAAATAGCAACAATCAATTTGGTTCAAGTTTTTCCTCATACATACATTCGCTTAGCCACTATAATTTATAACCAGCGCACAATGTGAATATTCCATGCAAAAATTTTAAAAATGTAAAAAATCTATTATAAAAAATCTAAAATACTTGAAGATTTTCATTGAAACGGTTTCAACAAATTGGCAACGTTGACCTATTTACCAAATGTACCAAATGTCCTTGTACTTGCAGGTTGCTTGCTGCTGCCGATACGTGCCGACTAGGTATGAACAGAACTTTCATGAACAGACCTAGGTATGAATAGACCACGTTCACTGATCCAAAGCGTTCATCACTTCGAAATGATGAATGAATGAATGTGTGTGTGCAGTGGCGGACTGGGCCTGAAATTAGTGCATGCCAGGAGTCAAAGGGGGCCCACCCAGGATTAAAAAATTTTGTCCCCCCCCCCCATATAACAAAATTTTCTTCTTTCCATCACGCTAAATATCAAGGATAAAAAATAAATAAAATTTTCAAAAATAGGAATAAACAAATTCAGGTACAAGAAAAATGGCAAAAGCAAAATATATCCATAAATTACATTGTATATTTCGTTTTAACCCTTGTCCCAGGTAAATAGAATGCATCATAAAAGAATGCGGCATAGAAGCGGCTTTTACTTTCGGTAAAAAACAATCAGAGACGTCATTTCAGCTTTTTCTTGGGGAGGGCAGGCAAAGATTGGTCAAATTGAAAATTTTTTTCCATAAATCTTCACATGGTCAACAAAAATCGACCATCAAACTGTGTCACTAAAAAACTATCAATTAACTTAATTTCTGCTGACTATCTATGTACATACTTTATCTACATATGTACATAATGTACGTTATAACAATAAATAAAATTTTGGGATCATGCGATAATTCGAACTCAGAATCGACCACTGATCAAGTGTGCCTGAGTGTGTCTTTCTATTATTTTATATATGTATGTAGGGGAGCTTGCTTGGCCCACTCTTGTTCTCCATATGTATATATAAATGACATACCTATTCCAAAAAACTGTCACATAGCCCTATATGCAGATGATACAGCTTGCTTCACAAGTAGCAAAAACCAGACACTATTCTTAAAAATCTTGAATTTGCAATTAAAACAATGACTGAACACTTCACTAAGTGGAAAATTCAAATTAATCAAACCAAAACAGACGCCATATTCTTTAGTGTTAGAAAACATAAGCCAAGTTCAGATCTGAAAATCCCCTCTGGAGAAAGTCTGAAATGGCAGTCAGTAATAAAATATTTAGGAGTAACGTTTGATAAAAGAATGAGATGGGCACCTCACATTGAGGCAGCGAAATGCAAGGCGATGCGGGGTATATCCTCAATATATCCAATATTTAATGGCCATCGTCCTTTATCAACGCTAAATAAAATAAAATTATATCGCGCGCTCATATTACCTTTATTAACCTATGCTTCACCTGTATGGAATAACGCCTCGAATACTAACCTTTCCAAGCTCCAAGTAATACAAAATAAATCCCTAAAAATAATTTATAATACACCCATATATACTAACCTGAAAAAACTGCATGCCATATATAATATTCCGTTTGTTACAGACATTACTAACAAACTAACCAGTAGATTCTATGACAGAATCACTAATAACTAGTCACCGGAGCCTGAAGGGGCCGTGTATTGTTCAAAGGTTGTAAATGCATTGTTAAAGGTTTGCCGAACAATGGATAGCACTGTGACTATCCTACCTCTACTAATAACCATACTAACACACTTGTGAAGAGTCTCGGTGATTACAACAAAATTACCTAAACACAATCTGCTTTAGGTCATCGACTTTAGAGAGTCTTTAATTAATATTATGTATTAGATGTATTATGAACATTTATAAGGATTGTAAATAGGTTTTTGAGCTCTTTTTCCTATTATGCTTTAGATTAACATTAGAATAATATAATACTGTGATTACTAACCAAATTAAATTAAAATTGTAAAATAGAAAATGATCAATAGATCAGTAGCTATTAAAATAGATATAAGATGTATTGTGAACATAATTTCGTAATAATAAAAAGCATTTAAAAAATCAAAAAATATATGTATGTATATTAGTGCTTCCAATCCCGGAAGGTTACTTCAGCACCGGGATTGCGGTGCTGGGAATTTCCGATCCCGGGATCCCGGTGCTATCACCGGGATTTCAAATGTATAAGAAAAAAAAGTTCAATTGCATGTTTTCATATTTCAAAAACGTTCAATTGCATTTTGCAAACTCTCACGATGTTTCACGCAAAAAATACTCCCATATTGGCGTACTAATTTTGGGAGTTAGGCTACATTCTTTAAATTTTCGGTTCGCATCCACACCCATCCACGCCCCTGAACGTATCAAGCTGAAAATTTATATTTGTATTCTTTATGTACTAAATTTGATAAGGTTTTGGTCAGAAAGCAATTTTATTAAATAACTAAAACTTTTTTTGGACCGAATTCGTTACACATGAAGTTTAAATCCATCTCATTCGTTTTTTAGGGAGAGAATAGACGTCTGCAAATAAAATAAAAATACGAGAAATAAAATCATTTGTTATTGAACCGATTCAGTAAAATAATAATTTAAAACCTTTCCTGAAAACAAAAAATATACGAATTTTCGGAAAAATAAACGTTATACATCTGTTTTTGAGAAAAAATAGTAAAGGGGACCTTTCTAACGATTCGCTCCATAAGATGAACAATTTCTAGGAATTTTATCCGAGGCATACCACTTAAAAACTAAAATATACTTGCTTCGAAATAATAAAATGTTTTTTTTCAAAGCACATAGCAGCGATTATTTTATTAGTTTACCCAAAGGTAACATATATAAGAAATAAACGTAGCATTCATAGATTCGTAGTATATCATTAATCATTAAATTCATAATATTTTCTAAATTTAACATATATCTAAATCTTACATCTAAATCTACATAGATTAGGAATAGATTTTATACTCAGAAACTGTTTAAAATTGTGTATTTAAATCTTACTATATCGTCGAAGTATAATCAAATGTTATTTTGAAAGTATGAAGTAAATAAAAACGCTGGTTGATGATGAATCGTCCTATCAAAATTTTTTTAAGCAATTCAGTTTATATTATTCACGGAAATTTGTTTATTCCCATTTTTATTGCAGTAGGCAGTTGTTACATAGTCATTGGTATATACATAATCTTGAGGTTGGAAATGGGCCCAGCAAAAGGGCCCACGCAAATATTTAAACTTACATTTCGAGCCTAATAAAAAAAAGTTAACCGATCCTTGGTCTGTTAAAGTATGTATTAGTTGTTTGTGTATATCGTAAGAAATTTGTTTTGTTGAAATACCCAAACTTTAGGTCCCAAAGTGCAATATCCTATAATTTTTTACACACGTGAAATAGTTAAAAAGTTATTTAATTTTACTGAGGGCCCATATTTTCCAACAGATAGTGGGGTCCACATGCCATCGGGCATGTTCGCTTGTATGGCCAGTCCGCCACTGTGTGTGTGTCTGTTTCCCGTCACTGACGTCACCCGTCGCTCGGCCTGACGTCGCACATGTAAAACGCTCCACACCCCCCCACTTCCCCGAATCTCCTCGACCACTTGGCTGTGCGCCTCTGTGAATTTGATTGGCTGTGTCTCCACGCGTCTGCCACATATGTACATACCCACATACCCACATCGCGTCCGTTTTTATATAATACTAGTGTTGTGCCCGTTGAAATTTCAACGGGTGGTTTCGGAAATAAATTGATACATGATTTAAAATAAAGTTACAATACGTGTAGTAATAATTAATTAATCACAATCGGAACAGAAACAGGGATCGGTATCTGGAACTGAAAATGGAGTCCGTATCCGAAACAAAAAGGAATCGGAAATCCAGCGGCCCCCCGTGCCCGGATTCTGGATCCGGAAAGAAATTAATACAAGAATTAGGAATTAGGAATTACGAATTAAGAATTGTTACGTCATGTGCATCACCGACTTAAGCTTTGAGTCAAATCCCCGCGTCTGGAATACTCGGCTGTGATTGGTTCCCCATACTTGTCCATGGTCCGTCACATACGTATGTACATCCTTAAATCGCATCTCTTTTTATATATAGTATATATACGTGCATATTTATATATAATATAAGACAAAAACTTTTAATTCGTGTATCAATTCCTTTCCGAAACCACTCGTTGAAATCAACCGGCACAACAACCGGCACAACAGCACGACACAAGGGTATATTTGGTATAATACGCCTTTCAGCGCATTTATATAGCTGGATATGATTGTATGATAATTAAATATATTATAAAATATATTAAAAGGTATAAGAAAATAAAGTATAATATTACAATGATGAGGTCTTATCGTGTCCTGTACATAGGTATTTCTCGATTTAAGATTTGAGACGTGCTTAGCTCTTTGCCCCCAAAGCGACAATTGTCAAAAGCATCTTTGACTTGTTTGAGGGTCTCGGGAAATATTCGAGGATGTTTGTTATGCTAGTAGTGTACGACTCATCTCGCTTATGAAATCTCCGAAAGGGGCCAAGAGTTTCAACCCGAGACGAAAAGGTGAAATCATTCAAATAGAATCAACGTTTTTAGTAGTCTGCTGAAGCATGGGTCTTGGCTACGGTTTCCAAATCGGATACTCGAATATATTTTTCATTCGATATTTGGCTTTTATTTTGTAATGGGAATGACATGCACCAACATATTATAAAAATGATTTATTTAATTGTTATCTTTTATGAATCCAAATATGTAGTTCAAAATATATTTAATGTTTTTTTATAAAATGTTCATAATAATTTCTATTTGGTATTTAAAGAATCTTTACGGTTGACGATCTGAAGGAAATTATGTTACGCTTAACTGTGTTTACTCCTGATGGGTATCTATGAGACATCTTGTCGTAATCACCGAGGCCTTTCACTAATTTATTAGTCTAGTTATTGGTAGTTGTGTAGTATAAATTCCTGGCTAATTCGTTAGCGGTTAACTAACGGGATATAGCTTATTCTGGCGATTCAATTTAATTTAAATTTAAAGCTTGTAAGTAATTTTTAGTGATCTATTTTATTTTGGGAATACTGAAAACGTACTACGTATTGTTTTCCGTTTTAATTGTCCCCACAAGTATGTATGTATATAGCTTACATTGAACAAAATAAAAAAATGCGACCCTGGCTTACATTGAAAAAATAATAATACGCTCTCAAAGTTAATAAAAAATTGTCGTTTGTATAGAAGGTTAAACTTATTTCTGAGTGACATTCTGAACGCTCTTTCATTTAACAAATGAAAATTAAAAATAATTAAAAATTCCGTTTCTTACAATTTCTTTGTATAATATAATGTATTACAGCGAGTAGAAATTCTCATTTCTTTGAAGTGGTTTCATGTGATTATTTTATTTTGAAGACAATGGAAAAAAAATACTGGAAATACATCTAGTAAATAATAATAAATAATATAAACACACAAATATATGTAAATCATTATTTAAAAATATTTTTATTTAATTAAAGGACACATTTACATATATTAGATGATTGCATAAGTTCTATATGAATATTGGACACGAACTTCATCCAATGCTTCAATAATAAAGTAAATAGTAATGAAACACATGTACATTAATCAATGAATTTATCATAATATAATACTAGTGAGTTTTGTAGAGCTTTAAAAATAAACGATTTAATGTTATTATTACTCAATAATGAGCCATTTGTATGTCTAATCAACTTCCTACGATGCAATAAAAAATCCCGCAAGAATTGTATGAAAAGAAAACAAATGAATCGTTTTCACGTTTTCTAAAATATTCATTTGTTTATTTTCTATTTTGATTCTTAATTTTTTTTATATTTTCCTGCTCTATAAATGGATTGATTGAAGCTGCATTTATATTATTTGATAATGCAAGATTTTAATCTAGTATAATATGTACTTACTAGGGTTTCTGACCGGGTCGACCCAAGACAGAAATTCCTGGAAACTCTCGATGTTTATCGAAATTCCCAGGATTGAACCTGGGAATTTTGACGTCCAGTGTCACGGGAATTTTTATCTCGAATCCCGATAAAATATTTCAAATGAAAACGTTCTTTAAATGGCTTAATAAAGGCGAATGCATATCCTACGATAAAACTACATATAATGAAGCGAGTGTATCCTTTTTGTATTAACGATTCCATAATGGAAGAAACTCTTTTGGAATCCGATAAAGATGATACAATTGTGCGTTTGACTATTAATGCAGAGTTAAATAAGTAGTTATCAAAGTAAAACTACAAAATAGCATAAATAAAAATTGCGTCGACTTTAAAGAAAAAAATTGTATTTGAGAAATATAAACAAAATTAGATAATGAAACAAACCGGCCATAAGAGCAAGCCAAAAGTTCTACTTCCGGTTGTCGGATTTCATTAATTTTTTTTATTATTTAATTATATACATTTTTAATTCGAGACGTTCAGTGGTGTGGAATTTTAACTTTAAATATGTGGAACGAATCATGTGGTCATAACAATTTCACTTTTACAAAAGGAAATAATCCCACTTCCGGTCGATTCAATTTAATGATTTTTTGTAATTTTCATCACATTGATATAAGCATTATACTTGAATTTTATCGTGAAGAGCACACATATTTAAAGGGTCGAAAAAATCGAAATAGTGGATGAAAAATCGAACAAGAGTAAACTACCACTTCCGGTTGACTGGTGTTCACTAAATTTTATATATGTATAACTTGGTATTAAGCTTAAATTTCTAGATATGAAATTTCAGTTTAATACACTTAAGGTTTCTGGGAAAAACATAAAAAACCTCGATTCCCTAAAACAGCGTTTCCCAAATGATGGGTCGCGACCCGGTACCGGGTTGCCAATTTCCTAAAATAAATAAATTATTGTTACATTTGATTTCTTTATAGGTTTATCTTCTTAAATATTTTTTATTATAACATATAAAGACTGTATGTACATATGTAAATATACTGTTATCTCCATACGTCTTTGTAAACATGAATATATGTATACTGTTTTATTTTACCCACAGGCCGGTAGTATAGGCGATAGCAAATTTAGTGGGTCACAAAGGAGAAATATTAAAATAACTGGGTCGCCGAAAAATTAGTTTGGGAAACGCTGCTCTAGAGTAATCGTACTACATTCAGTTGAGGTAAAAATATTTAAAAAAAACAGTGTATAAAAGTTATGATTTTTTATTAAAGTATCGATAAGCACTTCGATTCGATAGGACAAACAGCGTTCAAAAAATCCCCAAATACATAGATACACATACACGGTTTTTCTAGACCATGAAAACGTGATCAGTGATCGATTCGAGTTCGAATCAAAATCTCGAGTTCGTATTGTCGCATGACCACAAAACTTCATCTATTGTTACTACGTACATATATAAAGTAAGAATGATATATATATTTTTTATATTACGCAGATCTTTCTCGGAGATTGTCCAATTACACAGCCCAGCTGTGAGTTGTCGTCAAATTAAAATTGAAATAAACAACACAGTTATATGCAAACGTTGACGAGTTGGGAATAGAAATCCGAAAATGTAATACGTAGACGTTCTCGAGTGTATACATCGATGTACGTATTACATATATGTAGAAACTCAACGCGCTAGCTTGTCGGGTATATGCGAGAAAGATTTAAAAATTCATGAGGTTTCTCATTTTTCCATATAGATAGAAAAAGTCGTCGAGCAGGGGGTGAAGTACACCCCATCCCTCGTATGTGAGATCATCGAGAAACAAAGGCAACCAACGGCTACCGACAACTTCAATTCTTCTCCCACACTACGAGTATAAACACAGGATGATCTGAAAACAACAATCGCTCTCTTGTGCTGCTGCTCGAGCCGAAAATTGTTTTACGACGCATGAAAGCGGGAAATTTATTGGAAAATTTGAATTTTATAAACTGTTTTAGGTTGTGCAATCCGTAAATTACAGTTGTGTGTATAAAATATTCAATAAATATGAGATAAGACGGAATAACGAATAAGAACGTTTCCCGATTCATTCATATCGCTCGTCATGTGTGAAAATTCTATATTTTATATTTATATTTATTTATTTATTTATAACAATAATAACGTACATAATAACGTAATAATAATAAAATGACCAGTGTGACCTGACAGGGTGCCCCAATGCGTCACACCAGTTTACAAAACAAAAGAAAGAAAATAACAAAATAAAAACAATAAATATTTCAATTATTCATCTCATTCAAATAGTCTCGTGTTGAGTCTCAAGAAACTAAGTCATCAACATGACGATTGAACAGGTCCAAATGCCCATCAACCAGATTAAGGAACCGGATAGCCTTTACAAGAGACGAGTTATTGAAGGCAGACGTTTTCGTAGGAATAGGTTGGAAAAGTAAATGATGACGCAAAGCTCTACCACATTCAGGCGCCGAAAATTTAAATTCCAATAAAATCGAAGGGTTGTTGATTCTTCCCTTTAATATTCCAAAGAAATATTTGGAAATGGAATTTTAAAAGGAATGAAACTTAACTTAATCTAGTGTATATACAAATTTTTCCTCCAAAAACACTTTCAGCATAAAAATAATCACAAGGAAAGTTGTTTAGCAACAAAATGTCACTCATATGTTACGTAATATGTATGTGACGTATTCGAAAGAATTGCTCAAAAAATACAGATAGATGAGAAAAATAAAAATATACATATACATATACACGCAGACAATAAATGCATTTATACATAATCACAAAAAAACAAAATCAGATAAAGTAAAAATATCAAATAATAAAATACAAAGTAGGGAATGTCTTGCACCTATAGCCAGACCAATATATAAGAACCGACCGCAAACACAAAACATCAAATATCAAAATTCCACTCATAAATCAATTATGAAAATAATGATTTGAAAATAATAATTATGAAAATAATGATTTGAAAATAATAATTATGAAAATAATAATTATGAAAATAATGATTTGAAAAGAATGAAGCAAACAGATTTGTGAACTATGTACATATGTTTAATGTACAAAACCCAATACCCACATGTATGTATGTATAAACAAAGTTCGGTCATTGACCTCGTAACCTTGAATATTATAAAGTATTGAATATCATAGTTATTTAGAGCATTTTTTCTATCGTGACCGCAGTGTTAATGGTCAGCGTACACTGTTCTGAGCGCGAGGGAGTAGTTTCGACTTCGCATTTTCGAATCATTTTTATTTTTCAAATATCGTTAAAAATAAATTGATTTCAATAATTTCAATTAAAAACATATATTTAATTGTTTTATATGAAAACAAAAAAAAAAGTGGTTCAAAAACTCGCTAAATAAAATTACTATAATCACATATTTTTATATGGTGAGAACGAAATTTCAATTAATTTAAAAAAAAGCCGAATTGAAGAATCAGCTTTGGCGTGGTGTTTGAGACCGATAAGCTCAGTTTAGACCTATATGAGGCTATTTTGAGATCAAGGGTTCGACACCGCTGCAATTCTCGACGAAAATTTATTCAAAGTTTAGGCTTTTTATCGATTCATTATGTTCGGCTAGCGTTAGGACACACACACGCACACAGATTAGCGTTTTAATCATGTAATTGGTCAATTACATGCTTAATATATGTACTACTACATAGTTTGGTCATAAAAAAACATACATATGTATTTTTATGTATATATATATATATATATATATATATATATATATATATATATATATATATATATATATACATAAAAATACATATGTATGTTTTTTTATGACCAAACTATGTACTAGTACATATATTAAGCATGTAATTGACCAATTAAATACAAACCGTTGAATTTTTGCGCAATATAAATCACACAAAACTGTTTTCAAATTGACTGAGTAAACTCTAGGAAAATATATACATACATATGTAGTCAATATATAGGTACATATTGTACATATATTTCCTTTTCATATCTTGTTTATTTAATAGCTTACTATTTTATATATGTACATACATAGAAAGCATCGACGAGCACTCTAAGTTTCGTATATTTTATTTGACCGTTAGCTTTTTCGCGATTGGTTGATCTCATTCCGCGAATTTATCTCTCGCGGCTTGTTCAATAATACATACAAATCTACATTAGAAGACAGTTATTGGCCTATCCTCTCCACTCTATGGCCATTCACTTTTCAGACGGCGCAAACGATAGGGATTTTTATCGCCCCCTGATTCACATGTCTTCAAAGAGGGTGCTCGGTGGGGTCCACGGAACCTATTATCCTAAAAACGGACATAAAACAGACAAACTTCCGAGTCGAGAAATTAATAGCCTTTTATGTTCTTTTGAAACGGTGACTAATAGCAACACGTGGCGGGGAGAAATGGATGCGCAGAAAGTGGCCATAAACCGGACAAACGGTATGTATACACAAAAAATAAACAACAAAATATACTGACAGATATACATACATATATATATGTATATACGTGCGCAAACAAGACGTATAAATGATGAACAATGAGATTCCCAAGTATTATCATCCTTTTGTTCAAACATGAAGTCGATTCATTCCTTTTACAATAACATGCTCCCTTGTCTGGGGGATGCTAAATTTTATATGGTGTCATAATTTCTTAATGAGACTTCCAGCAGCATATACTATAGGTTAGCATATAATGCTTTTGAACAAAGTGTTCATGGGTTTAAATCTCAGCGGTTGCTGCTGGCCAGACCCTGGATATGTGATTTCAAGTCAATCGTTTTACCATTTTATCTGATTTTCATTGAAACGGTTCAAACACAATGGTAACCCTTACCCATTTATCAGAAATTTCAAGTTTTCAGCATCCCGAATTTTATGAAATGCTGTAAATTTGACCATATTCATATACATATATGTCTATGTGGATGTTAATTGGTATTTGTATCAATTAATATATATAGTATATAGCCTTGTATAATATTTTGTTTGACCATAGATGTCGTGTCTAATGTAAAACATGATAAAGTAAAAATATGTATATGGGACATACATACTTGTAAAATAATAAAAAAATATATGTTATTAATATGTTTGACCACAATTTGACGCAATGGGTCACTCTGTAATGCCTTCTTCTTTCTTCTTGTTAATGCCTTGTCCGCATCCGGACGTTGGCGACCACCTCGTCGATTATTTGAATATATCCGCATCGGTCTTCAGCGGCTCGGAACAGCTCTTCGGCGCTCATATCGGTCCACATGCGCATGTTTCGAAGCCAAGATAACTTTTTCCTGCCAATCCATTTTTTCCCTTCTATTTTCCCCATGGTTATCAAACGGAGAAATTCGTATTTTGGACCCCGTATCATGTGTCCGAGGTACTCCATCTTTCTCCGCTTGATGACAGAAACAAGTTCCCTGCCTCTCCCCATCATGCCGAGGACAGCTTCGTTTGATATCTTTTTGGTCCACGGAATCTTCAGCATACGCCTATAGACCCACATCTCAAAAGCTTCAATGCGGCTGATCATCTTGGTTTTCAGAGTCCACGTCTCACATCCGTGTAGTAATACTGTCCAGACGTAGCTCTTCGCGAATCTCAACCGCGTATGAAGATTGAGATGCTTGTTTGTAAGCGCCGCCTTCATTTTTACAAATGCTGTTCTAGCCATCTCGATGCGGATTCTTAGATCTTCATCTGGGTCCATCTCTTCATTCAGCCAGGTACCCAGGTATTTGAATCTTTTTACTCTTTCTATCACCTCTCCATCCAAGGTTAGATTCCCGGTGTCTGTTTGCATTCTATCTACTATCATAAATTTTGTCTTCTTTAGATTTATGCGCAGACCTCTTCGATTGCTTTCTTGATGTACACGGTCTAGAGATCTTTGCAGGTCTGCAAAATAATGCAGTGGTCTGTAATGCCACTGCGGTGTAAAAAATAAAATAAGATAAACTTGAAATTCCGTTGAAAGAAATTTTTTTTTACAATCTGTTATTTAAAAACTTTCAGTAAAATTTTTGGTTTATTTTAAATAATCAAAAATTTAAATATTTCAATTTTTGACTGGGATTTGAACCCAATTTGAATTTTTGATTTGTAAGGTGTAATTTTAATTTAAAATCAATTATTTTTACAAATGTTTGTTTATCAGTTGAATTCAAATTGGGTTCAAATTGCGGTCAAAAATTGAAATATTTATTTGATAGCTATGAATACTTCTAATACTAACTATTCAAAACTCCAAGTCATCCGAATAAATATATAAAATGATTAATACGCCCATTTATATTAGTCTGAGAAGACTAGTCCAAAATTAACATGGCCGATTTAAAAATACTTTTACATTATACATATGTATATAAAATAATCTTTGATATAATTGATGCGTTTCCGCCACAGAAATGATGTCACTCATTTAAATTCCATCAATATGGAGGCGAGATGACTATTGATGGTGTCAAAATTAGCGTGAGGGATGAAGGTGGAAAGCGTTTCGAGGTCCTGTCCGCCCCAGGAGACCCCATAGTCAAACTTAAATCGGAAAATGTCTCCTGCAGACGTGGCAGGGATGCGGGAAACGTAAACAACAACATACACAGACGTCAAATATATATTATATCGATATATAATATTTATGCGAACTTTATATTGGAATTATATGTATGTAAATAGGAACACCAATACGTGTATGTATGTATGTGTTTATATTATAATATATCTTAGTTTGTAGAATTTTTTTGGTATATTATACATATATATGTATGTACATATGTATATATTATTTGGAATTAGTCTCATTTCGTCATATTATGCTTTTTTTTTTTTTTTTAAATACGTGTCTGTGACAAACGATATTAATTATATCGCTCGGAAACATGAATAATGTCATACATAGTTTAAACAAATCTTATACGTTTACGTTACGTTATGAATTTTTTCAAACTTTCCTGTTAACCGGAAATGATACCTCTGCTTGTGAGACTCCTCTTTTTATTATTAAAATATTTTTTGAGTTTCAATGAATGTGTGACGCGTATTTAGTTTTATATACGTGTCTGTGACAAACGATATTAATTATATCGCACGGAAACATGAGTAATGTCATACATAGTTTAAACAAATCTTATACGTTTACGTTACGTTGTGAATTTTTTCAAACTTTCCTGTCAACCGGAAATGATACCTCTGCTCGTGAGACTCCTCTTTTTATTATTAAAATATTTTTTTAGTTTCAATGAATGTGTGACACGTATTTAGTTTTATATACGTGTCTGTGACAAACGATATTAATTATATCGCACGGAAACATGAATAATGTCATACATAGTTTAAACAAATCTTATACGTTTACGTTACGTTGTGAATTTTTTCAAACTTTCCTGTCAACCGGAAATGCTACCTCTGCTCGTGAGACTCCTCTTTTCATTATTAAAATATTTTTTTAGTTTCACTGACTGTGTGTGTGTTCGCGTTGCAATATTTGTGAGCTGATTTTGAACGACTTCCATTCTTCCAATCGCTTTTGATATTTTACTGACATACGAGTGTCTTCGACTATATATATATATATATATATATATATATATATATATATATATATATATATATATATATATTTATTTTATTTATTTTTATTACATTTTATACCATGAAGGCCTTACAGGTAAACCTCAATGCGACTTCCTGGCCAATTACAAACAATGCAGCATTTTTAATTATAAACAAGTCGCTGAATTACGAGACACTGACAAACTCGCAAATTAACGAGACATCTATGAATCTATATGTATAAAAATCAATGTCTATCTGTCTGTCTGTCTCGAATAGGCTCCTAAACTAAAGAATCGATTACGATGAAGAAATAGGGAATAAACCTCTTAATAATAATAATATTCGTAATTACCTGCGTTTTTCCGACAAATGGGAACGGGCACGAGAACGAGAACGGGAACAGAATAGGGAACGGGAACAGGAATTGCATGCGTTATTGGGCGTTGCAACGCATGCCGGGTTCGGCTAGTTGTACATAAATTTTATTGTACATTAATCATACCCAAATAGTGGTGACATAGTAGGTACGCAGGTTTTTAGACAATTTTAATCGGGAACCGTTTCAACAATGAGATCAGAGAAATTGACAAATTGAAACGATCAACCTGGAGTCACAAATATCCAGATCTGACCAACAGCACTACAGATATACTCAGAAAAATTCTTTTCATTCGAGGTGAACTCATGGGATCGAACCCGGCGCCTCTCGGTGATAGGCAGAAGCTTAACGACCGAGCTATGCTGCTGGCTAATATTTTGATCATTAACGAAAACATCATCATTTCACCAGAATCGACTGGCAGATCGACGCGATGACAGATGGCTATCAAAAGCGCCTGCTCGCCGCCCTTACCTAACTTCACAGGTTAGATACATATTTTATTTCTTAAATGTAATTTTTTTGCTATGATTTTTATTTATTGTAGGTACTTTTTATATTAAAATATAAAATAACTGATTAACGAATTACGGTTTGTATTATTTTATGCCTACATGTGTACCATGAAATAAAACAGAACAATATTTATTGCTGGCTTAACGATATTTCTACCAGTATAAATTTTACACGCATTTGGTTCCAATATATACACAAATTATTAATAAATAAGACATTGTCTTAGAAGCACATAAACATTGTATTAGAAACGTTCACACTGTCATACATATGTACATATGCATATATGTATGTATGTTTTATTACCATTTAAGAATAAATTTATGCTACTATTTTATTGTCTATAAAAATAACTTTTTAACAGATTTGCCTAAATTTTTGAAAGCTAATCGAAAATCTGTTAAAGTTAATACGTGCCATACTGTGATGGATAGCGAGTGACCAGGACTTAAATTTTATTTTATTTCTTCAAATATACTGAATGCAGGGTCTTCATATTTTATGTATTCCTCATCAAAACCTCTATGATTTGAATTATCCCATTACGAAATAAAATATATATTGATCAATATCAACAGAAATAATTATTTTCGTGGTTATTCCCTTGTAGACGTGTCCCACCGATGAGAGAGAGGGGGAATTCATTACGCGCCGCGCTCAACGGTTAGTGTGAGAATCGCTCTGCTTCCGCCGTCTTTTTTTCATTTTTTGCACTTATTTTATATCATTCCACATTTAAATACACGATTAAATTTTTATGGCTAATTACAACAATTAAACTCGCAGGGTTTGCATTATTTTAACTTAAAACACAGATTTTCAATTGGACGCTTGGAGTCCAACAAAGTGGTTTGCGGATATATTTAGCACTTGCAGGTATAATATATACATCACATCATAATATAATATGTCCATATAATATATAATACAATTATTCAGCTCGTGAAGTCTATTTTGTTTTTGGAAAATATGTTATAAATATTAATATAATATATTTAAATTAATTTATTTCGGAAAGTCAGAATAGATATACGAAATATTTATATTATATTAAAGTTCTATATTATGTTTATTCAACGAATATTAAATTCGCAAGTGGATTCTTGCATAAAAGTACGGCTGCGATCGGAAAAATATTTTTCATATTAGAATTTTTTTCCACGAAAGTAACTTTCATTTCGTCAGTGACGTACCTACATACATATGTACATTCGGAAATATTTTAATCTACATTTCGGAATTGAAGGAAAATATTTTCAATAGTTATCACCAAATATAATACACAAATATACTATATACACATGTACACATGGACATAAATACATACAGCATTATTGAAATGTAATTAAAGTTTAACTATCAATTTAATACTAATTCGTCATATTAGAAGGTGTAAAACGTAATATAATATTTAGTCCAATTTCAATATTATTAAAAATATTCCATTACTCGCCTTTTTATACGATATCTATTGCGGAAATTGGTTTTTAAATACTACTTTAAAACTTGAGAATCAATGGTGCAAAGTTTCGCTTAACTAGAACAAGGTCTAAAAGTGGAACGATGTCATTTTTGATGGGAACCGGTCGACTAATTCCAGATTAATCAAGTTTCAGATCGTTCGAAATTTTAACCTGGCAGTTACATAATTAATCCGATCGCTTTGGAGATTTATATCTCCAAGCTTGAGAGTTTAACTGGTAAACTTTTCTTTACATAGATACATACTATTACATATGTATATATATATACTTTATTATATATAGTAATACGAATATGATGATATAATATGACATATACATATGTACAATAAATTGAAAAATAATTTGAACAGAATTATAAAAAATTTTAAAAAATTTCTATTGAACTAAAATAAGAATACTTTGGTATTCTTTTTGTCCAAATGCAATAAAATATAATAGTAAAAATTATAAAAATAATAATTATAATTATTTAAATTACATATATATGTACATATGTATATACGTATGTATGTAAATATAATATATACAGACAAAAATACATTTATACATACAAACATAATAGCATTATAATAAGAGATAAAGAAAAAAAAATCAAAATACATAATAATCTTGCATCTATGTATGTATGTATATACGGCACTAATACATGTACATATAAGAACCAAAAGTAAATACAAAACATCTCCGCGAGGTCCAAATGGAAGAGAGAAGATCGAAATTCTACTCATACATCACATCCAATTATGAAAATAACGATGAGTGCAGGCTACCAGAAAAATAATATAACAAATATGTAGGTTATATTTTAGGTAAATTATGACAAAATTTAACAATCGGTTTTCGGAAAGTGTAAATTTTAAACTAAAGGTCACCGGAAATCTTCGCAGATACGCTACTTATCCGTGAATATATATTTACAAATTTTTGCCAAAGATTAACGTTATAAAATTTGAATCTCAAAATCAAGTAAGTAAACCCACCCTTAAAAGGAGATATGTATGTAAATAAAAAAACCATAAAATTGTATCTATTGAACCAAAGCTCGGTTTTACAGGCGGTCGGAGAGGTCGTTTTACCGTTACCATATTATTTTATATGCGATTTGAAAGTCAAAATATTTTTCTTCATACGATAACATTAGCTTTCATATGGATGTATATGTACGTACATACGAACAGTGTTGCAATCGCGTCGTGCTATTTTTGTTGTGTGCCATTTTTTTTTGTTTTGAATCCGATGGGGGCCACGTTTATGCCTTAATGCGGGCCTCGCAGACAAATATTAAATACAGAGTCGGCTTCCATCATAGGTTTTTACGAGCCGAAGCCCCGGGGATATATTGTAATATTCGCACTCGGCACATTCCCCCGCGCCAATATCACATATTATAGTTGCCGGTAAACAAAAGTTTGCCAAATATCTGCGTCCTGCTAGGGAAAATGCCACTCGGAGATATGCCACGTTCCGAACAACGCATACAAATATTTATCGTACGTTTATGTGCAAGTATCTATGTATCTGTAGACGACTATATATGTATATGAACATTTGTACATATTCAATATTGCATACACAGTGGGCAAAAATAAAGGTATCGAATTTTGAAAACAAAATTATTGTTATTTCCGCTAGAAATGTACGAATGTAATGCAATTTTTCAATATTTCAATTAAAAAATGCACATTTTCCCCTCTTTTTTTAAAAATAACCTGGGGGTTTGAATAGTCTCGGTGAATACAACAAGATGTTTATACCCTTCGGGTATAGACAGACTAAAACGCAATTTGCTTTAGAACTTTGGCTTTGTCTTAGTCTTTAGTTAAAATAGTGTATAGTATGAATAAAATGTATTATGAAAATTTGTAAGAATTGAATATATTTTTGAGCTTTTTTTCTATTATGCTGTATATACAAGCATTAAAATAAAATTATATCTAATATATAATTTCGAAAGATACTTTGCATATATGTAACCTTGGTTGATTGGTTCGTAGACAACACATTCGATTTATTTTTTTTTCGATTCATAGGCGCCAATTAAATTTTTTTCGATTCAAAGGATTCGAAGTTCCCGGGGCGCAGGCGTCGAGGATGCAGGCGCCGGATATAATTTAGTATACATATAATTTAGAAATAGACTTAGTGTATATGTTTGTTTGTTTGTGACAGTCAATTTAATAAAAAAAAAAATGAGTATTCAAATAAATTTATATAAAATTAAAGCCCACTTTAAAGGTGAAGGAATTTGACCCTTAAAGCCCTCAACATGAGGCCAACACCCCCCAACGAATACAGTCTAAGAGACCCTTTCGTCGGAGAACGAGACGGAATATCGCACAAGAACAACCGCACACCACTGCTCTAATAAATAAACTTACATAAAATAAAACTATTCAAGTAAATTTAATAAATTTTTTACTATTAGATTAGTCAAGTTTAAGCGGCTTATATTACAAATACCGAGCGAAGTCGGGTGAAAACACTAGTTATCAATAAAAATAACATATAAAATAGATAATGATCGTTGGATCAGTAGCTATTAAAATGGTGTGCAGTCTAAACCGCTCGGTTACCTTACTCTAAATCTTACCCGAAGAAAGATTTTATTTGAACATTCTCAAGAAACTCCAAATTGAAATTTTTAAACTAATTCTGGCGTGGTTTTGTCACTGAGCGCTTTTTTCTGGGGCGGTTTTGTCACCGCGTGGTTATGTCTGTCGCGGTTTTGTCGGCGTGGGGTAATGTCGGAGCGCATTTGTCTTAAAAGAGGCTTTTTGTACTCCAGCAACTCACTAGTGAGTCGCGCATCAGCTTGTCTTGTACGCTAGCGTCTCACGGACAAGTTGAATCGACTTCTCTTTTGAAAATTTTAATATTTTAAGTTGAAAAATGATTTTACAAGCACCATTTATGGACGAATTTGGTTACAGAAATTAAAAAATCTAGGATTTGAGTTTTTCGGGATTTTTTAAAAAAAGCAACATATCCCATCAGGGCTTCCACTCAATCAATTATAAATTGAAAGTTTAAATCGTCCATAAATATCTCACGCACATGCACACAAGGTCATAGAAAACTTCTGGGAGTCTCGAATTATGTGAGTCAGCTCGTTTTTTTTTAATGTTCATTTAATTTAAAATCGCTAACGTACAGGTTAATATCATTTCGCAAGTGGCAGCTACGTAACTGGTTTAGATGCATTATGAACATTATAATACACCAGTGTTGTACCCTATGAAATATCATAGCATGGGTGTTGGCATATTAAGTTATTAAATAAAAAAAAAATTAAAAGAAACGTGTCGATCCTGTGTTCGATTCGCACGTGGTAGAATTTTTTTTAAATACCTTGTAAATATATTTATATTTAATTGCTTAGTATGAAATAAAATTGGTAAAAATCTACCTACCTACCTACATATAAACAATATAAAACACCAATAGAAAAGTTTATTATTTAATTAATTAAATAAATTTTCAAGAGATGGCTCTAAATGCTCAGAGACTAAGCGCCATCTATTAGCCTAGAGGAAACATTGATAACAAACAGTATATATATAGAAGTTTATTATTTTGTAATTATATTCGTACGTTTTGTTGGCAGTGTTTCAGCTGTGACGTATGCCGAATCAAAATTACTATTATATTACGGAGAGCGTTATCGCAGACAGACACACAGAATAGCATTATTATCTATGTGATATGTACACATATGAACAATAAAATTTTGAAAATCAATTGAAATCATCGAAATTTGCAAACATAAATAAAATTTGAATTAACCCGCCCCTCCCAAATTTATTTTCAACCTTTGAATCGTTAGCGAGGGTTGAAACCAATTAAATGCCACCGAATAATAGCTTCTCAGGTAATTAAAAGTCATTAGCTTAGTTATTATGTATATGCATATCCATATATGCGTGCGATTCTTAATTAAAAAACATTCTCTTACGTAAAAATGACAATGATAGCATAAAAAACTTAAATGAACTAACAAAATAATAAATATTTGATAATGATATGTAGAAGCTTTTCAAAAAAAACCACCTCTTTTTTCGGCCACTGTATATGTATAAATATGCGCGTTGATATATTCGCGTAAGTGAAAATTCAATAATATCCTTACAAAAGAAATTTATTGAATTTTCTTTTTTCTGAATCGACGGCTAAAAATGCCTCATAAATTTATTGTTTTTTTTCGTAACACATCGTTTCTAAGTGCGTGCCCGAGATATATAGGGAGCTGAAGATATTTCTTTTTTTTATAGTTATTGTCAATGGAAAACAACATCGATGTATAACTTATACGTATAAGTTCACATAAAAATTTGAATTCGGGAATTTTTTCAATACATATGTATAAATAATGTACATCTAATATATAATTTCGAAAGATATTTTGTATGTTAGTATTGTTGGTTGGAAAATGGTTGGGAACTTCGAAAACAACTCAAAATTTCCATGACGACATGGGGATTTGGGATGGGGGGCGCCGGGGGCGAATGCCCCGGGGGGAGCCGCCAGGTTCTGGTATAATATATTATACATCTAGTTGTAAATTCAAGTTGGTTGGCAATTTGGTGAGGAACCGTTTCAACAATAAAATTTAATAAATTGGCAAACTTTGATTGACTTGGAGTCACAAAAATCCAAGTCAGACCAGCAGCACTGCAGATATTGTTTTCAATCGAGGTCAAACCAGGGCTCGAACCCGGGACCAGTGGTTAGGATTAACGCAACCACCGAACTATATTGATGGCAATGTATACATACATATATTTTTGGTAATATCAAATCGTGATGAATATTTTTACTGATCATTGCGGTAGCGACAGATGAATATTTTTTTACTTATCCTTGAAGTTGAAGGCGCAAATATAATTATAAGCGTGTCATAAAAAAATTCAGGATTAAAAACATCGGTCTGCTTAAACAGGAGTTTGTATATTATATACAAAAATGTTTTTGTATACATGTATGTAATATCTTTAATATACGAGACATACAGTCATCATTCATAGATTTTTTAAACTATTACACACCTTGAAAATATTTAAAAAAAACGATTAAAACAATCAATTCTTCCTATATTTTTACTTAATCTATGTACGCAGTAACAATAAATGAAGTTTTGTGATCTGAAGTTTTGTGTTTTGTTTTGTGAAAATCGAACAGTTTACTCTTGTTCGATTTTTCTTCCACTATTTATTTCGATCCCTTAAACATGTGTGCAAATTTCAGGCCAATAAACCAAAATCGACATGATGTAAATTTTTTTCAAATTTTTAAGTAGACCGGAAATGGCATCTCCCATGATAGGTGTACTCTTTTTTTTTAGTTTTTGAATCCAATTATTTCCAAAACCGCTAACTGAATCGGACTGAAGTATTTTTACGTATAATAGAAATTATAAATTTCATAACTGAATATTTTTTGAATATTTTTACCTGAACCGGAAGTAGTACTTCTACTCTTTAGAGCAGAGCATCGTAACCTGTGCACCGCGGTAATATGTGACAGTACTCCGAACAGCACTTCGGCCTAATGCGTGTGAGTGAGATCACGTGTGAGGAAGAAAACCGATGTTAGATAGTGTTTTGTCCCTATGCATATACGGAATAACTAGCGACTGCAAATGAAGTACATACGTATGTATGAAGTACATAAGTATGTGTGTACATAGCTGACAAACTCTACGAGTCGTAAACAATGTGTGCCGCGAATATCCCAGGGTTACGATGCTCTGCTCTAGAGAATCGAGGTTTTTTAATTTATTTATCAGAAACTTTTTGGTTTATTGAACTGAAATTTCATATCTAAAAATTTATGCCTAATAACAAGTTATGTATAAAATTTGGTAAGCATCCGTCAACCGGAAATGGCAGTTTACTCTTCTTTTAATAGTTAATGTGTATCTCGTAAAATGAGTATTTCACTATGTAAAACATTTTCGTACATGTGTTTCATATACATTTACAAACTCGATGACGAAATACACCGAAACATTTTGGAAAACGAGTCTTGATATATTGCAAGTTGGTGGAATGAGGTAGACCCTAAAAACATACATATGTTAGATGTATGCGATTGGGTGCCCGGGTGTATACTACATACATAGGTTATATACATATATACGTACATATATGTATGTATATAATATTATAAAATACTTGTTGTATCATCTGAGCGTCCAATTTTGCCTGACGTCACGTTTGACGGGTCCACCTTTCAAGAACCAACCCCAACACCCCCCCTTCGTTCGCGATTATGATAATTTACGGTCGAATAGACCCGGGGTGGCTTTAAGCCGGAAAAATGACCCGGTCTTTTCCCACACCCCCGCGGCGCCTAACGATAACCACTCGTTCTGTTCGAGTTTTCCCTGAAAAGTGAAAGTCACCCAAGCGCTGATCTCGATTTCCGCGCCGAAATAACGATATAGGCGACGTAATTTTTACAACGCGGCTTGTAAAATTTTACGACGTTATTTTGGTAAAACGCGGTGGCGTCGCCGACGTCGTTTCTCTCCTCTCCCCCCCCCTCCTCCCTTCTTCTCTTCCCTTCGAAAGTTCCCTATTGCTGCTGAAAACGTTCTTATCTTTATTTCGGTTTTTTTATTTATTTTTTCGTACTAACGCAATTTGAGAAGCGTTCGTGTTGGTTGAAGGAAATGCGCGCAAAGGCGTTATGCTAACGCTTACAGAAGAATGGCTATCGAATTTATCCCGTCGTTGAAAATTTTCAACCGTTGGCTTACGGCATGTTCACATCGCGAACAATTTCAATGTATAAATGTCCTCGCTATACCTGTTCATCTTTTGATTTTGTATGTAGAACAGGATTGTCCATCGAATGACGACTATAAAAAGAACATATTGCATTTGAATTTTTATTTTATTTCAATCGAACATGTACACTCGCCTTTACAGATCACTTCAAAGCGACAAGTGTACTAATACAGATACAATACGACCAAGACAATCATTTATACCAGCGGTTCCCAACCTTTTTTGACTCACGTACCACTTGGTAGTATGTACATAGCACTAAATTGTCTCACCATATAAAAATGATTATTAATATATATGCAAATGTAATTATTATATATAGTATTTGCATGGCAAGGAACCAGATAGACTTCATAATAATAAATCAAAGATTCAAGAACTGTGTGAAAGCTGTTAAGACATACCCTGGAGCTGATGTAGGATCTGATCATAACCCAGTTGTTGCAAAAATCAATCTAAAGTTGAAAAAAGTCCATAAAAAGATGAAAAATCAACACATAGATAGAAAAAAGCTAAAAGACAAAGATACACACAGCTTGGTGAAGGAAAAGTTACAAGAAGGGTTCCAAATTTTGGCAGAAACAGTAAACTATGAAAATATAAACGAAGTAAATGAATGCATATGCATGCTTATTACTAAAACCACTGAGGAAAACTTAAAAGGAGGAAGAGAAAGAAGAAGAAAACATTGGACGAACGATGAAATACTGCTGTTGATGGAAGAAAGAAGAATTTACCAAGAAAAGCCCCGAGGCCGGATGAAATTTTAACCGAATTGATTAAATAAATAGACAATAACGGACTGAATATTCTTGTAAAGCTATTCAATAAAATATATGATACAGGAATTATACCAGAAATTTGGTTAAAGTTTACATTCGTCGCCCTCCCTAAAAAGGTGAATGCTAGAAAATGTAGTGATCACAGAACCATTAGTCTCATGAGCCATCTACTAAAAAATTTTCTACGAATAATACATGGTAGAATATATAAAAAATGCGAGGAAAATATTAGTAGAACGCAGTTTGGGTTCAGAAATGGATATGGCACCAGAGAAGCCCTGTGCTGTATACAAATGCTTGGAGAAAAATGTTGTGAAATGAATGTGGACATATATGCCTGTTTCATCGATTTTGACAGAGTTCAACATTCCAAACTAATGGAAACTTTAGTCAAAAATGGTCTTGACAATAGAGATATTAAAATTTTTAGAAATCTCTACTGGCCCCAAAAGGCTGCAGTCAAGGTCGATGACACTCTGACAGCAGACATAAAAATACACAGAGGGGTACGACAAGGTTGCATGCTCTCTCCGATCCTTTTCAACATATACTCGGAAAATATATTCAGAGAGGCACTGGATGAGGTTTCAGATGGGATAACCATAAATGGACAGACTATTAATTACATTCGTTATGCTGACGACACAGTCATTCTTACGGACAGCAAGGAAAGCTTGCAAAAATTAATCGATAAAGTTAACGCGGCTAGTAATAACAGTGGGCTAAGAATGAACGCAGCGAAGACAAAATTTATGATTATTACAAAAAATAAAAAAAAAACTGGAAATGCCTCCCACGCCACTAAAAATAAATGACAAAAACATTGTGAACTAGTGCATCAATATAAATATTTAGGATGCTGGTTGAACGACCAATGGGACCATTCACAAGAGATTAAAATCAGAATGGAGATGGTGCGAAACGCTTTCTTCAAGATGCGTGATCTCCTCTGCAATATAGATTTCAATCTTGACCTAAGGATGAGAATTCTACACTGCTACGTTCTATCTATCTACGACTCAAGCTACAGAGAAAAAGCTGGCAGCATTTGAAATGTGGTGTTTCAGGAGAATGTTGAGGATCCCCTGGGTGGACAGAATCCGAAATGAAGAAGTGTTGAAACGAATGAAAAGAAAACGAGAGTTATTGAGCGTCGTGAAGTGCAGAAAACTCGAATACCTGGGTTATATGATGAGAAATCCGAAATATGAAATCATACAGCTCATATTGCAGGGGAAAGTACAAGGGAAAAGAAGCGTGGGTAGAAGACGCATCTCATGGATGGGCAATCTCCGTGGATGGTACCAATGTGACTCCACAACACTTTTCAGGGCAACCATGGATAGAGAGAAGATACATATATATCATGATATCCAACCTCCTACGAGGAGAGGAATAAAAAGAAGAAGAAGAATGGTAAGGAATGTGAAGACAGGATACACGCAAAATGTAGATCTGTTTTGGTAAAAAAAATTGTGGAAAAAAAGTTATTTGCGGAGTCACAATTATAATTTAATATAATAATAATAAACACACACACACATATATATATATATATATATATATATATATATATATATATATATATATATATATATATATATATATATATATATATATATATATATATATATATATATATATATATATATATATATAATATAATACAAGTTTAGTACCATACGTTGCCCATAACGTTGTTCAAATGCCATCTGTATTAAATTGTTAGGTGACAAAGAATTCTACTCGAATGTTAACTCGAGCAATAAATAGTCGATGTATATTAAATGCATATGAAGTGCATCACGATTCGTTGCATCTCAGAAATGCTCGATACGGATAAGAATACATAAAATTTGCATTGTGAAATTTCAAAATTGGCCAGGTGAAGGGAAGGAAGCCCGACGAATATACCGCCTTCGGAAAAATACACACGTGCATATACATATGTACGTACGTATGCATGTAGCATACAAGAGAATTCTGCTCGAAAGCATAATATGCTAAATACTAGTCCACGCTGCTGGATGAGTAAATTTGATTTACTTGTTTTTTTTTTTATTCAATTACAGTCGACGAATAGCAGTCGAGCGTCACACTAAACAAAAGTTTCAAAACGATCGGAAGAATGTAGGATATAATATCCATATGTTGTCAGACCAATGAGCCAAGTGAAATATATAAGAGCCTTATAAAAATCACAATTAATAGAGTAAATATTTGACTATGGATTCCAATACACACTTTTGGCACTGTAGTGTTATCAATCGATAAATATGTACATATGTAGATATAGATTGCGACGAAATGATTTCGGTGCGTGTTTTGAATAATAATTTTAATAAATTACATGGTGTTTTAAAAATTTTCTTTTGTGGGTGGAAAATAAATAAATTTGTTTTTGTATAAAGTGAATTTAAATTTTAAAAATGGTTAGTATAATTATAAATGGTATCAAAAGTAAATCACAGTGTTTGTTAAATTATGTACAAACTTTTTAAATCAAAAAGACGTTTGGCAAAAGAGCATAAACTATTGCTATGGAGACTACGTACTAAAGGTACGTTGTAAATATTCACGTTGTCTTATATTGCTGTGGATTTTTGTTTCATAATGTTAATTTTATATGTATATCATCTTTAACTTTTTAGGTTGCTGTGAAGGTAGGAGATTTAATTTATTTTTATACATACATAAACAATTTAAATCGTCCTTCAGTTTCACTATATCTCACTGCCCATATTTTGATTTGATAGCATTATATTTAATTTATCGAGGCAAAAATATTATTTAGAGTTTCAATTTAAAAATTTTCATAATCATTTTCGTTGGTGAAAATATATATGGAGGGGGAATCAAAATTTAAAATTCCAAAATCTATGTACATGTACATATGTATATATGTATGTTACAGTCCAAGTGTACATTTCGTTCGTTGTTCGAGTATGTACTAGGTTTTTCATACTGGAACACGTTTAAGTGTACAAAAAAGAACAAATTGACTATGTATGTAGTTTGTTTATGTATAAATTATGTACATATAAATAAAAAATTTAAGTTTCTCAATCGTTTGTCCCGTCTTCTATATACAAACATATATGTATATGCTTACCCTGGGTTGCAATATTATTAACATTAGTGGAAACGGGAATTATGGCGACGTTGTAATGTGGTTTCCATAGAATTTCCTTTTTAAGTACTTGGCGTTTTGAAATCTCAAAGTTTTTGACAGCTCAAAAGTTTTGATAGTTAAAAGAAGATAATTTTTGACTGTTTACACTAACTGTTAAACTAGTATGTTCGTGAATGAACTGGAGTGAATACTTGGACTGTAACATCTAATATATAATTTCGAAAGAGACTTTGTATGTAAGGTTTGTTGGGAACATCGAAAACAAATCAAAATGACGACGATATCAACATTGTTGAATATTTTTTTTTTCTATTCAAATAAATTTAATAAAAAAACAAATGAATGTTAACTATTAGATTGTTTTGCCATGTTTAAGCTGTTTATATAACAAATACCGAGCGAAGCCGGGTGAAACCACTAGTACAATATACATTTATTTTTAGTGACGTTATTATAAGCACATGGTATTATCCTTATAGAATCAAATATGAGTTTGTTGAATTAACTTCGTATTAATTAAAAAGGCGATAATGAGGTTCTTCATAAAGAAGCATGATGATTTATCGGTACGAAAGCTATCGTTCAGAATGACTTCTTTTCAAATCGGAACTATTCAATACTAGGCTCCAAAGCAAGAATTGACTCAACAGAAACATACATAATAACTGTATTTAATTGAGAAATGTCTTTCACATGTAAGGGGTTGGAGGAAAAGGAGGAATGAGAAAAAAAAGTAATTACGCGTAGTGGTTTCGCTTATTTTTCGGCATTGAATCAAATAGTCCTTTTATTAGCCGTTCAATAGGCCGAAGAAAATGTCAAAAGCTACATTATTGATAAACCCATTTATTTGATTGAAGAAAAAAAATTACATGATATAAATACAATCGCTTAGTGGTCACGAAAGTGCAATTAATTAAGTTTAGATTTTTTATTGTTTAGAATATTTACAATAGTTCTATTCTAAGAATAGTATACATATAATCGTGCGCGGTCTTTTGGCCGAATGGACACTTGGCCGACGGACTTTTGGCCGAACGGATATTATTAGGCCTAACGTTCATTACGCCGATGGACGTTTGGCCGAACGGTCATTTGACCGATTGATATTTTTAATTGCTTTAATTTATTTTTAATAAGCAATGGATGGTGAATGGCTGTGTATGATGATGAAAAATTAGAATAAAAAAAATGTCGTTGAAGATTATTATTTTATTGATTTGAATTATTATGTAATTGCCTCGTTAGAAATAGTATAAAAATGAAACAAAATTATCAATCGTCTAATTACTAAATGTAAATATTATTTTCAAATAATTTTGGATTTTGATCGATTTTTAAAAATATCGAAATTATTCAAAACTCACTAAAAATAGATACATTATTCAGAAATCACTTTGTTATATTATAAAATTTGATAAATTTAAACAATCAAAATTTGAATCGGCTAAATTTCTGTTGGCTTTTTTTGGTTTTTGTTTGGCAAATTTCTGTGTTCGTTCGGTCAAGTGTCCGTTCGGCCAATCGTCTTTTCGCCTAGTGTCCGTCGGCCAAACGTGTACATTCGGTCAATAGTCCGTCAAGCACATTTAATATGTAGTAATCTTTTAGTTTTTGATCCAATTATTATTTAGGTCAAGCGACTGCTTAGTGGCAAAGAAGTCGTGGGCTCGAAACCTGCCCGGATTCAAAAAACTATTCGATGATTATGAATGTCTGTTTTGAATGGCTATAAAATCCAAATTAGCCGTCTCTAGTGACGATTTTTCAATTTTATCTTACCTAAATAGTGGGATAGTTAAAAACTAAATTGGTTAGTTAACCACTATTCTCACAAATTTGGCTTGTTGGTATTTGTCAATTTTTGACAAACATATGGTTGTAATTTGCATATATCGTTATAAAATTGTGATATGTGGTTGTGTTGTATTGTATATGTTGCAGTAAGAGCGTCAAATCTCGAAAAAGTATACACTGAATAGTAACTATATACACTAACTATGGTTTTTAGACGCTAGATTCCGCAAATACTCTTACTAGACAAAGTATACACTGACGCGGAAATTCATGTAATTGCTGCTGTGCACTAGAAAATCTGCTAACGGATGCAATTTGATTAGTTTGACAGCTGACCAAAGTTTGACGTTGCTCTTCCAATGAATTTTATACTCAAAAATATAACTGGTTGTGTTCATATAACTAATTTATTGTTGAATTGATACAAAATAGACAACAATTAACAAGGTATCCACTATAGAATATATCCACTATAGGTAATCCACTGTAGAAGTTTTACAATTACGTACATCCTTATTACCTACGATTTTAGATTGGGTTAGGTTAGGTTAGTTTATATTTTATTTCATTCATTAACAATATGTTCTTCGATATAATGTCGCATTCTTTCAGTTTTTAGTTTAATTCGTCATAGGCCGACTATATACTTGTTAAGAATGTTAAGAATTCCTTTCGTAAACATTTACTGCGTACGGATAGCTAGTGTATGAATTTAGAAGTTAACGTGTTCATTCAATTTTCACTGGGTGATTTTTGATGATGCATACACTTACTAGTCAGTTTATAGGCTGGGCAAACTTTTCGAATGAAGGGCCGCATTAGAAATTAAAAATGATCGTCGGGCCGCAAGTAAAATACTATTTATAGATACATTATTTATTACCATGAAAAAGAATTTCAACATAAAAAAATAAGTGAGCCTTAATAACCAAAAAATTTGGCGTCCCGCAAATAAAATCGAATCGGGCCGCAGTTTGCTCAGACCTGGCTTATACTGATTCGAGATTTACATTCTTATTGTTTCAACACTATTATTATTTTACTTTAGTGGCGTATTATGAACACTTTTAATGATATATTTGTAAAATGAAATGAATAAGAAACTAGGACAATATACACATGGACATATATAAATCTTCACTGCGTTGAAGAGTGCACGTTCTTTGATCTTTCGCAATATACGTATTTCAAAAAAAAAAAAGACAAAAGCATAGTGTGAACCCTCGAGTACCTTTGCGTATCAGATTGCGATTTCGTTTGCGGCCGGAAAAACAGCTAAAGGTGCGAAAAATCGCTTCGAGTGGAAAATTCCGAGGATTATCCAGCCGTAACGCGTTTTTCAACCTGTCGCATTCGGACAACCCTGTCCCGTCTACACTGAAAGTCCGATATTCCGACAAAAAAGACGTGCCCGAGGCGGAAATGCACATATGTACATACACACGTGCTATTTAATACGTCGAGGGGAAGAGGTGGGAGGAGGCAAGGGGGGGGGTGGGGGGTGGTAGAGGGGGATGACGGCGTTCACGTGCCTTTGCTTCGATGATTTTAATCAGCGATAACACGCCGCACCAGTATTTCAGTGCCGAGTCCAAAGAGAGAGGATCATTTCAGCCCCGTGGATTAGGCGGGATAATAAGTGCGAGCATTGAGGGGGAAATTATTAGGAGGAAAGGTTCCCGTTGCGGGGTCCAATCGACCCTTAAAATAAATATGCTGAGGCCGACGTGACTCGGCGGGAAGGAAACATTTTATTAGTACCCAGGACCCCGGGTAATGGCCACTCCGGGTGCGGGTTTCTTTTTCGGCGCTCAAATGCACACGCATTCAAGGAAAAACGAAAAAAAAAATCCAAAAGATGAGATTTTCACTTACACACAGAAGTGAAGTACTGTGTGGAGTGGAGTGTAGCTCTGTACAGTGTCGGTAAAATATATGTACATATTACATATGTACGGCGTGTTTTAAATTGTTCTCTATATGCATTATATGGGTGACCGGACAAAGCCGCGCCGACAAACTCACGCTGACAATGCAAAATAGAGCTCTAAAATTAAATTAAAATAAGTTATTTTACAAATTTACTTGAGTAAGTTGGTATTTGAAAACCAGGTATTCCGCATATTTCCGTATATTTTCAAAATTTGAAATTAGGTTTTTAAATTAAATAAGTCAATTTAAAATACGCAAAAATAAATGATGCAATAATTTTACACAAAAAAGTTAGAAATTTATTTCTCATTTGTATGTACATACATATGTATATATTCGGAACACAAAAAATCATAAAACAAAATTCTAACCTGGTTATAATAGTCGAACTTTACATGAATTCCGAGCGGAAAGGGTTCAATATATTTTTTAATTTTATACGATATGTAATCATTCGGATTTTAATGACGCCTGTCATTAAAATCCATTTAAAAAATAAACAAAAAATATTGTATAAACATATTGAAAAAATATTGTATTTTAAGTTTTAGAATAATCAATTAATTTTTACTTCATCTATGTATGTATGTAAGTAGATGAAGTTTTGTGATCATGCGAAAATTCGAAATCGAGATTTTGGCTGATTCGAACTCATAATCGATCACTGATAACGTTTTAATGATCTAGAAAAAATGTATGTTAGTGTGTGTCTGTGTATTTTGGGTATTTTTTGATCACCGTTAGTCCTATCGAACTGAAACTGAAATTCATATCCAGAGATGTAAATTTTTTTCAAATTTTTAAGTCGACCGGAAATGGCACCTCCCATTATACATATGTAGGTGTCCTCTTTTTTTAAGTTCTTAAATCCAATTATCTCCCAAACCGCTAAATAAATTGGACTGAAATTTTTATACATGTGATAGAAATTATAATCTTTATAACCTAATATTTGTAATACATATCCATATGTAAATTGCTTAATCATGGCTTATCTGATAGTAAACATTCATTTGTTTTTTTATTAAATAAATTTGAATCGGAAAAAAAAAATTAACGACAGTCAATTTGAAATGAATTACATCACATACCTTTAGTTATTGTTATATCTTAGTTTTCGCCATATTGCTCACCATAGATGTCTCTGTGGTTGTTTATCGAATATAAACATTCGTATTGTTACATGAAAGTTATTCATCGATATTTATCGTATTCATACGATGTTTGTAATATCTGACCATAGATGTCAGATATTGTTTAGATTTACATGTATCTATGTAATAATTATGTGGACCAGGAAGGCGCATTTGGGGTTTACCTGTTAAGCCTTCCTGGTATATTTGTATATACATACATATGTATGTATGTAAAAAATAAAAATAAAAATAAAATACACACATACAACGATTAGCCTTTTTAAATAAAAGGGAACAGGTACTGAAACAGGAATCGGGAACCGGAACTGAAAAAAGAATACGGTTCCGGAACTGAAAAAGAAATCGGGATACGAAACTGACACAGGAATCCGGAACCGGAAATGAAAAAGGAATATGGATCCGGAAATGAAAAAAGAATCCGGATACAGAACTGAATAAAGAATCTGGAACAGGAACTGAAATCAGAATCGAGATCTAAATCGAAAACGGAATCGAATTCGATATCGATATCGTCGTCATAGAAAATTATATTTTTTCGATAACGCCACTGATTATACCACCCAAGGCTTATATACGGGTCTACGTGACGAGACAGAATGTTAAATTACAGAAAACACAAATATCGAAAGGCAAAGATCGAAAATCGAAAGATCTTAAGTCGAAAGATTAAAAAAAAATGGTGCATGGTAAACGGTACGTTTGTTTGAAAACGGTGTGTTTTTAGGTTCGCTTTAATATATTTTTTGATTTTTTCATCAAAAACTTTTTTTTTTAAATGGCTCCAAAAAAACCATTTCAGAAGATGTGAAAGTGGCCATTGCAACCCTTATTAGTGAAAAGACATACATATAGTTACAGAAAAATTGCAAAAAAAATTCATTATTCTCACCCTACGGTAGCCTATATAGCACAATTGGTGTAATCGGGAGTTTCTCCAACTACTACATTATTTTTATTTTATTTTATTTTATTAATTGAAAAATCAACAGTCAGGATGTACAGAGATAGGTATAAAAAAAACAAAAAGTAAATAAATAATATATGTAACATCCGAGTCTAATAATAGATTTTTACAAAAATGAAAAAGATAAATATAAGGAAAACAAATTAAAAAGTAAAGAATAAAGGCATGACAAAATATGTAGTACATTGCATAATTAAACTATAGTATTAAAATATTTGGAAAAGGTTATAAGATAGAATATAAGAAGAAATTGAAATTTACAAATATAAAACAAATGAAAAAGGTAAATACAAAATAAACAAATGAAAAGGAAAATAATGAAAGCTATAATATGATTAAATAGCACATTACATAACTAAACTAAAGTATAAAAATAATAAAGTATAATAATTATACGACAAATGTGGGAGAAAACGAAAAACCACACCACGAACGGATCGAAAAATCATCACCATAGCTTTGGAGAACCGTAAGGTGCCTAATAAAGGCATTCAAGCTATTCTGAACCAAGAGGGTATCGATATTTCCACAAGGACGATGCAACGTAGATTTCGTGAAGTTAACGTCAAGAGCCGAACTCCCATAAAAAAGCCAAAATTGACACCAACGATGAAAAAAGGTCAGGAATATCAGCAATGGACTGTTGATGATTGGAAAAAGGTATTGTTTAAATATTAATATTAAACTAAAAAATACTTGATAACCTCCTATGTACTAATTTTTCATTCATTTTAGGTTTGTTTCTCTGCCTAAACCATTGTAAGTACAATGAATGTACAATCAGAAGACGACCTTCCGAGAAGCTGAGCGACGAATGCACCATTCAAACAACAAAATATAATGCATCTGTATGGTGTGGTCCGTTATTAACGGAAAAGGGGCTGGACCCGTACATTGGGGCAGGATCAATACAAAAAAATTTGTTGAATGGATTTTTGCCTTATTTTGAATCAGACGGGATGGATGCACATAATTACATTTTTATGCAAAATGTCACACGGCCAAAACAATTAACAACTACCTGACCAAAAAAAATATTCGAATTTTGTTATGGCCAGGTAATCGTTATCACCGGATTTAAATCCGATTGAAAATTGTTGGGGGTATTAAAAAGTATTTTTTATAACAGCCCTAATACTACGTTAGATAATTTAAAAGAAAAAATAATAGATACATGGAAAAATAATTCAAAAATCAAAAAAAACAATACAGTCATGCATAGAGATCAATTCGGGCTGTTATAACAAATAGGGGAGGGCCAACTAAATATTAAGTTAATTACAGTTTTTTTTTTGTAAATATTATTGATGAATATATTATGCGTGTAAAATAAAAAGTTTTGTTTCATTTCCTGTTTTAAAATTTAACAAAATCGACAAAAAACGAGTTTTACGCTAGTGGTGAGAACTTCCTGTCATGGGTCTGTATGTAGCTGACTGTCAAACATAGCAGTGTCACGTTTGCCACCTTTGACGAAAAAAATCAGCGCAAACAGAAAAGTAGACGTGCAGTTGACACGCCAGTAATTGGCTTGTTCAAAGGCCACTTAACGACATAAATAAGCGTTTGTTGGTCGTTGGTGTGCACGACCATAATAAATTAAACGCGCGCGTTTAAACTTACAGGTGGCAAGTTAATGGAAAATTTATGTAGATAGTAACCGGCGGGCAAAGTTACACTATCGATTACCTCTTGCAAGTATCCAAGTGAGCATACACACACACACACACCCACCCACCCACCCACTTGGCGAAACATTAATTTAGATCTCCGGATGGCTACAGATTCGGGAGCCGGAAAGATCGTCCGGATTACCGTTCGCGGTGGTGCTATTAATTTTCACGGATTTTTTGCCCGGATAAACCGGGCGCGAAAACTGAAGAAGTAAATAACGGAAATCGATACGCGCCGTGTGAGGCTCCCTAATCCCGGATAATTCCGGTTAAAATCGTTCTGTTTTTGTTTGCATTGTCCCCTAATTGTTGGCGGAGCTAAGAAGCAGTCGTTTAGTATGTGTGTGATTAGCCGATTTTTGGTTCGTACGAGAACACTGTTGAGTTTCGTTAGTTGGTTTTATGTCAGTGTTTTTTATTGATGCAAAGCGTGTCTTGTGTGTAATATTAGTGCTGTTAATGGAGTTGTTTTCAGATAAATATGTCATCATTATCGTCATAATTTAAAGTCATTCACCATCGACCGCTGGATGAACGACTCTTCGACACGCTTCTATTCGTATCTGTTTTGTACAATTCTCATCCATCTCACATCACATTTTGTTTCATTTTTTTATTTTTCACACATCATTTACCGATCGCATTAGAATTTTCTGATAAAATAAAAATACTGCAATTGAAAAACAACTCTTATAAACGTGGTAAAGTGAAAATTTTGTAAAATTAGCTCATAATATTACGAAAAAAAAACGTGTAAAAAAATATATATATTTTTGACTTCGTTAGATAATCAGTTAGACATGTTTTAAAGAAATAAAACATCATTAAAAAAAACGTCTGACTATTGATTCCAATACTCACTTTTGGCTTAGCAATACTAAGTTTTGAATTAGAGACTGCAGAAGCCAAAAATCTGTAAAAATTGCATATTTTTTTATAAAACGAGAGCAAGCCAAAAATAAAATTTGTCACATTCGAATTCAGTGATGTTTCCGCTCCGATATGTAAAAAAACGTGATTTTTTGTAAAAAAAGTAGTTTATTGATTTTTAATAGTCCGGTAGTTTACCGGTAAAACGGTAATTTGTAAAAAAATATTACTGGTCAGCTGAAATTAGGGTAAATTGGACTCCTTATTATGTATGTACATATGTACATACCTACATACATATATACATATGTATAAAAATATTGATGAAATGTATATATCTTTTCATAATTATATTGTATATAATGTTAAATAGTGTTTATGTCTTCATTTTTTTTAAATAAACTTAATTTTTTTTTAATTAATTAATCTTATTTTATATTCTAATATTCTTCAAATATCAATATTTGTGTACATATATACACAATGTTTTAATTAAATTTCTAAATATTGTAATTTATTTTTAAATTAAATTGTCATTGGATTAATTTTTTTTTTGGTATCATTGGATTGATAATTTTACAAATTTTATACAAACATATTTAAAGTATTTTTAAAAGTGACTTTCAAAAGTGAATTAGCTTGCTGTATTTAAACATATATTCTAGAAATCATGCGGGAAGTCAAGTACCTGGGACACCTGCTGACGGAGAATCTCTCTGATGACCGTGACATCGAAAGGCAAATGAGAGCAATCTGTGTAAGTGCAAATATGCTAGAAAATATAATGCAGTTTTGTGATTATGAAAAAATTCAACCTCAAGATTTTAGATCAGAACTGATTATTAGTCACAATTTTTTCATGGTTTACAAAAAATGTACGTGTGTGTGTGTTATTATATTGATGTACATATGTGTGTGCAAAACACTGAAACTTGGTATCGGTTATTCAAGTGCTTATGGTTACGATTTTTTTGTGCTGTAATTTTAGTATGATGATAATTTAAGGTAAAAATGTAAACAATTTAAATGGCTTTTAATATTTATTTATGGTACAACATTTAAAGATCAAGTGACTGCAATTTGACGAACGATAATTTATTTCATTTTGATTTTCTTCCTCCTTTTCTGACTTTGGACTTGCCCCTGATCTTGGAAGCAACTCTTGCGACGCTATTAGATCTGGATCGAGACTTTGATCTTCCTCTTTGAGCCTTAGATCTGGCATTGCTGGGAGAGGCTGCTGCTTCTTGCTGTCGCTGTTCCTTTTTTGGTTGCATGTTTAGTATTTGAAGTAATTAAGTTTATAAATTTAAAAGATGTGTCTACTCCCGTATGTCTAAAGTCGGAATGAGAGTCAAAAAAAAAGACAAAGGAATATTAATAAAAATAAAACACAAATGTATTCAAAATATTTGAATTTTTCAATTCAAATCAAATGATTTTTTTTCACATTTACATACACAGATATAATATAATACGTTGTAAAATAGTATGTTATGTATTCGTCAGACGATTTTTCGAAGCAAATAATGATACATTTTCAAACGACCATAAAGTATTTGTATTCGAATATACTTTTTATAAAGTATTCGAATATACTTCGAATATACTTTTTATAAAGTATTCGAAGTATATTCGAATGTTTTATTTATTCTATTGATAGTTTATTCGGGATGTATGTACACAAGGCAAAGGAGAGCAATTTATGTAAGAGTAAATATGCTAGCAAGACGGTTTTACCACTCCAGTAAAGAGGTTAAGAGACAATTATTAAGTTTATTTGTACTAGCCTCTATACTAGAGAATTATGGACGAGATACAAGCGGGAGACAATGAAGAGGATAATAGTTCAATAGAACAACTGCTACCGTGACCACTCAGGGCTACAAGGGGTTGTAGTGCGTCGCTGATGTTCGTAGAGGAGCGCGTGTCCCACTGTGAAGCCATTCTCAGGATGAGAGCGGCCTCCCTACGTCGTCGATTATTTATGCCATCTAATTGTCTTCTTGCTGCCACGTCTTCTCATTTGTGCTCGTCCCTATGTTCGGTGGATGGAACGACTCCACCGACCGCCTTAAATATACATTAAATTGACTACTTTTAGTCGAACCGATCTTACGTAAAATGAATATTCTATCACATTCAACCCTCACTCAATCCACGTTGACCAATTACATGTCGTTTCAGTTTCACATTGTATTTTGGTCAAGAGATACAACATTGTTCGTGATTACAGCAGTTGGTAGAATTTGACTTTTATTTTCTGTTAGTTTTGAGTTCGTGTTTCGCATTTTGAAATATTTAGATTAATAAAATTTTAATATAACATACGTAAGTTATTGATATTATTAATTTATTTAAGGAATACGTATATATTTTATATTAATGGAAATTTATATTTTTGGATGATAAGAGCAATTGTCAACGTCATGTTATAGACAATAAAACTTACAGTAATATTATTAAAGACCTTGCATTGAATTATCATCATATATATGTACATATATAGAATAATATCGCTATATAGTATGAAGGTAGGTAATTTTACCATTTACACAAAACAATTAAATATAAATATGAAATTAAATATATTTAAAAGGTATTTGAAAAAAGGAGGTATGTAAAAAATTCGATCGCGTGCGGATCGAAAAAATGACCGACGACACATTTCTTTTAAATTTTTATTTTTATTTAATTACTTAATACGCCAACACCCATGCGATGAAATGTCATCAGGTACAACGTTCGTATTATAATAATATGATACAGTTAAATAAGAAATAATTAAAAAAAAATAAAGAATTGGGGATTACACCATTCTCCATATTGTCTGGAATAAAATTTACTATTATTATTATTTACTATGGTAGTTTGTGAGATTTTATATAAAGATATTATATTTTATAGCCAGCAGCATAGCTCAGTCGTTAAGCTTATGCCTATCACCGAGAGGCGCCGGGTTCGATCCCATGAGCTGAATGCAATTGAAAAGAATTTTTCTGAGTAAATCTGTAGTGCTGCTGGTCAGACTTGGCTATTTGTGACTCCAGGTCGATCGGTTCCTATCAGAGTTTGCCAATTTTTCTGATTTCCTTGTTGAAACGGTTCCCGATTAAAATTGGCTAAAAAGCCTTCCTACCTACTATGTCATCACCATTTTGAGTATGATTAATCTATATATAATATATATATATATATATATATATATATATATATATATATATATATATATATATATATATATATATATATATATATATAAAAGTGAATGTCTGTGTGTGTGTCTCGAATAGGCTCCTAAACCACTGAACCGATTACGATGGAACTTTCAGGATTTATTGTATGCATGTCCGGGAAGATTAGTGTGAAAAAAAACGGGAACGGAAACGGGAAAAACGGGAGTGAGTGTCATTGCAACGCAATAATTTCAAATGTGTTCGCTGCCTGCGTTTTTCCGACAAATGGGAACGGGAACGAGATTGGGAACGAGAACGGGAACGGGAGCGGAAACAGGAACGGGAATGGGAATTGCATGCGTTATTATGGCATTGCAACGCATGTAGGGTTCAGCTAGTGTACAATAAAATTTATGCAAAATTCATAGATGTCTCGTTAATTTGCGAGTTTTCAGTGTCTCGTAATTCAACGACTTGTGTATTGAAAAGGCTGCATTGTATGTATGTAAAAAGAACAAAAATAACATTTTTGGCGATCAAAGAGGAGTTGGTTATGGAAAGAGGAGGTAAGACGAGAAGCTCCTTTCTCATCATTCCAATTTCAGTGTTGTAAATTTTCGTGACGCTGACGTCACATCAAAACAATTCGCATTTTTTTCACAAAGAAGTTTTACTTCGAAAATCGTCAAAGTGTGTCTATATGTACATATATTGTTACTTATTGTAAGACGTAAATGAAGCTTTTAAATAGTTTTCTGTTACTTTTGAAATCGTATGAAAGGACGTTGAATGAGTGAATGACAATGTTGGCTGTCGGCTGCAAATTTCCGGTGCACAATCTTGACTTGTTGACTTGTTGGAATTGAAAATTTCGAATCTCGTCGATTTGAACGCGAACGTATGTACGTGCTATGTGTGTATGTATGTGCGTATACCTACGTATTATAACGGTGGGAATTTTATTTGCGAAAATGTGAGAAATTAGACGTAGGCGAATGTTGTGACGGATGTGTACGTCGGCGTTACGTGACGTGATACAGTGCACGCGTTTTCATTAATTTTCCTCTCGGCCGAGAGACAGGTAGATTCGAGCATATTTCAGGCCAGACGGCTGACACGTAATTTTCAGGCCCGATTTTCAGCACTTGAGTGTCGTAACCATCCCCGCTCGGCACTATTCCCATAAACCCCGTTCCGAAACGAGTGTTTATCCCCCGTGGGAGGGTGTGACTGGCCATCGCATCGTCGTCTTCGGCTCCAGCATCAGACCGTGAAATGGCTGCTGATTTGTCAACGTCAACGTCCGTTGAAAATGAGCGTCGTCGTTCGTTGCTAACGACACACTCGTAGCACTGCACAAGTGCACACTACACAGGAAAGTGTCACTATACGAACGAGTTAACAAATTTTTATATTCTATCGCCAAGTTTGTTACAAAAATTACTAACAAACTAACCAGTAGATTCTTGCTTGCTTCACAAGTAGCAAAAAACAGACACTATTCGTAAAAATCTTGAATTTGCAATTAAAATAATGACGGAACACTTCACTAAGTGGAAAATTCAAATTAATCAAACCAAAACAGACGCTATATTCTTTAGTGTTAGAAAGCATAAGCCAAGTTCAGATCTGAAAATCCCCTCTGGAGAAAGTCTGAAATGGCAGTCAGTAATAAAATATTTAGGAGTAACGTTCGATAGAAGAATGAGATGGTCACCTCACATTGAGGCAGCGAAATGCAAGGCGATGCGGGGTTTATCCTCAATATACCCAATATTTAATCGCCGTAGGTATCAACTCAAAATAAAATAAAATTATATCGCGCGCTCATAATACCATTATTAACCTATGCTTCACCTGTATGGAATAACGCCTCGAATCCTTTCCAAACTCCAAATAATACAAAATAAATCCCTAAAAATAATTTATAATACACCAATAAATACTAACTTGAAAAAGCTGCATGCTATAAATAATATTCTGTTTGTTACAGACATTACTAACAAACTAGCCAGTAGATTATATGACAGAACCACTATTAAACATACTAACACACCTGTGAAGAGTCTCGGTGATTACAACAAAATGTCTATACCGTTCAGGTATAAACACAGATTATCTAAACACAATCTGCTTTAGATCGTCGACTTTAGAGAGTCTTTAATTAATATTATGTATTATATGTATTATGAGCATTTATAAGAATTGTAAATAGGTTTTTGAGCTTTTTTTTCCTATTATGCTGTACATTAACATTAGAATAATATAATACTATGATTACTAAAAAATTTAATTAAAATTTTAAAATAGAAAATACTTAGTAGATCAGTAGCTATTAAAATAGATATAAGATCTATTGTGAACATAATTTAGTAATAATAAAAAGCATTTAAAAATCAAATACACAAAACATTGATATAACGCTCATAAACAAAAACTATGATAGATGATAAGATGTTTATGATACTTATTGAATTATCTTTGAATATGTTGGTAATTTTGGATTATTGTGTCTATGGATTTAATAAATTGAATTGGTTCGATCTGTGTTTATGCATGTACTAATTCTAAAAAAAATCTATCGCCACGAGATTTATCCACGGATTTCTGCAATGGAAATAGACTTCGCTATTCAAAATTTGGTCGCATTCTACATCTGGTTTCGTCTGTTTGACCTACATATTTATACTATACTGTTTGACCTACATATTTATCGGGCTTCGTTCGGTATTTGTAATATAAACGGAAACAAATTAAATGGTCAGAATTTAAAACACCTTTTGGTCAGAATAAAAATGTTAAGTGGTCATAATAACAATAAAGGATAATCAGAAAAAAAATAATAAAAAATTATAATTAACATTCGCAATGAATGGTGACAGTATATAAAATAAGTATTCATAACGACAAAAAATGCGAATACAAGTTCAAAATAATATATTTTTGGTATCTTTTGACAGGTATTGAAATGTCAAAAATGTTGCCAGTCACAATAAAATATAGAGTGAAAAAGGAAAATATTAATTATTTTTTATTAAATTAAATTAATTAAACAGTCATTTGTTTTATTTTATTAAATTTAACGTCACGGATTCGACCACCTAAACCTTACTTATATACATTAAACCTTACAAAGCCTCTTTCGAAATTATATACTAGATTATACATACATATGTACATATATGTATGTTCATATTTTGTATCGGATTGTTGTTGGTGATGTATTTAGTGCACAACTGCGAGCTTCCTTGAAGTGCATTTGAAGATGTTTCGCTTGAAAATTAGACGTATGGTTTGTCTTGACATGCTCTGATCTCAAAATTATGCATATGAATGTACGTACATATATACATATATATTTACTGGTTATTATCAAAGCCACGACATACATACATACATAGTTCACCGGCAAATTATTTGCATATCAGTTGAGAGGTTCAAATTCGGTTTTCTCGGTGATTTTGTGTCGATGAAATCTAAACCGAATTACATACTTTTCTTAGCGCAAAAATTATAATTCATAATTTAGAATGTAAATGAGAAACGACTTGGAAAATAGTACATGTCTGCCATGTTAAGAATTGAGGATAAGATTTAAAAAAAATATAGGTGCATATTATATATTTGTATAAGTTATTTCGGTAAACTAAAAGACAGTTTTACGTATGCAAAAGAGTATTTCTTTTCGATAATACTCTTTAAAAGTTGTGAGCTTTTCTTACAAGAAGGCTTTGATGTGCTTTTGTAACTGAACAACGTTAGGAAAATATATAAATAAAGGAAATAATTTCTTCCTTCATGTTCCTCCAAAGAAATAATATTTTGAAAATAAAAGTCGTTGAAGGCTTTCTTGGGCTTAATTTGAACATAAAAAATATCACCTTTAACTTGACTAATAAAAATTTACAAACTTTATGAAATATGAGGCCAAAATTACCTATTTAGAAGCAAAATATCATGTTTTTTGTCGACACAGGTAATTTTGACCTCCTTACATTTAATAAAATTCTTATTTTTTATGTTTAGATTATTATTTAAGCTCTCAACGATATTTATTTTCAGAAAAATCATCGAAACATGAAAAAAAGACGATTTTATGAAAATAGCGCTTTCTCCATACAAACATCCATTTGAATTTTCGTTTATCAGTCAAAACTTTTCACAATCAACTCAGTTAAACTCTCATATGTGAATAATAGTCTTTTTTTTAATAGAAGAAAACGAAACTATTCTCGAAAAAGACATACATATATGTATGTATATGAAAAAAATCGTAATTTTTTGAGATAAATCTGGTTGAGAGCACAGGACATTGTATAAAATCAATAAATGTTTTTATTTAACATTTCATTGATACGACAAAAGTTTTCCAATAGATCTTTTGAAGAAAATTCAAAATTCAAAACTGGCATATGTATACATACATATGTAAGCTCTACCTTGTAGAAAAATCGTAGCCCATACATACAAATTTTATGAATTATAGTTCAAATATATGTAATATACATAAATCAAAGCGTAAAATCTTTTTTGAGATTGCGTACGAGCAAATCGTTGATCGTAACGAATATGTACATACATATATTTAGACGAAAAAAATAAATATTGCGACTTTGGATTGACGTCGAGGGGGGTTCATAATGAATGCAGATTATTCCCGTTGTGCGAAATTTCGCAATGGTGGAACATCTTGTGTTGATAAGGCTCCGGAATCGGCCTTTATTATTCCGCCATGTATGCGCATTTGTGATAAGTACGCTCGCGAGGCGATCGCATAACGATAATGGATTATGAACGCAAAATTCTCCATCTCTATCTCACCGCTTAATATACATATGTACTTAAAATATACATGTTACTAAGAATCATTACATCGCTCACTAATTGTTATATACGTAGGTACATGATTTTCATACATGTACATAGGTGGAGAGGTAAGTCAGATAGCGTTGGTTTACTATAAAGTAAGGTATATTGATTTTTTTCTTACTTAAATCTGAAGTTTAAAGTGCCTGGAAAGTCAAGTCGTTTTTGATACGTGTTTGCAAAAATGTGTTGCAGCCACGATGTAAATCGAATGAAAGGTATGTGTCGTCACGTCACGTTGCAATCGAATAGATTGCACGCGCGTTCGTTTGACTTGACTGACATTGAAGATGTGAGTTGACTCTTAAAAGTGAAGTTTTAACTAGGAAAGCCATATTTGCACCGTGTGAAAGCGCCTTTACTGCGCCAATTCATGTTTATTTTACTTTTAGCAGAACTGCAGGATTTTACGGTCGTGTTTTTAAATGGACGTCGTTTTGCATGAAGGATTCAAACCCCACGATAAATATTTTCATAACTGTATTTACATAAAAGTAAATTGCACACACGTACCACTGTTGTCTACTACATTATTATCAAATTTTACGTGGCGCAATAACAAGCTGCTATTGTTAAAATCTTTATCGTATGTCTCGAAACAAATTTATTTTTTAGGAAAAAGTCTAAATTTTATACTGTAAATACGGTGACCATTTTTTTAGTGAAATATGGTATAAATAATCTTTTTATAACTTAAAAAAATGATTTATAAGTTTATAACATTTAATATAAAATTTTGAATGTTGAACAATGATATTTAAATTTAAATGACACAAATTCTGATATTTTAAGAATAATGAACTTTTTTTTAATTACATGGGTTCGTGCTATAATTTCGTGCAAAAACTGTATTCTACTCATTTGAAAGTTGCATCTGGTATATGTATGTAAATGCATGCCTATATTTTTAATTGGGGGTTTTCATTGATCCACATATTGAAAATATTTGTTCATTGAGGGCATTAAATCCATTAACATTAGATTAATTAACATAAGCATTTGACATAAGGAAAATTCAACTCTTATTAAAATGTTTTTAAAATTAATTTTTAGAGCGTTAATGTAGGGAAACATTTTTGATTTTATGTAAGACAAAAGTTTCGTCTTACGACACACATATGTATGTATGAATTAACACACACATACACACATTTTTTTCTAAACCGTGAAAGCGTGATCAGTGATCGATTCTGAGTTTAAATTAGACAAAATCTCGAGGTCGAATTTTTGCATGATCACAAAACTTCATCTATTGCGACTCCAACTAGAATGATTTCAGTAAGTCATACATTTTTTAGCTTTTAGCATTAGCATTATTTTATTAATAATAATAATACAAACGAAGTTCATACCAACACTATAAAATTTTCGAAGACTTGATTAAATTAAAATAATATTAACATTTTAACATTCATTATATAACCTATCAGTGAAGTAAAAATATATATGAGAGATAATGAGAACCTATAATGCAAATTTTATAAGATAAAGTGGAAAAAAATAGGCGTTTAAACAATTCAAATCTGACAAAACGAGAGGGTAGCGGAAAGTCAAATTGTATATAAGGCTACTGACCACTAAACGTCAAGATGGTCAAAATTTCAGCATTTTCAAACGTGTCTTTTACGATTATTTTTCACCATCGTATTGGCGGAATTGATTTAAATATCTATCGTTGACAAAGTTTCAAAACGATCGAAAGAATGTAGGATATAATTTATAAAGCATTTCTTCGTTTCCTATATAGGAAAGAATATGGGTATTACCCATATCTCTACCCTACTCATTTCCTTTTGGGCATGCTTGGGTATAATTCCCTTGAACTTCGGAGAAACTTCTCATTAATTGGTTTCGTTCTCCAGCTACTACGTGGTAATACGTCATGCTCGTTGTTACTGGAGCAGTTGGGACTTTATGTTCATAAAAACTATGTGCGTGGTAGACATATGTACCTGTACCTCCTGCCCGCACAGTTATTTTTCGAATGGCTCCTATTCCAAGAGCTATTCGACTTCTTAATGAAATCTTTGCTGCCGAGACTGAATGTGATATTTTCCACCTAAGTGAGCGTCAATTGTCGGATATTACTCTAACCTACATATTTATCTGATAGTCTGCGCTCATCATTGTTTTCATGATTGTTTGTGATTTATGAGTGGAATTTTGATTTACTCTCTTCCATTTGGGCCTTACAGGGATGTTTTGTATTTGCAGTTGGTTCTTATTTATTGGAACTGACATTCCTTATGTTATATTTTATACTAGCTGTATTACCCGGCTTCGCTCAGTATTTATAATATAAACCGCTTAAACATGACTAATCTGATAGTAAAAATTTTATAAATTATTATTTTTTTTTTTGTTTTTTTATTTTTTTTCCTTCTATGGTTTCGCCCTCGGCGCCCCCCTGAGCCTTTGCCTTCTAGGGCTTCGCCCTCGGCGCCCCCTGAGCCTTTAGCCTTAAAAGATAAGTCGAATTGGCGCCTATGAATCGAAAAAAAATAAATCGAATCATGTGTTCGATGACGTCACCGATCTACGGACGACGAACGAACGAACCAAGGATACATACATACAAAGTCTCTTTCCAAATTATATATTAGATTTGATATTTTTACATATCTTTTACATATTTTACATATCTTATTAGATATTTTTACTATTGTTTTTTATGATTATGTATAAATGTATTATTGTCTGTGTATATACATATGTTTATATTTATTTTTATTTCTCTCTTTTCTTTTATAAGACATTCCTTTCTGTGTTGTTTTTTATAATTTGTAATTATTATTATTATTATTATTAATTGTTTGTGTGTATATATATGTTTTGTTTTTGTTATGTCTAATTTATTTTGTTATTATTTTTTTTCTTTTATTTTCTATTATATTTTTAACCACTGTGGCGCATTAGGAATTCCTGTAATGCTACAATGGTCCAAACTTTAAATAAATAAATAATATAATATGTTGTCAGACCAATGAGCGAAGTGAAATATAGAAGAGTCTTGTAAAAAAATCATCATGCTTTTAATAATATACATACATACATATGTATGCTTGGAAAGCAGATAGTATTATGTAAAGATAATGTAAAGAGGGAGGCTGTGCCACCTTGTTTAATAATGTGTGCAATATTTGTGAAAGCTTCAGATGAAAATTTGGTCACGAAATCGAGCGGGGACACGACGGGTCATAAATGTTCCAGTTGTTTTAGCTCGACATTCACCGCCAGCAAACTCGGCGGTAAATCTAGACAACGAGCTAAATTGCACTCTGAATGCAGTATGAAATAGCACGCAATGCAAATCTCCCTTGCTAGTTCGGAGGCGCCTTCTTGTGCATTATTTACATATGCGGTACGTGCTTTCGATAATTCTCGAGGATGTTCAAAGTGCGATGCTTTATTTATGTACTAATTTGGAGTTTTATTATATAGCAGGTTTAGTGTTGTTAATTCACGTGATGATGATCTCCTTTTGACGTATGTATGAATATATTGTGTTAGTGGAAGTCGTGACGTGGATAGATGTCACTACATATCCGAGATAATCTCTCGAAATTTTGAAATATGAAATTTCGTATTGAAGTCCAGTAAATAATGATCGTAATAAATGAAACTATTGTTAATTCCGACAATGCTCACAAAGGAAATGTACAATGTCATGGTGACGACGATCAAATTGACGTATTTTATGAAAACAACCAGGTATTTTCATTGTACTTAATTTATGTACGTAGTAACAATAGATGAAGTTTTGTGATCATGCGAAAATTCGAACTTGAGATTTTGACTGATTTGAACTCAGAATCGATTACTGATCACGTTTTCATGATCTAGAAAAAATGTCTGTGTGTGTATATGTGTATTTTGGGGATTTTTTGAACACCGTTAGTCCTATCGAACTGAAACTTAGTATTGGTTACTGAAATTTTTATCGACATGACATTAATAGAATGTAATAGAAATTATATTTTTTATAACCTAATACTTTTTAATATTTTTACCTGAACCAGAAGTAGTAGTTTTATTCTAGAGAATCGAGGTTTTTTATGTTTCTCTCAGAAACCTTCTAGTTTATTGAACTAAAATTTCATATCTATCAGTTTAAGCTTAATATCAATTAATGTATAAAATTTGGTAAGCATCCGTCAACTGGAAGTGGAAGTTTACTCTTGTTCGATTTTTTTCGACCCCTTAAACATGTGTGCTCTTCACGAAAAAATTCAAGTATAATTCTTGTATCAATGTGATGAAAATACAAAAAATGATAATTTTTTTAAACCGGAAGTGGGAGAATCGAGGTTTTTTATGTTTCTCTCCGAACTTTTTAGTTTATTGAACTGAAAATAGAAGAAAAGCGTTTAAATAAAATAAAAAGTGAAGTTCATACCTATTAAAAAATCATTATGATTTACATACATATAGGTACATATGTTAATAATTCAGTAATATACATATGTATGCCCGGAAAGTAGAGAGTTATAAAAATATATATATACGGCTGTGCATACATACATATGTATGCAAAGCCGTAGCTAGGATAGCCTGCGCCCGGAAAAAAATAAACAATACGTCTCTATACTTATTTTTTTTCCGAGAATATGAAGCATTTGAAAATTTCTCCCAAAATTAAATCAACATATTATATTACATAGTATGGAATATTGCAAACCGCATTTTGTCACCCCTTCAATCTTGCACCCGGGGTCATCTGCCCCCCCCCCATGCTACGGCCTTATATATACATATGTAATACGATTAAAAAAGTAAGTTCTTCACAATATAACACGATTAACACCCACCAAGAAAAAATGAAGGCTGCACGACTGATAGACACATGCTTCATATAAAATTGATTAACATACTATTTCCAAACGGAAATATATAGCATGTTTGTTCTTCACAAGTGATATATAAGAAGAGATGTATTTGACGAGTTATTAGAAGAAGGACATTGAGAGAAGTTTGCAAGCCGCTGGTTCAAAGGACACGAGAAGGTGAAGACGACAAAGACAATATTCGGGATGAGCGAAAAATAAAGTAGATAACGAGGAGACCGCGCCTGTTTATCTTTATGTTAGTAGAGAAAAAAAAAGAAAGAAAGGGTAGGTACCTACATTTTGCGGGTTGAATCCATGCGTTAAAGACAAAAACCTCTTTTACCGTTCGCTTAATTTCGCTAAAAGCGTCGCATGATAAGAGGGAGAGCCGCCGATAGCGAAGCCACTCTCACTTCGGGCATAAAACAAACTTATGGTTCCCAATCCCGTGAGAGAGATCCTCTTCAGCATCTCGGGAATGGAATACTGCTTCCTGTGGGACGCTTAGAAATACATTATAAAAAATGCATATTCGAAAATCGTATCTATGGATATGGTGCCCTTGCGAGGGCAGATATGTGTGTTAGAGTGGTTTTTGCTGAAACAATTTGATTATTTTTATTTGAAATATTAATATGAATATTTTCGCAAACGTCATATTGATAATATTGATATGACGATAAAACGCAAGCAATATTGAGCCCATTCATGGCGCTTTGTAATTTATATGCAAGGCGATTTCTCTTACGTACTGTACATTTTGTACTGACGTACAGTGCTGGATAATATACAAATCGACCTTAATTTGATGAATTGCTAAAAGAGTGTAATTTAAAATTAATCGTCCATATTATTTCATGCATTCTGTTGATGGGATATATTGATGGGAATGTGTAATAAATAAAATTCAAAGTGTGGCCACGTATGTAAACAATATATTGACAAAATAATTGATTTGACAATTATCTTAAGAAAAATCGTATGGGATAAATATAGATTTGGCTGAGCATATATGTGTTTAAGCTTTTGTGTATATTTTCAACATATTATTATTTTTATACAAATTAAACACTCTTTTTTCATAACAACTTACAAAGCTTTTATTTATTATCCTTAGAGTGATTTTCTATTTATAATAATAAGAAAAACAACTTTTTATTTTCATGGGGAGAATCCCCTCATCCTCCACATACATATGTAAATTTATAATATATATTTATAATATAAATATATATAGGTATGTATGTACGTAAAGGTATATATTTATATTATAAATTTATAATATTTAGAAAATACATCTTATATCTATTTTAATAGCTACTGATCTACTGATCATTTTCTATTTTACAATTTTAATTTAATTTTGTTAGTATTCATAGTATTATTTTATTCTAATGTTAATGTACAGCATAATAGGAAAAAGAGCATAAAAACCTATTTACAATTCTTATAAATGCTCATAATACATCTAATACATATTATTAATTAAAGAGTCTCTAAGCTCGATGACCTTAATCAGGTAATGTTTAGGCAATCTGTGTTTATACCTGACAGATATAGACATTTTGTTGTAATCACCGAGACTCCTCACAATTGTGTTAGTATGGTTAATAGTTATTCTGTCATAGAATCTACTGGTTGGTTTGTTAGTAATGTCTGTAACAAACGGAATATTATATATGGCATGCAGTTTTTTCAAGTTAGTATATATGGGTGTATTATAAATTATTTTTACGGATTTATTTTGTATTACTTGGAGCTTGGAAAGGTTAGTATTCGAGGCATTCACGTACACTTTGACTGACTCGGATAGTACCATTTTCTGGGGTACTCGGATAGTACCATGGCGTAAATTTCTGCATCTCATAGTTGACTTCCTTTACGCGTTTAGGTCTATCCTTTACTCACTAAACACTTTAGGTCTATCTTTTACTTGTTGAAATTCAGTTAGTTCAGAATCGAAACTTGGGAGTAATTTTAAATAAGAGTTGAAAACAAATAACTTTTATTCGCGTATGAAAGAAAAAGTGATGAGGACTGGGTCACTGGCTTTGCATACCGTTGATATTTGTGAATATGTACATACATACATATGTACGTCATGTTTGAAAAATTTTCCAGCTAACCGCATAATTGCGAGCATTTCACAGGACACAATATAATACAATATTATGTATAATTATACTCGTGATATTAAAATTTTCAACTCCAAGTCGAAAGGTTTGCCGAGCTGGGGGGAAACGAGGATGCGATTAGAATCATTAAAAAGTTTGCACACTCCTACCCCAAATGGCGGCGTGTTTATGAAAATGTCTCAACTTTATATATAATAATTAATTTGACGGCGTGTAAATATTGAAGTTGGCGCAGTTTCAAAGTGGTTGTAAGTCCTATAATGGCGTCTAGTCTTACTTGGACGTATTCAATTGATTATAAACGAATTTTTCGAACGATTTTCTATACAAATTTTTTCCATTCGATAGAGTTGAGTGTTGATTTTTCCGATCCGAAAAAAAAAGCAACAACGTCAATTAATTACCACCAGGATTTTAGGCTTAAATTAACGGAGACTATTTTTCCCTTCAAATATAAAAAAAGTAAATATCTTTCATTTTACGCGATTGATAAATTTTATGTTAACGGCTTGTATTTTACTAGTAAGTATTTTAGTCTATTTTTGTCAATATTTAAATATGAAAGGTCAGTATTTATATTAAACTAGTGTTGTGCCTGATTATTTCTACGGGTGGTTTTGGAATGAAATTGATACGCGAGTTAATATAAAGTTGTATGTTATACATATATAAAATTAACTAGCTGAACCCGGCATGCGTTGCAATTGCCACAATAACGTATGCAATTCCCGTTCCCGTTCCCGTTCCCGTTCCCGTTCCCGTTCCCGTTCCCGTTCCCGTTCCCGTTCCCGTTCCCGTTCCCGTTCCCGTTCCCGTTCCCGTTCCCGTTCCCATTTGTCGGAAAAACGCAGGAAGCGAACGCATTTGAAACTATTGCGTTGCAATGACACTGATTCCCGTTTTTCCCGTTTCCGTTCCCGTTTCTGGGCAATTTTTTTTCACAGTAATCTTCCCGGACATACATACATACAACAAATTCTGAAAGTTACATGGTAATCAGTTTAGTGGTTTAGGAGCCTATACGAGACACCCACACAGAAATTCAATTTGATATATGTATGTATATATACATATGTATATATATAGATGTAAGGTAATTAAAAGGCACGCGGACGTATTTATAGTAAAATGTTGAGTGCGCGCATTACACGCTTGCCGATCCAACCCGTTCACCCGTTCGAAATGATGAATGAATGTGTGTGTGTGTGTCTTTGTGGATATGTGTATGTGTGCAGGCTCCCGCGCATGCTAAGGCGTATCTGACACTGACGTCACTCGTCACTCGGCATGACGTTGCTCGGTGCTCAATATCAGGAGCACATGTCAGACGCTCCACACTCCTCTCCCACTTCCCCACGTCTCCTCGACACGATCGATCGTCACGCTACATCTACGTATACTCCTGGTTTTTTTGAAATGTCCATACTTGTCCATGCGTTCGCCATATACATACGTACATATGTACATCGCGTACGCTTTTTACATATACATATATGTATATTATGGCCAGTATTTATATTAAACGACCAGTATCCATCCTTCAGTATAAAAGTGGTTAATATAAATAATAAAATGTCGGTATTTATATTAAATGGTCAGTATTTAAACATAATGGTCAGTATTATTGTTGAATGGTAAGTTTTATTTTTACAAATAGCCAGTTTTATTTTTTGATTGGTATCAACACAAGATTGGTACGATCTTAATAGACGATTCTATCCAACAGGCATTGCTATTTGTTATGGCGAATGTACGTCAAATTTGTATACTGTCCATTTATTATTTATTCTGACATTTAATATTTATTTATTGATTTCTTTAAGTTTGAAACATTGTGGCATTGCAGGAGTCCGTAATGCGCCACAATGGTCGAAAAAATACAAATTAAATACAAAAAGACGAGAAAAATAAAAATATATACATATATACACAAATAAAAATACATTTATACATTTATGTATTTTTAAAAATATCAAATAATAAAATACAAAGCAGGGAATGTCTTGCATCTACAGACAGCACTAAAATACATATACATAGGTATGTATATGTATATAAGAACCAGCCGCTAATACAAAACATCCCTGCGAGGCCTAAATGGAAGAGAGAAGATTAATAATATAATAATAACATTTTGTAATAAAATACTGGCCGAAAACTGATTTATATACTTTCCGAAATTGATTAAAATACTAGCCATTTAATTCGTTGCCTTTGCTAAAAATATAATAGTTTGAGTTTCAAATGATTAAATTCTTGTTTATGAACACCTTATTGTTATTTTTATTCATAAACATACATACATACATATATTTTGTGTATATCACGAAGCCCTAATAGGCAAACCCCAAAACGCCTTCCCGGCCAATTATAAACATCGATTTATAGAACAATTTTAAAAAGCATCATAGAGACATCTATGGATAAATTTGGCAAACATTTTAGCATTTTATAAATCAGAAAATTTGAGAAGCTGAAAACTTAAACTATGCAAGAAATAGAACAAGGTTGCGAATCATTGGAACCGTTTCAATGAAATCTAGTAAATAAATATCTATTGTTACACGCAATGAATTATTTATTTGAAGCATGGGTGATTTTTTTGTTAATTCTGTAGAGTGGACATTTCATTCTGATAAATTAACTGACTGAATTCCCATATGTTTACAGATTCAATCCAATTTAAAGGTTGCTAATGAGCTGTTAAACCAGCAGCATAGATCAGTGGTTAGTGTGAAATGCTTCCAATTGAGTGGGCACGGATTTAATCCCTGCCGTGTGCCGCTGGCCAGACCTTGGATATTTATTTATTTATTTAAAATTTGGACCATGTATCATTACAGGATTTCCTAATGCGCCACAATGGTCAAAAATATAACAGAAAAGAAACAAAATAATAACTAAAGAAATTAGACATAACAAAAACAAAACATATGTATGTATATACATAAACATCACATAATAATACTAATTAAAAATTATAAAGAAACAACAAAGAAGGGAATGTCTTATGAAAGAAAAAAGAGAAAGAATTAAATCAGCTGATAACTAAAAACAATTGTATGTGATGTATGTATGTAAGCTTATTGTAAAAAACTAAATGTATGTAAGCTTATTGTAAATCATATTAACAATTAGATAGAACATAACTTCTTATTGAATACTTAACTCGCAGATAAAACCGACTGAGGAGATATACAGTGAAATGTCAGATTTGACATATTTGGCCAAAAATCAATATATATATATCGTGTATTACATTACATGAATCTAGAGGCCAAATTTGAAATTTATATATACATATGAGAGTTAAAACTATAAATATTTTAATATTAGAGATAACGAGAACCTATAGAGCATATTTTATAAAATATAGAGTGAATTATAGGCGTTTAAACAATTAAAATCTGAAATAGCATATCAAGGCGAAAAGGTTGAAGATAGATTATGGTAGCCTTACGTTCCGTCATAAACGTCACCGTATCCGAGATTCTGGATATTTGTTACGCATTGTATACGATATTTTATCTCCAACGTAATGGCAGACGATACATTTACGTATATTGATGACCAAAATGAGCAATATGGCAAAGTATGAAAACGATCGGATAAGAGATAAAAATGACCACTGACACGAAAGCCATGTGAAACGTAAAGAAGGTATGTAAAAATATAAACATATGTATGTATAATCTATACACAGACAAAAATACATTTATACATAATCATAAAAAACAATAGCAGATAACGTAAAAATATAAAATATAAAATAACATAATATCTTACTTCAGGTCGATCGTTACCTATCAGAGTTTGCAAATTCATCTGATTTTCATTGAAAAGGTTCCAACAACTTTGCAAACCCTGTCCTACTACTCGCGAAATTCGAGTTAATAGCATATTGAATTTGCTGATTTATAAAATTTGTTCATAGATCTCTCTATGATTGTTAATCGATGTTTGTAATTGGCTTTGAATAATACTTACAACACTTATGTTTGAATATATGTAGATGTCGTGTAAAAAATGGGTTTATTAATACATGTATAACTAAAATAAATAAATAATGAATGACTGATCAAAATTTGAAATTAACATATTACATATTTATGTAGGTATGTATAAGGCTTTTTAAAATCTTTTTTTTTTAATATTGTTTTGGTTTGATGGGCTATTTAATATTACCTATACACAGTGGCGGACTGGCCATACAAGCGAACATGCCCGATGGCATGTGGGCCCCACTATCAGTTAGAAAATATGGGCCCTCAGTAAAAGTAAATAACTTTTTAACTATTTATAGTATATTGCAACTTTGGGACCTAAAGTTTGGGTATTTCAACAAAACAAATTTCTTACTATATACACAAACAACTAATACCTGCTTTAACAGCCCAAGGATCGGTTAACTTTTTTTATTAGGCTCGAATCGTGTAAGTTTCAAAATTTGCGTGGGCCCATTTCCAATATCAATATTATGTATATACCAATACCTATGTAACAACTAACTACTGAAATATAAATGGGAATAAACAAATTTTCGTGAATAATATAAACAGAACTGCTTAAAGGAATTTTGATAAGACGATTAATCATCAAACAACGATTTAAATTTACTCCATAATTTCAAAATAACATTTGATTATACTTCGATGATATAGTAAGATTTAAATACACAATTTTAAACAGTTTCCGAATATAAAATCTATTCTTAATCTAGACACATCCATGTAAATAGAAATATAGGATAGGGGCCCCCTCCCCAAAATCCCGATTTTCGATTAACATTAATTGAAAATATTATGCATTTTTTTCAGGGACGTAATTTGGGGGGGGCCATAGGGGGGCACTTGCCCCCCTAAATTAAGGAACAGTGTGAATTTAGAAAATATTATGAATTTAATGATTAATGAGATACTATGGATCTATGAATGCTACGTTTATTTCTTATGTACATATGTTATTTTTGGGTAACTAATAAAATAATCGCTGTTATGTGCTTTGAAGAAAAACAAAACAAAAATTTATCTATTGTTATTACGTACTTACATATGTACATAGATAAAGTGAAAAGACAGTTGGTAGAAATTAAGTTAATTGATAGTTTTTTGATGACTCAGTTTGATGGTCGATTAATGTTGACCATGTGAAGATTTGTGGAAAAAAATTTTCGCCTGCGGCGCTTTTTTCTCTTTTTACATAATATTTTTTTATAATTACTTTTTCAAAAATAAGTTCCTTTTTTTTATATTTTATAAGTCAATAAGGTAAAGGATATTTTCCATTTTTATTCTGATATAAAAAAGATTTTTTGAAAAAAAATTCAATTTGACCAATCTTTGCCTGCCCCCTCCCCAAGAAAAAGCTGAAATGACGTCCCTGATTGTTTTCTACCGAAAGTAAAAGCCGCTTTTATGCCGCATTCTATTTACCCAGGACAAGGGTTAAAACGAAATATCTGTACAATGAAATTTGTGGATCTATTTTGCTTTTGCCATTTTTCTTGTACCTGAATTTGTTTATTCCCATTTTTGAAAATTTCATTTATTTTTTTCCCTTGATTTTTAGCGTGGTGGAAAGAAGAAAATTTTGTTATATGGGGGGGGGGGGGACAAATTTTTTTAACCCTGGGGGGGCCCCCTTTGACTCCTGGCATGCACTGATTTCAGTCCCAGTCCGCCACTGCCTATACATACATATGATACCTTTCTAGTCAAATAAGCGAGAATTGCTTTGAACCGGCATTCAATATGAAATTTGATAAAAAATTTTGTTACATTACCGTAATGCAATTTAGAGTGATTTTGATAAAGTCAAAATGTCGCAGTAGCGAAATAAGAAAGGCAAAGGGGAAAAATACGAAATAAATGAAACGCTGGGCAATTAGGTAGAAAATACAAATTGTGACCGCTGTTCGGTCCCGAGATTGTTATGGTAGATTCCAATAATGTTGGGGCCTCGGGACAGGATTACTGTCTAGCGACCTTATTAAGCTTACGGTATACATATAAACGTATGTATGTGTGTACATAGTCCCATGTCCCAAAACATTATCCAAAACTTTTTAATAGATGCCAGATATACCCGGCTCGATTTAAAACAGGATGCCATGTGGCGTTTTCTGATTTTTTTTAGTGTGATTACTACTACGTAATTGAATTATTAGATTGTGTAGTAATAATATTTAAAATTAATAAGCTAAATTTCCCGGAATTGCCCGTGTTGAAAAAAAAGGAAGAAATACAATATTTTATGGTCTATTGTCTCAAATTAAGTTGCGAGATAGTATACTACATATGGGTCTGGGTCACTGCATCGAAAGATCGAAAAGAATGTATGCATGATAAAAGGTACTATATGTATATGTATGGTAATACTACCCGCTCTTCATATGTATGCATGGTAAATGGACTATTTCACATATTGTCATAAAAATCGCGAAAAACCTTAGTTTTTCGACTTTCATTATTTTAAAATTTTTTAGAATTTGAAAGATGTGCTATTTATTCTTAGCTAAACTATTTTTCAGGTATTATATAATCGCTAATGTTGTAACCGTTGATATATCAAAAGGTGGTTTCTGAAAAGGAATTGATACATGAATTAAAATAAAGTTATTTGTATGATAATAATAACAAACAACAAAACTCGTAGTCGTTATCGTAATCGCAACCGAAATCGGAACCGCCGTCGTCATCGGAATCGGAATCAAATTTGACGCAATAACTCTTAATAATTGTAAAATCTCCATACTTGTCGATGCACTCACCACATACATATGTACATACAAACATCCCCTCCGTTTCTTATAATATTATACTTATATAATATTATAGTTGGTGTAATTGAATTAATTTTGTTTTATTAAACATATTCATAGAATGAAACTAAAATCACACAACCGAAGTTCTCTTCGGAATCGGAATCAGAATAAAAATTGAGATAATAAATCTTGTTAATTCTAAAATTTATTGTTTTTGAAATTTCTATGCTTGTCGATACACTTACCACATATTTTACTATATAATCGTACATACTTTTTTTCCGTTTTTAAATAAATTAGAATAAAAGACTAAAGTTTTAATAAATTATTAATATATTTTCCATGGGGGAGGGGTTTCTTTAGGGGCTATTTAAAGATTGATAGAGAAACGTTGATAAAAATTTTTCAGCACACCGCCGCATGAACATATGTACATACATATGTATGTAGTTGAAGTTGATCGAGGAACATCTTAAAGAACTAACAGAGATAAAAAAAAATAAAAATCTTTTAAAAAAAAAGCGAATTATAGCGAATTTTCCCTTTAGTTAGATTTTCAAGATATTAAACGTACGTACATATGTACATACATACACATGTATTATATACGGGCAGTTTAAAAATGAGGAAGTGCTTCCATAATTTAGTATCAAAATGAATATTTTAATATTTGTACGTTAGAAGAAATTGTAATATGATACATTTAGAAAAACGTCAAGACTATATGAAAAATGTTTACTAGAATTTTTTTCGTTATGTTAATGAAATATTTTGTTTATACCCATATTTTATTATAAAATGCTCGGACGAAAGAAGCTCAAAAACATTTTTTCAACTATCAATTTTTTATGAAGTACGAAAAAATGTTAAATTATTACGAAATAATAAAAACATGCACACACACACATACACACACATATATATATATATATATATATATATATATATATATATATATATATATATATATATATATATATATATATATATATATATATATATATGTATATACAAAAAAAAATGTTTTTTTTGTTGGTGGAAGAAATACAATGGATAGGTATGACGTTTTATTGAAAGGTCATCCGAGCATAGGCGGCGCGTGGCGGAAATGCAAAAAGCGTTCATAAATATGCGAATATTCTGCGCCATCACTCCGTCCGGGAGCATTTATATATTTCGAGATTTATATATCTCTCGCCGAGACGCTGAAAGCAATATGCGACGCGCCATTATTTTTTGAGCGAACTCGTGACGGTTGAGTGCGAGGAATTGGATTACGGAGCAAAAGAGACAAAAAATATATATGTACATATGTACATGTATGTATATGTGCATATACATGTGCATGTATATAGAAAAAAAGAATGAAATATAACCTGGAAAAATGTTGACGTTCAATGGTTTGTGAGCTTTCACGTTTCTCGCGTCTCATCAATATACATGGCGAGTTTAACTGTTAGAATATAAAGATGATGCAGGGGAGCTTTTTGCACACTTCACTTATTTTGATACAACATATGAGCACAGATATATATGTTTATCACATATATTAGAGATATAAGTTTGTACATTTAAAGGGGGTGAGAAAAAAAAGGTTCAATATAGAATTATGTATATATAGTAGGTATAATTCTTTAAATGTACATACATAAGTAGAAAATGTAGCAAAATTGTGTACCTCTAGGTTTTGGTAAAAATTATCAAACCTGAAATTGTACTTAATACTATTAATTTAATTTTTTTGAACCATTTTGATGAACTTTCTCTTACCTTTTTTCTTGATCTTAAATAGTACATGTAATCGAAGATGGAATGCAAAGGCTTAAAATACATAAATTTATATGTTTGTAAATTTACAGTCCAAGTGTACATTTTTATCGTTCATGAACATACTAGTTTGTTCATATACTAACCAATCTGGCCAGCTATAGTGTACACAAAATAATGAACGAAAAAACGAACTAGTTTGTTCTTGCACAAACTATTAGGCATAAGTTTAAGTATTCTTAATTATTTAAACCCTTTATGTTTGTATGCTTACCCTGGGTTAAAATATTTTTAATATAAACGGGAATTATAGCAACGTTATTATGTGGTTTCCATAGAATTTCCCATTTAATTATGTGTCATTTTGACACCTCAAAAGTTTCATGCGACGCCCGGTGAGTCTATTTAAAGATAGCTTTTGAATGTAAGCATTTAAAATAAAATAAATAGTTCGTGTATGAACAAACTAGTATGTTCATGAACGAACCGCATTGGACACTTGTACTGTAATATAGTATGTATATATCTGCTGTAAATATTTTATATACATATGTATATAGAGGGAAGTTTAGTCTTCCAGGTATTTAAATTTATTCACCCTAGAATTAATGTATAATATATTTTAATATTGTTCAATGTTGGGGTGTGTTAATGATATATGTAAATATAATAAGGTGTAAATAAGTAAATTCAAAAAAGTATGCATTCTATTTATTTGTCAGAAATTCTTGTACACATATAAACAATAAGAGTTATCCATTTATTTATTACATTCAGATAAAATGACGGTCATTATGGGCTAAACACCAGGTTAGGGGGTTATAGGGGAAGGGATTGGCGTGGAATAAACACCGATTGAAATTTGTTTCCAATGGAAACGGATTATCACACATTTATAAATTTATTACATATTCATCGTATATTTTTCATTTTTTTATTTTAAATATCGTCGCAACCTTTTTTACCATTCCATTCCTTCGAATATTATAATAATAATAAAAACTTAAACGTGAGGGCAACATGACACCTTCCAAGATACTGAATAGAATATAAAATTATTTAAAAAAAGCACACAAAATCAAATCAATAAATGATTAATTTGAAAAGCGTGGCTTTAAAAATAAATTTATTATTTAATATTTACAATGTGGTCAATGATTTTATACGCAACATTTGAATTGACATGTAATTAATAAAATCTCAACTTAGAACGAGTTTAATAAAAATGTTAAATCATTTCATTTTCATATCATTTATTAATTTTAATAATAAGTTTTTGCGCACATTGACCGTTGACAAAAAAGCATCATATCATTCGTTCTGTTGTGCCCTCATTAAAATTTATAATTAACAAAAACAGTATTTATTTATCATTAACAAATAGTGTAATTTCGTCCGAAGTGTCAGACAAAATATTTCACTATAATATCATCATTAAATATAATATATATTTTATACTGAAAAATAATTAACATATTTACAATATAATTTAAATCCTTCGTCCAATTAATAATAATAATAATTAACCTTCCCGAAAAGTTTAAATGTTTCTGCAATATTATTTATTTAAACTTCTATTTAATTCATTTTACATACATATATATTTATGTTAGTATTTATTCAATCTTTTGCGTCGTCGCCATAGACGAAAACCACCAAGAGCCATTACTTTAAACAGTCTTATATGAACATTTATAATATATATTTATATATATATAATATATAATAATCTCTATAGATGAAAGTCATTATTTTATACAATTTTATTTAAATCTACCACGTATTTTTATATCAATTTTAATTAGTTTTAAAGTTGTTTTCCTCGTGGAAAAAAACATACACCTGCAATTTTATAAATGCTAGTACGAATTATTTCACAGAGCCTTTGACCGAAACATCAAATGATTGGAAAGAAGACAAATTTTCTCCAAAATGAAAACGACGTTTTTTTAGGCCCGAAATTTTTCATTTTGACATGAAAATATCATAAGAGATGTGTGGTATTAATTATTAATTTCTCATGTTGTATTTTTTGGTTACCAATATAAGAAATTATACATTTATTTATTTAGATACTATTTACAAATACTTTAAAATATACGACATTTCCCTTTTTTTTTTTTTAATTTCAACTCTGCATCATTAGAGTTACACGATAAATAAACTATGCTATGAAATGAAAACTGAAACATTGGATCAATAAAAAACATCGATTTTTTTAAATATATGTATGTGTATATAAATACTATTAACGTCGATACGAATCGTAAACAATATAATAAATAGCACGATCATGGATGGTTTATTTTCTTTATCAATTAATTTAATTAATTAAATTATTTTCTTGACGTACATAAGTGATCGATCACATTATGGGCGATGTTACGATGTGATCGTCGATTTGAATATTGTCACGTACAATGTAAAGTATAATCGTCGAAGATGTTATCGAGCGATTTAATACAATAAATAGAGACATATATGTAATGTATATTTACAATTTTTTTTGCGGAAATGTGACGCACTGATTTAATGATCAATCGATGACTATTTTTAAGGATAGGTAATTAGAAAACGTCTTTGGTTTTTTTTTTTGAACCGTTCTCTCGATTATCGTCGACGTCTTAGAGTTGTCATTGGTCAAAAGACCAACAATAACGAGTATATACCCTGTGAAATGCATAGCCGCGAAAGTGCGCAGTGCAGTGGATAATCGCTCTTATTTATAATGCGATTTGAGTTCAAAGTCGGGTGAACGTTTGTATGTACACTCATTCTTCGAATGAGAACCGCTTGCACTATTGACATATCGTTGAGAAGTTCCATGTTGAGAAATTTCATTTAATTCTATATTGAACCGTCGGTTCTCAAATCTTTGAAATAAATTTTGTATAGAAGAGTGCACAGATGAAATATATACCCCCAGGCTTTCAATACAGCTTGTTATATGAGGTTTAGATTTGAATCGTATTTCATATAATGCATGCAAACTATACATATGTAGATATATTTAGACTCGAATTGAAAGTTAAAAGTAAATATGTTTAATCGTCAATGAAATCGATACGCAATAAATACATCTTTTAAAACATGATATGAAAGTTTGAATATATTTCAGCTGAGGCAGCTTTTTACTATATAAAAGTTTTGAGATCCGGCGGTTAGGTCCAGTGGGTGCTATTTTTTTTTAAAAAGCTAGCAAAACCTTGATTTAACCATGAAATCTGACTATATCATTTGTACGTAACCAAAAGTCAACTTTCAAATTGAAAATGACAAATTATATACATACAAATAAAATTTCATTATGCATTTTAACTATCATGAACAAGTATTGGACTTCATGATTTGTAAATGATAGTAGAATGCTGTCTGTTGAATCAAGGCTTTTATGTATTGGTGAACTTTCATCATCGACAATGTTGTAGAACAATAGTGTCAATGTACGGATTTTTCAATCATTTACTATTTTAAATAGTAATAAATCTTACGTAATCCAATCATGCTGTTTGATTACTGGGTAAAATATGAGTTTTTCAGTTGAATTTGTTACTTTTTTATTTATTGTATGGTAAGAGGGAGGAGATTTTGACACAGTTAGGGAGAACAGCGCGGTTCAAATTGATTCCGGAGTGATGATCTTTCAAATAGTTATTTTTTTTAATCAATTAATTGTTAAAATTTAGTTTCAAATTATAGGTAAGTGAGTTGTTCAGTTGATGCCGGCAATGTAACTGCGCTCCTGTCAAAAACGTTCCGGCTCCAGCTGTAAAGGAGGCTGTCGGTAACGGAAATCTACCATCGGCTGCATCATCATAAGCTGCTGCTGCAACAGTAAATAATGCGTTGCATTGTAAATGTGTTACAAAAATATATATACATACAGTTATCTTGTAAAGAGAAATCAAGTCGAAAGATAGACTTATTACCATACATACATTATATGTATGTATAATACTTAAAAATAGTTACTTAGAATAAGCCTATTCTATTACATAGTAACTATATATAATATAAACTATAGCCTATAACTATAATATATATAAATAATATAAATTTATTTACTTTTAAATCCATAATTTTTTTTTTCAAAATTAATTTTCCAATAAATCTTTTGATTGATTCTATTACATAGTTTTATTTTTTAAAATAAAACTGAGCAACAAAAAATCACATTTTTTACTTACCGGAGTGAAGTATCTATACAATCTATACTAGTTGTTTTACCCGGCTTCACTCAGTATTTGTAATATAAACATTGTAAACATGGCGAATTTAATAGTAAATATTCATTTGTTTTTTTATTAAATTTATTTGAAACGAAACAAATATAATATTCAACCAAAATTGAATTGTCGTCATAGAAACTTTTTGTTTTGTTTTCCAAGTTCCCAACCAACGATACTTATATACATACAAAGTCTATTTCGAAATTATATATTAGACAAGTGTTTAAAAAATGCGCAACTTTTACAGATTTTTGGCTTTTGTAGTCTATAACTCAAAATCTAGTATTTTTGTGCCAAAAGTGAGTGCTGGAATCATTAATCAGATGTTTTTCTATTGATTGTGATTAATTATCTAGCGAATTTTAAAAGTCAAAAAAATATTTTTTATACCATCTTTTTCTCGAGTTGCCATACACTTATCGGACCAGTTATACGTTTTACTTCGTTAACAAGGATTGGTTTTTCAATTTCAATATTTTTTTATTTATCTGAACGTACTAATACAAGCGGTAAAGGATTTTAAATTACAATATGAAATGTTCTAATGATTTTAAATTACAATATGAAATGGCTAATCCCTCGAAAACGAACGAGAGCGAGTGAGTAGGAGTGATGCACCCTCCATTCTTCATCTTGCTCTTGCATCATCCATTTGTGTACATTTTAAAACTCAATTTAAAATCATTATACGATCCATTAATAGGTTTATATTGATGCATACTCGATTTTGAATGCATTGTACTGCATTATGTAAAACATTTTTATTATTAATCAATAAGTTCTTTTAAGAAAGGTTTTTTATCTTCAGTGCTTTCTTGTCTGCCTTTTGGAGCGGCAACAATGGAGAGTGGGAATGAATAATGATTTGGTAGGTAGATTTGATTTTTGGCGGTGCCAATTTCAATCAGATAAAATAAGCAAATTCTGATTTTAGATTTTACAAACGCCGAGATCTTGTCAGCAGCGATAATAAATTGAAAAAATCGTCATTAAATACAATGGAATTTAAGTAATGAATATAGGAATTACTCATATTAACATTTCATTTTGTAACAACTATTTTACTTCATTCTTTATATAATATATTATTATACTATGATTATGTGAGAACTTTCAAATAATGGCTCGAGTCGGTATCATTCCTAAATTATGGCGGGTTGGAGGCAATGACAGCTTACATCAAAATAATAGGAGAGTAGACAAGAAAAGGTCGGAAGTAACTATACTATGTCTTATACACTTTACTACATATGTATGTATGTATACTTGTATTAAGACAGGGAAGGCCAACTTTAATGGATATAAGAAAAAAGCATTACGTACTTTCAGACGTTCTACCAAATATGTATTTTATTGATGAAATGTTCATTGGATACAATTTACTTTGATGTTTCGTGTATTATGCACGTTCAAAGAAAGCAAATTTAATTTTTAGCACAAAATGGTATTAAAATATTATAATACACTAGTTGTTTTACCCGGCTTCGCTCAGTATTTGTAAGATAAACAGCTTAAACATGGCGAATCTAATAGTAAATATTAACTATATCGAACCGTCGTCATAGAAACTTTGATTTATTTTTCGATTACCAACAAACCATACATACAAATTCTACATTCGATAATATGTTTACATGGATAATTTTTGACAATAATTGGCAATTTCTTTAATTTGAAATTATATTATAGATTCTAACTGAAATGAATCAGCTTAGATTTTACATACTATATTATATGTACATAGTATGTATATTATATAATATGTATGCTACAGTTGAAGTGTATTTTCAGTTGTAATACCAACTTTCGTTTTAGGTTATTCATATTAGAAAACAATTCAGATAGTAAATTATATCTATAAATACTATTCACTTGGTACCCCATAACTTTATTTTGAATACTTTTAACTTTAAAATAAATGCTATTAACTTGGTACACCCGAACTTTATTTCCAATACTAATACGTTACATATTCAAGTCATTCAAGCAATGTAGACTTTCTGCATTGTGAAAATGATGGAGAGGGCAGGTCGATTACTAATATACATATTTATTACAGTACTAAATATACACTAATTTGATATAATTATACTAAAATTAACATTGAATATAATATTGGATTGATTTGAGGACAAATAGCAACTACCTGATTGTCGTTGAGTATCACTTGTCTAGGAGCTGGTGGTGCTCTGGGTACACAGGCTAATGGAAGTGGTGCTCCGCTATGGACTATGTCGGTATACGCTATTTCGTCTTTCTAAAATGATAAAAAAGAGTAAGTTGAGAAAATGGAGTACATTATTGTTACCCTTCAATTGAGGCTTTTATAGTTTTAGGAAAAGCTGCGAGTTCATTCGGATATATTTAAATGTATTATTATATTTTGGGAATCTCTGACGATGACGTTTCCATATATGTATGTATGAATTTTGGGAAGGAAAATTTTCTTCTAACGTTTTACCGTTTTCGTAGAACGACAAATTTATGTATGTACGTATATACATACATATAATATATGTATACTCGGACTAGTGCTACATATTTGGACTGGGCTAGTCTATTGGGAATAATTGTGTTTGGGATTAGTACGGTTCGTCTTCAGTCTCTGATGCAAACAGATCAAAAGCGGAGAAATTTTGTCCAAAGGTTTACTTCGTAAGTAATATTTAAGATGAAATGTCGTTTCTCGGTGCGAGTTAATTTAATTGAGAAGGAAATGTCGTTAAGTTATATTAATACTTGAAACAAAATTTGGTGAGTATGAATTGAGATAAAATATATGTACATATATGTATGTACATGTCACCTGAGAGTGGATATTAATTAAAAATATAAATTATATGCTTGATGAATATCATACGAATTGAAAGCGAATTTTATATTTAATAAAATGCATTTTGACATGAAGTGGTTTTTTTTTTTGGAAAATGAGATAATGAGAATAATACTTTAAATTGCAAGTTACTTTGCTGTAAGCGTTGTTTTCATTATATAATATATGAACAGCAACATATGTAGATCAGTGGTTAGTGTGTAATGTTTTCGTTTGAGTGGTCACGGGTGGTGTCACCAGTCATATCCAGTGGTGTCACCCCAATTTTGGAACAACGGGTTTCCAATTTTTTTTTTTTTTTATATTTTGAAAATATATATGTATATTTTACACCGAATCTGTGACATTGTCTATTACACGCATTCGGCAAGAGAATTGCCGAATGCGTGAAAAATGCAAGCACGTTGTCCAGTTCACGGATTGGGCAAATTCTTTGGCGAATGCGTGTTGTTTTTTAGAACTAACTGGACAGCGTGTTATATTATAACTAACTGTCAAAGTGACAGCTGAATAAGGATGTTTAATTTACATATTATTATGTATAATATAATAGTATGTATGTTTCGATCATCTAATATGACATAAATTAATACTATTTTTATACATTTTGATCAATATTTTAACAGTCGGAATTTTATATCTTGTGAAGAATCAGTATTATATTATAAATATTCAATTTCATTACACACGTCTCAGGACATAGCTCCAGGCCACACCGACCAAACCAAATGTATGAAAATATGAGCGACTAAGAAATCACCGGATGTGGACACGCTCTATCTAACTGCACACATTTCTCCAGAGTCTGGAGTCAGAGTCTCCTGCATTTGTCCGGAGGACCAAAACAGGGAAACTCTAGACCTCGATTTCAATTGGCAAACTGAACAAAAGCCGTCCTAGTGCCAAGTTGATTGAAATGCGGTTTAGTCGCTGCTACACTCAACCGATAATGTACGTATATTATATTTCACTTGATTAGTTTCATGAATATGTGTTCACGATGCTGGAGGATGTGTTTTACTATTTAATAGCTTCCGCCATTAGCGATAGGATGTGAAAGCGCTCCGCGTAATGCAACAGCAACATCGGCACGAAGTTTGCAGTGTTTTGTCAGATTTTATAATTGAAAATTCTCGTACACGTTAATGGCAGCAAAGTTGATACGTTTTCCGGTTCGTGTCCGGGAAAGTCGTCCGCGACGTACTGAGAGACTTCTCCCGCTCCATCTTCCAAAGTCAAGTTTTAAAACTTGGATGCAAATAAGAAATGAGCTGGACGAAAGTCGAGACCCAAAGTCCATAAATAAAACGAAAGGCTATGCAGACGAGCGCGCGAGTTTGGAACTTTGCAAATAAATAATGAACTTCATATACAACAATGTTAATAACGCCAACGCGCGAACTCTGCTGCGACTGTCAGGATATTTTTTTTCGTAATAATATTATGAAGCCGTGTCGAAGAGCCTTTGTTTCAGAAGATGCTTCTCAACTTTTCTTTGGGTCTTTTTAATTTTCATCCTGATTTAAAATATTGAAAAAAATTAACGAATAATCGACGGATATTAAACATTCAAATCATTATATCAATTTGAGGAAAAATTCTAAATTTCATTCAAACATTAAGAGGGCTGTACACCCGAAACCTTAATTTTGTTACCGTTCCTTTCTTCGATATATATATTGAGTGTATGTATATATTGAGTGAATGCGATAATATATATCAATATATATATTTAGTGAATGCGACAGTTGTGCTTCGACCAGATTAAACGTATTTTAAATTGACAAAATCGAGGTTTCGTATTCTCCTATTTTCTCCTCCAAAACTGGACCAATTAAAAAAAAAATCATCATCGGTATGAGAAAGATACTTTCTGTGCATCTATCGGTGTATTTTTTTTTAAATCGACCGTTAAATAAGCACGCTGGACTCGTTTCGTGGGTGTAAAAAAGAGGCGATTTTATAGATGTTTGGCTGCTCCTAGCTCCTATAAAAAATAATTAATCAAAAAAATAAAACGATAGATGCACCCCAATGGTGGATATCCATAGCATATTAAAAAATAATTTTTCTAGTGCCATAATTGAGGAAGGGTATAGTACGTTTGTATGGATAAGGCGCTGCTGTCCAGCCCTCTTAAGAGGGCTGGATCCCAAAAAATAGTACTTAAGAGGGCTGAACCCCAGCGCCTTGTCCATACAAACGTATTAGACTTCTCCCTTCCTCAATTATGGCTCTAGAGAAATTATTTTTTAATATGCTATTTATATCCACCATAGCCATGTTTTTATTTTGTGATTTACCAAAAAATCAAATAAATAAAAAATCATTTAATCGCATACAAATAGGAACTACAAAAATTAATGTAATATTTTAGTAATGGTGAATATTATGTTACATAGCTTACCGTTCTATCACATGTGTAGGAGAATCTCGCCATTGGCAAAAGTTGCGCTGGCGGTTCTCTAGGATGAGTTGCCGTGGATACAGTGTACATCCTTGTCGGTGCTCTGTTCAAATACTCGAAAGCCCTCTCCTCCTCTGAATACTCGTCGTCTCCACCTGTAGTATCAGCACATGTAATTAATTTTTAAATATTCCAAAATGACCATCAGATTTTGTGATTGTGATTTTTACACGTTTATATAGCGAATGTTAGACATGTTGTCTGCATTCGGCTTCAGTTTCGTTATTTTTGTATAATCAAATAGTATTTGTTTTGGTTACCATCAAATTTATACTGAAATTTGATTGAAGCACTGTGTTTGAAGGGATCTTTGACCCAATTTGACTGGTCAACGTCTTCAAGTTAGTACATACATACATATGTACTAGGTGAGCAATGGCGAATCTTTTTGAGCTTAAATACCCGAAAATCTACAATTCAAGTAAAGATTCGGATGTGAACAACCCATGATTTATGTACGTATTTGAGGAATTTAAGAAAGTCACAAAACACATTGAACCGTACATACACATTCACACATACCGGCAGCATTATGATATACCAATAGCTATGACAGCATTTCGATACAAATTGCGCGCAGATGTATGGAAACTTGCACAAGGCAAAAGTTCTACTTCCGGTTGTCGGATTTTGTTCTAATTTTTTTTATTACTTAAAATCACTATTAGTATTATCTAATATATGATTTTGAAAGATACTTTGTATGTATGTAAGTAATCTCAATGAGAATTGAGTAATCTCAATGGGAATTGATAATGAGAATTGAGTAATCTCTATGGGAATAAGAAATATGGGCACAATGTTAGTATACTATAATTAGCCAATAATCCTTGAAAAAAATATTGAAATATAAGAAAGCATCGGATTAAGTTATGGTAAACAATTCATTATTGATTAATTAGCTTTAAGCCTCGATAAGACGGAAACAAAAAGGCAAAGTGAAAGTTTGGAAAGAGGAAATGTATGTATCTTTGGTTGGGAACTGTTGGGAAAGTTTCTATGACGACTCGATTCGATTTTTTGTTTTCAATTCAAATAAATTTAATAAAAAAAAACAAATGAATATTAATTATTAGATTCGCCACGTTTAAGCTGTTTATATTACAAATGATGCTGAGCGAAGCCGGGTAAAACAACTAGTATATCTATATGTAGACATTTTATTATTTAATTAGCTTTGAACGATAGTATTCTCAAATATATGCAAAGGAACGGAATTGGACGTGGATATTTTTTGATTGAAATTCAAAGTCCCAATAATAAGCTGTCATTGTGCCTTAAAAGTTTAATAAATATTAGATTTGTCCTGTGATTTAAAACGAACGTGTTCGGGTGTAATTTTCGACAAAGAGTAGGATTGTGAGTAACGAACGACAATAATAGGATTACAAAGGCAAAAATAAAGAGACTTGTTGAGGCGTTAGTAGGGTCGTTTTGCCTTCCCTTTGTTTTGTAGTCTGCCAATCCCCGCCGAAAACAGCGTCGACATTTAATTGTAAGAGAGTGTTAAGTGGCACGAGTGTTAGTCGAAGTAATTCAGTTTGGCGAAATCAACACTACCTCGCAAGAAGACCAACGACTCACATAAACGTACATACATATCTATGTATGTATTTAAAATTAAACATGTATCAATTATAACACACATGTATTGAAGAGTTGATTTTCATGTGGATGAAACTGGAAAAAATGCTAAATTTTTCAAAACGAACAGTTTGAACCCTGATAAGTATGCCGTCGGCATATTGAAGCTCGAATATATTATGCAAGTATAAGGAATAGATAGACTTTCATTATTTTTGTCGGAATTGAGCCGTCGCTGGAAGTGAGATTTATAAAATGTCTCGGTTGGACTTACGACGTTGTACGAGTCGGAGGCTTAAGATGGAATGTTGGTTTACCGTGTGGAATGATGTCGGGGTTCTTGTCGTCGGCAGTCTCGTTGTGGTGGTCTCGGGGGGTTGGTGGGGCCCTTGGCTGTCGGGGGCCCCGTGCTTCCTTGCGACGGGGGCCCCGCGCACGCCTTCGTAGCCGCACCACCAGTAGGGCTCCACCCAGCAATAGAGCAGCTGCCCCCCCGGCGCCCGCACCCACCAACGGCGTCATCTGTAGAATGCCGGGAAGGTATGCTGTGAAAGATCAACATTAAAAAAAAATTAATCAATAAATTAAAAAAATGTATATATAAAAAAAAATGTTTTTTCAAAACTAACCTATGTACATAACTATATTTTGTTTATAAAATTAAGACAATATATAAAAAATCTAATTAAGAAATCACCAATTCTCTGCCATAGCGAGAGGGGGACGAAACGGGAAAAAAACGATCAGAACAATGTGGACAAATGGGACAGTGTGGACGATAGACGTCACCGTGAAGGAAGGGGTCTACCTAACGGCACCGAAAGTGAAAAGGTCGAAAAAGCAAATATCGGAAGGCAAGGATCGAAAATTGAAAGATCTTAAGTCAAAAGATCAAAAAAAAGGGTGCATGGTAAACGGTACCATGTATGTATATATAATATATATGAGTGGCATGCGGTGAAATTATCTCTCTTTTTGTCACACAGCCTTGTTTAATGTGCGCGCGCAGAATACGGGAGGAAAAGCCTGTTCCTCTTGTTCCTGTTGTATCCTGCTCGCGCAAATTAAGTGGGTATGTACGACGGGGAAAAGACCCTTTTTTTATCTTTCGACTTAAGATCTTTCGATTTTCGATCTTTGCCTTCCGATATTTGCGTTTTCGGGCGTTTCTCTTTTGGTCCCGTGAGGTAGACCCAATAATAATATACCTACATATGTATGTATATTTAAAAACGCCCGCAATGTATGTGGGTATTTGCGATTGCATCGACAAGTATGAAGATTTCAAAAATATAAATTTAAGAATATCAGGAGTATACGTTATGCATAGGGATCGATCGTGTCAAAGAGACGCGGAGAAGCGGGGTAGTGGGGAAGTGGGGGGTGTGGTGCGTCTGACATGTGCTCCTGATATTTAGCGCCTGGGTTGGAACGGGTCGCGTCAGCGTCAGATGCGCGGGAGATGTCAGATGTCAGGTACATACATACACGCATCCACGAAGCCACACACATTCATTCATCATTTTGACGCGGGCGAACGGCGAGCGTTTAATGAGTGCACTGGATTTTTTACTATTAATACGCGTGCGTGCCTATAACACTATATACATATAATATATACATACATATACTATATAACTTTATTTTAATACTAGTTAGTATACGATGTGAAATTTACTAGAATGGAGATTTTCTGATATAATTTTTGTCGCATCAGTACGTAACTTCGACTCGAGTTTCAAATTTTAGCCCGGCGAGTATTATATAACAAGACCCAAAGCTTGAGAAACTTCATTACAAAGGATTTATATACTCACGCTATTTTATTATTTGCACTGTGGGGAAATCCGCTAGACTTTTGTCGAAACCATAAATATGAATTTTCAGATCGGTGCACTTCCGGTATTGTTCCGGTAAATACGCTAATCCCAATGCAAACAAGTAAAGAGAAAACTACACTGCACCGGCGTAAACTGCTCTTTCTTTGTGTCGGAAAATTTAACAAAGACCGCTTCGCCACGAGATTATTCTTCTCACTGAATCGTATTATTATTGTTACTGAGAAGTTTTCTTTTCGTTGTTGCAGCAATTTCAGTAATGACTTTTCAACTTGCATATTTGTCAGCTAATATTAAATGTCTTTCGATATGTACCTATAGATATTAATTCAAACATAATAAGTGGTGGATTTGAAACAACTGGATAAATAAGTTAATAATATAAATTGATAAATTTGCAACATAGTATCATCAAATAGACAATTAAGGCGAAATGATCTGTAAACTAGCTTTGAAATTGGGAATTTCGGTTAAGATGTATTTTCTGTATGTTTCCCTTATTCTCTAGGCGTAGACTGGATTTCCCAGCAAAAGCATTTCGCAGACTGTTTATACATCTTCCAATGATAGTTTCAATTTTACATAGTATAATTAAGAAAGTTTGCGGGTGTATCTTGGAGATTGTCCGGATCTATCGCGCTATATAACAACTTTTGTGTAGTTAACATCTATGAATATAAAGGATGTTGATTTACAATTCTCTAAAATTCTGTAAAGTGGCTGTGAAGTCATTTCTTTTCATTTCAGTTTTTTTATATCATACATATATGGTTTTCTTGATGATATTGTATGCGAAGTTGGGTTAATGCAATCAATTTCTGATTCACTTATACTGAGCTGGCTTTTTTGGTACTTTGAAAACATGTATATGTACATATTTCCTATAAGAACTTGAAAAATAAAGAAACAGGCTATCGAATAACGTGCTACATATTATATGTTTGGTTGAAGTCTTGAAAATCAAAAAATAGCACCGTGCAACAAAAAATCACGGTTTCCACTTACCGGAGTGGAGACTATTTAAAAAAATGTGCAATTTTAACAGATTTTTAGTTTTTGCAGTCTTTAATTCAAAATCTAGTATTGTTCTCTACACAAGGTGTTGGAAAGTATCAAATATGTTCCTATATTTATTTATTTATTTAGAAGATACTTTGCTAAAATGGAATTTATCTCTTTTGTGGGGCAAATTTTTGGTACATTGTACCTAATAAGGTATAATAAACCAGCAAAATAGACTATTGGATAGCATATAATGTTTTAAACAAAGTGGTCACGAGTTCAAATCCCACTGGCCAAACTTTGGATTCGCGACTCCTGGTCGATTGTTTCCTATCAGAGTTGGCCAATTTATCTGATTTTCATTGAAACGGTTCCAACAAATCGGCAAACTTACCCATTTTCTCGTAAATCTCGAGTTTTCAACAATCTCGAATTTCGTTGAATTGTATAAAATGCTACAAATTTACAAATTTGACTATAGATGTGTTTGTGGGTGCTAATTAATAGGTATTTACTTCGTATAATAATACTTGTATCAAATTGCATTGGGGTTACCTGTTAGGTCTTTCTAGTATAAATTAAAAAATAAATAATATTTTGTTGTACAGTACCTATATGTTTTTCTGCCGATTTGAGCGTGTGTGTCGCCATGACGTTTGGATCGCTGCGTCCTTTCTTGTTGACAGCCACCAGGACGACTTCGTAGGTGTTTCCACTCTCCAGACCGGTGATGAAAAAGTGAGGAGTGCTAGAGGTGATGGTGCTGATCAGTTGTTTCCGTTGAAGAGTGTAAACCTCCACGGAGAACTCCTGAGGAAGTCCACCGTCGAAGCCTTCCATGCACTCTATTTGCAGGGAATCGGTTGTTTGATTCAACACGGTACAGTTGGAAAGCGTGTCCGGTTTTCCTGCAATTTCAAAATTTGAATCAGAGGCTATTAGAAATTAATGATGGGAGGGGTAGGAGAATTTTCGATAGGGATGCGGTGGAAGGGGAGGGGGGGTTTGAGTGTTACAGTCGTGCAAATTCATTATACTGACGTTCTATTGTTATGCAAAACAAGTGGTTAATGAACAATGGGCAACACGAAACAATGAATTTTTTCCGCTTTTCCGACTCTTCACCCCCCCCAAAAGCACGTCCCCTCTTTACCCTCCCCCAACATCCGACATCTCGTTTTCCTGGGTTTCATTGTCGAAATATTTTCACCAGCTCGAGCGTGGCGTTAAGCCGTGTACAAAACGTTGGGTCGAAGTCCCTTTTCAATCAAAAAAAGATTGATATTTTTTTGTGTTTAATCTTATTTATTCGAGTAGCACTGATAAAAGGACATCAAATGAAGTTTTATATATGAGGGTTGGATTCAGCACTTTGAAACGAAGATCAAACATATTATGTGATGAATCAAATTTTTTTCTTTTATGTACATACAATGTAGACATGTATGGACCAATATACATATTTGAACTTAATATTGTAGGTATAATACTCGATAAAAATTATTTTGGGTGAAGTTAAAGGTTGGAATTTTTTTTGGACACGGTTTAAATTACACTTAGCAATAAAAAATTATCGGAGCGGAGATAAATCAATCTTTACTAAGTTGGACTCACCGAATTCGAATATGACAATAATATTTGTTGGCTTGCTCTCGTTTAAGATACATGAGTGTTTGATGTTTTTTCTATTGATTGTTATTGTGACTACAATAAAAATATAATACAAAATTATAATCAATAGAAAAAACACGTGACTATTGATTTTAATACTCACTTTTGGCACAGCGATATTAGATTTTAAATTAAAGTAAAAACGCTCATATTTCTTAAACGAGAGCAAGCCAACAAAAAATATTGTCATATTCAAATTCAGTGGGTCAAATTTGGTAACAATTAGTTAGTCTTCACTTCGGTAAATAAAAATCGTGATTTTTGTAGTTTGATCTTCGTTTCAATACAATGTAATTAATTCCTTCGGATTATTTGATCGTTTTATTTTTAAAGGTTTTTTTGCCACAGTTTCTTTACGGTTGACCAAAACAACACGGTGATCAAACATTAAAAGAAAAAAATACGTAAATAGAAAAAAAAACAAGGAGTATGATTATGATATATGAAGATCTTAGTTCTCGTCCTGACTCCCTGTAACAAAGACGGGCGCGAGACTCCCAGAAGCATATGGGGGTCCATAGTTTCATCTCTTGAAGCACCAAAGGATTGTCAATCTCACCTCTCAACAATTTACAGAGGTAAAATACCAGCAGAAAATTTCTACGAGAAGATAGGGATTCATAACCCACAGCTCCCTGAACAAATACACTTTGAAATAGTAGGGGATAGTAGTCAAACTCTCTCATGTACTGATAACGAAGAAACTTTCGTTGTATTCGTTCAATCTGCGGAGAGTATGTTACCGCCCTATGATTTCAAATTAAGGATCCAGACTTAATTAAATTTGATTATACTAGGTAGAGTTATAAAAAAGTTGTGCTTAAAATACATTATTATATAACATACGGTGTCTATGTTATTTTATAACATACATATCTTGTATTTGAAATATACTGCCTATATTGAAATAATACATTTTTTTTTAAATCGCATGAAGGATTCTTTCATTTTTCATAAAGGATTCAAAGTTTTAACAACGAGCTCTTCTCTTTCATTTGGTATCCTATTTACGTCTTTTAGATCAATTAAAACTTCATTTCACAAACGTTCACAATGAGATTTTCTGATATTTTTTTAATGAAATTAGTATGAAAGTAAAATGTACAAAAGCGAGTACTGTTTTTTTTTTTAATATTTTTTGAGCTACATTATAGTGAAAGACAGAAAACATGCTTCCATTAATATTTTAAATGGTATTATATTACATGGCTGGTCATTATTTATAAAATAAGCGGTATAGTGAAAACAATTACATTATTAGTAATTTTAAAATGAACACTTAATTGGAATGTAAATATTCACTAGTTGAACAAAAACAAATTGCATAGGATAGATTTACATTTACAACAAAGTCAGTTTGTATTTAAAGATAATGTATAGGTAATTCAAGCGAGCTTTATCGGATGTCAGGAAAATTGTTATTCGTTGTCATATAATCTCTGAACTTGTTAAAAATTTTGAATGGAAATTCTGAAATGATTCAAAAGGATGGGGCACAACTGATCTGAGAAATGTTCTTCGAAGATGCTGTCTTATTTTAGAGACATTGGCACACTTTGAATGATGTTCACCGATATCAAACTATCCAGGAATTGAAGAATAGCATTCTAAGAAGAAATCTAACGAATTTAACGAGTCATGTTTAGGGTTTGCAATACCGGTATTACCCCCAATTTCCCGGGAAACCGAGATTCTGGTATTCTACTCAATTTTCAGATACAGAAATACCGGTTTAAAAAAAAAGAAATACCGGTATTAAAACTTAAGCAAATTTGAATATAAATATATTTTTTTCAACTATGCATGAAGATTCCACCATTGATGAACTGACCTTTTTAAGGTCATATTTTATAGAATCAATAAATCTAGGGTATTTGTAAAAATTGAAATAATATGATTATGATCTATTTTCCCCCCTTTAAAATCTCTTACATATTAATATTTTGTAGGGAGCCTGGAATTTAGGTTAACGTAAATAAAAAAAATCCTCCTACCGCGGATCGAACTGCTCGGCCACCACTTGGATTATAAATAAATTTTTGTAAAATGATATAAATATATTTTTTATACTAAATTTATTATGAAACTGATGTTAAATTATTTCACAGTATCAAAATTCCACAGCTTTTGTAATACCGGTTTTGATATTTACAATAACCGGTTTTGATTTATTATACCGGTATTTATATTTTTACCGGTATTTTAAACGCTAGTCATGTTGAAGAATATGACGGAGTGCTCTACAATGTGCTGATCTCATCCGAATTATGTATATAATGCTATCCCATCCCATAAGTTTTATTTTGTTTAGCTAGATAGTAGGTATTTTCAAGATACAAATCATCTAATTGCTTCCATCCTTATATGAAAGTGAAAATATTTGAACCCCAGCGCCTTGTATGGACAAACGTATTAGACTTCTCCCTTCCTCAATTATGGCACTAGAGAAATTATTTTTTAATATGCTATGGATATCCACTAGAGGCATGTTCTTATCTTTTTATTTTTTTGATTAATTATTTTTTATAGGAGCAAGGAGCCACCAAACATCTATAAAATCGCCTTGTTTTAACACCTACGAAAAGAGTCCAGCGTGCTAATTTAACGGTTGATTTTTAAAAAAAATAGGCAAACAAAAACATAGTAAATATCTTTCTCATACCGATATGAATTTTTTTTTAAAATTGGTCCAGTTTCGGAGGAGAAAACTGGAGAATGCGAAACCTCAATTTTGTCGATTTAAAATAGGTATTATCTGGTCAAGGCGCAACTGTCACATTCACTCAATATATTATATATATTGATATATATTTTTGCATTCACTCAATATATACATTCACTCAATATATGTTTATATCGAAGAAAGAACGGCAACAAAATTAAGGTTTCGGGTATCCAGCCCTCTTAAATCTATGGTATGGAATATTTAAAGTCAAATACTTACCAGCTGGGGTCAGGATGAAGACGCAAGGTTCCTTTTGGATACCGATCTCGTTCTCGCCCCAGCATAAGATCGTTCCAAAATCTGACTCAGTTTTCGGAGTGTACATGGCGACACTTCGAGCCTGATCTGCAACCACGTGGTTCGTCGGGATGTCAGTCAGTTCCGAGTCACTGGTATTGAATTTCCAGGTGAAGTTGACCATAGGTGGGTTAGCTTCCAGTTCGCAAGCAATTTTGGCAGGCTCCATCCGGGCAGCGCCTAGTGATCTCACCTGTCCGGGTCGACATATCGGAGTGACTGTCGAAATTGGAAGAAATACGGTTCAAACCTGAGACGGGACGAACTGTTCAAAATTTATCGCAAAACGACGCACGCAAAGCAAGGCCACATTATATGCGGAAATAAAAGCGAAGATAGTATCTACTAGAATTTTCATTTTGCAATTCAATCTATATTTAAGGACACGCTTTATATTTTGATTAATATCTAAAAGTTGGGGGAAGTCCCAGAGCACGCGCTAGCGCTCGCGCGTGTACTTAGAATAAATCAAATAAAATACAAATATTTGGACGAACGAGCGAAATTCGAGTCTTAAGTCGAGCGTCGATCAATCTTCATCAACCCTTAAACGCCCACCGCTGAACAAAGACGTCTCGACGATGTCTCTCTTTGCTTGCATCGTTTGTATCAATTTTGCAAAAAAAAGTTTTTTTGCAAAGGTAATTTGTTATGTTTAAATTTATCTCCATTCCATTGAATAAAATTATAAGGAGCATACAAAATGATTCAAAATATTACATGATTTACAGAAAAAAAGTCATAAGAACTTGGGTTCCGAAATACATCGATATTGAGCTGTATGTATATATTTACGCACTCAAACTATGAAATGCTAAAATTTCCATGTTTACATCATCTAACAAAAAATAAATAAAAAAGAATCATTCATTTCAACTTTCAAATAGGTAAGCTTTTGAAATGTATTTTATTTTATTTTTTTATTATGACATTTTCTGTAAACAATTTGTAATGAATTAGTGAATCACTCTATATGTATATGTAATTACTAATTTCACATTATGTAGAAACGTTTATATACACAATATATAAAGTTAATTGTTTTTCCAAATATAAAAAAGTATTTTTAGATGTAAAAAGAAAGCATAAAATTAATTGGGCATTTTTATTTTTAACGCAGTACTTGTTCGTATTTTTAAATTTGCAATTTTAGAATTCAAACAAGTATGTATAAATGGAATATGATTATTTTTACAAACCTACTTTACGTTTCACTTATTTATTAATTGTACAAAAAATCATTGGAAATTAGTTGCTTAAGTTTTACTTGTGTGGGTTGAATTATTTTTTTGCAAAGCCACATTCAAATACGTTGAAGTTGGACGAATGGACACTTGGCCGATGGACACTAGGCCGACGAACATTTAGCTAGACGGATATTTTGCCGAATGAAATTTTAAATTTATTAAAAATTTAATGAGGTTGAGATGATTTTTGAATAATGTATCTTTTTTCAGTGATTTTATAAATAATTTCGATACAAAAAATGTCCGATCGGCCATAACTCCGTCGGCCTAATATGTATCTGTTCCGCTAAGTGTCAAGTGTTTATTTGGCTAAAAGTCCGGGCACGGTACAATGCTAAGCATGTATGACAAAATATACTAAATATTTTTTAATATTGATTTAATAACATTTTACATATGTACATACATATATTTAGGTGTAATATTGAACGATGAATCTTAGATTTTTTTGTCAAAAAGATTCTAGTATTTTTGGTTCGAAAATGCCGTGCGCAGACTTTTGGCTGAATGGACACTGAATGGACTGACGTTCGGCCGATAGTCACTTGGCCGAACTTACATACATTTGACCGATTGAAAATTTAAATTGCTTTTATCTATTTCTTATGCTAGCAGTGGATGGCGAATGGCTGCGATTGATGAAAAAAGGAATAATGCCAAGTGGTATTTACCGGACGTGAAAAAGTTTGAGTAGCACTGGGCTAGGGAACAACAATAACAGCGAATTTTTGAATTTGGTAACAACTTCAGTTGAGAAAGACATTCTATTGCTAATTCTTTTAATATAAAATGATAAAAACCAACTATAATGTATCGATATTATTCAAAACTCACAAAAATGGATTCACTATTCAGAAACACCTTGATTTTATTTAAACAATTACAAATTTCGCCTAGTGTCCATTCGGCAAATAGTTCGTCAACCAAAAATACATACAATGTACATATTCAAATTTTCATCAAGAAAGTTGATGGATTTGTCTCTCATAGAGTGAGTAGACAAATTATATACCTTGTTGAAGACTGGTCTGTCGACAAATCTCTACATTTGAATACCCACTTTTGATTGATCTAATTGTATAAAAAAGCAACTAAAAGTCATATAAACGAAATCGAGGAATGTTTCGTTTTTGACGAGCGCCGCGACGCTTTTGATAAGCTTGCGGTCTACGCAAAGCACCCTCAAAGCGTTTCAGCTTTGGAGACTAGTGAATAATGGAAAAAGTTTGGTGTACTAGGGTCAGCGTTGTAAATTTGATGGAAACAAGGTTCCCTTGGAGTGACGGGATTTCGGGATGAGGACGATGACGACGACGAGCCGAACGTAGGGGGTGGGAATGTAGAGTTCCCGCGGGTTATATGGGTCAAAGGAGTATAATTAATACTAATTGGTAGGACATTAATCGCCGTAGTGATAACAAATGAGGTTGCGAGCTTAATCCTGCGTGACGCGAAGGTCCCGTGAATAAATTTTCGAGAACAAAAGCCATTACGTTGAATTATCCCCGATATGAGAATTCCCCGTAAGCGGATTACAACCGACGGGAAGGGAACGACGCCGGGGTGCCGAAGGGGAGGCTGCGGGGGGTTCGGGAAGGATCTCAACTTTTGCGCAGTTCCCTCGAAAAGGTTGCGGTGTTAAATTTTTCGACAGTCTACAAACTGGAAACGGATAATTGCCCCTGCGAAGGATATGCGAGCATGTACATACGTATAGTGGATGGGGGTTGTAGGTGGGTCAGAGGTCGGATTACACTAATCATATCCGGGAGGGGTGGGATGGGGTTGAAGACGCCGTTGTCGGATATCGGATCGCTTGCGAAATAATGTCGGATGTGTGTAAATTGACGTGCGAACGTCAATATTTACGTTAACGTTCGTTAAAATAAAAATATTGACGTCAATGTGAAAGGCGTGTGTTATTATTACATATATACATAAGTATGTTTATAGCGTGGTGTATATATAAATGTACAAAATACAAGGTGTGTCGAAAGTCTATTGACATACATACATATGTACACATAACTGCATAATTTTTTATATTAAATACACATGTACATATTCTTTGAATTAAAATTCTATTAAATACAATTCGATAGTTAAAAGTTGTTAGATAGTTGGGGTGAGTCATCGTAATTAGAAAGTTGATTTTTCTGCCTAAGAGTTATCAATTTGCTATTAAAGTGTTAAGCGTTCGATAAAATAATCTAATATAATTTTTCAGAATTTTATATGTATTTGTTAATGCCGAGTTACTTAAATCTAATTTCAAAACAGACTTTTCGTTTTCATTCGTAAATTCGTGACGTCATAGAAAAAATCTAATTTTCTATGATGATGATATCTATTCCGATTTCAGTTCCGATTTCCGATTCCTATTTTGATTCAAATTACCAATTCCAATGTCATGTCCGATTCCAAATTCCTATATTAGTTCCGATTCCCGGTTCCAATTTCAGTTCCAATTCCCGATTTCTATTTTAGTTCCGATTCCCAATTCTGATTTCAGTTCCGATTCCCAATTCCAGTTTCAATTCCAATTCCCGATTCCTATATCAGTTCTGATTCTCGATACCAATTTCATTACCGATCCTCGACTCCAATTTCAGTTAATTCCCGAATCCGATTATCGGTTCCAATTTTAGCTCCAATTCCCGATTCCGATTTCAGTTCCAATTTCTGGTTCCAATTTAAGTTCCGATTCCCAATTCTGATTTCAGTTCCGATTCCTGATTCCTTTTTTAATTCCGATTCCCGATTCCGGTTCCAACAAGTGTTGTTATTATTATTATGTATACACATAACTTTATTTTAATGCATGTATCAATTCTCTTTCCGAAAATTACCGTTGTAATATCAATGGCCACAATGTTAGTATATTATATTAGCCAATAATCCTTGAAAAAAATATTGAAATATAAGAAACCAACGGATTAAGTTATGGTAAACAATTCATTATTGATTAGTTAACTTTTAGCCCCGATAAGACGGAAACAAAAAAGGCAAAAAAAAAGAAAGTTTGAAAAGAGGAAAAAAAGTAATATTTTCCAAAAAATACATATTTTTTAAATATTTTCATCAATGAAAACATTTTTACTATTTGCAGTAATTTAAGCGAAGTAGTTAAGGCACTTATAAATAGTAATTGTAGTGAAATTCGAACACTAATGAATACATTATGTTATCCGGAAGAGAATCTCATAACTGATTATTATATTACATAGTGTAGGAATTTTAAGGCTTCGTCGCTAATAACGCCTAATTGAAAGAAAACTCAATTTCGGCAAGGAAATTAAGCTTGTAGGATGGAGATGGGGGAGGGGAAAATTTAATGATGAGGTTCATCAATATGTGTCATATTGCGTCTTAGTTTCCCTTCGAATTATTTACATTACGAAATCGCGGTTTAATTTGACAGTGGCGTCACGTTACGAACTAAATGCTGCAATTCATAAGCAATTACGACTACAAAGCCGGAAAATCGAGTAGTCCGTGTTGTGTACGGATCGAACCGGAAAACGGGGTTTTGGATTTTCGTCTTTGTGTGTGAGTGTAATCTTTGCATTAAGTAAGGACAATGTTCCTTCGAAACTCGAGGACAATAAGGACAATTCTATCTCCAGGTAGAGGTCGTAATGCTAAGTCGCTGCTCTCTCTGAATGCGAATTTTATTTACTAGCTTTAATATGGTTGAACTTTTATGGTGAAAACTAACGCTTTAAGTCGTATTTGCTTTGTGTGTGGATACAGTTGATTCTTTAGCTGTATTAGTTTTACGAAAATTTGATACACATATAAATTGAAATGAGTTTTTGAAGATACATATTTTGGTTTATTGTATATAATACATATGTATATATTTCTCAAAAGTTACTCATTTGATTAAAATCTATGCAATATTTACATTTTTAATTATTCATAAAAAAATAATACACAATGAAAGTTCAAATACTGGAAATAAATTCTATATTTAGACTATTATAAGACGTAAATGTTTTCCATTTTTCGTTTCACATATTACACATATTTCTATTACACACACACATTCTCTTTGACAGCAGTCGATAACTCTGCCCCAAAATGCTAAATTGTCTGGGATTTATTTATCTTATACACACTACTTAAGAGAATGATTGGGAGGCGTAAGTTTAAGAAAACGTGTTGCCAATAAAATTTCGGAATTTTGTAATATTACTCATTAACTACTATGTACTAAGAGACAGCGCAATATATCAATTAAATTAATCATAAGCTACTGATTTAAATTGTAATAAGTGACTGTTTTGCTTGTTATCATTATTTTTTAAACAGTAAATATTAACGCATTTTGTGTAATTTTTTGTGATAAATCGCTTAAGGAAGCACAGGGCTTCTTTTAAATTCAGCGATTTTTTTTTATTTAACAAAACCTTGATATGACAATTTCAAATCAGAGCAATTGTGGGAAAAATAAATATTTTCATTAAATGAGCCGTTATATTTGAAAGGGGCGGAAGTCCAATTTTCAGTACCAAAAGCATTAGTGTGACTCAATTCACAAATTGTTATGTCTAGAATCTTAGAAAAGCAGAATTCACGTATTACAAGGCCACTAGTATTTTTAAATTCAAAATCAAATTTTTGCGAATTGCATAGGACAGGGTTGCCAATATGTTGGAATCGTTTCAATGAAATCAAATAAATTGCCATACTCTCATAGGAAACGATCCACGGTTTTAGTCACATATCCAAGATCTGGCCAGCATACGGGATAGAACCGTGACCACACAATTGAAAGCATTATATGCTAACCATTGATCCATGCAGCTGGTTATACACGTATGTATGTATGTATTCGGAAAGTGATGAAGTCTGATTCAAGTAAATATTTTTTGCTAAGGATTTGTTGTACGTTGTTATATAATACAGTTGAACATGTCCTATCTAATATATAATTTGAAACTTTGTGTGTATGTAACCTTCGTTCATTGGGTGGGTCGTAAATCCGTGACGTCATCGAAAAAATAATTTGATTTTTTTCGATTCAAAGGATTCTAAGTCCCCGGGGGCAAAGGCACCGAGGGCGAAGCCGCCCTCGCGCTGACGGCGGAGCCCTAGGGGCGTAGCCGCGGGGGTGCAGGCGCCGGATTCTAGTATACATATAATTTCAAAAGAGCCTTACTATATACACAAGTTTGTTTGTTCGTGACAGCCAATTTAATAAAAAAAAACAAATGACTATTCAAATAAATTTATATAAAGTAAAACTATTCAAATAAATTTAATAAAATGCTTACTATTAGATTAGTCATGTTTAAGCGGTTTATATTACAAACACCGAGCGAAGCCGGGTAATACTGCTAGTATCCAATAAATTTGATTTTATCACTATGTAGATTTTAGATACTTTTTCTAAATCAATGTTATATGCACTTCACATAAAATCTGGATCATTAAATTTTGTCGATCTGGGAAGTTTATTACTTTTGCGGCAATCAAATTTAGCCCCTGGGAACATCATAAATTGCTTTTACTAAATTTTAGTCCCTGCAGTTGCATTGTAATACAGATTATCATAGCTTCGGGTGTGCATCCGAAATCTTAAGGACAACCACTTATTATTAAATCTTATAAAATCCTCCAATTTCGGTCAGAAGCAGGCAGTATTAATTAGTCAGTTGATGCACATATTATACATATGTATGTAGATTGACATAACAACATATCGATGGCACACTTTTAATCACCTTATTAAATAAAAATATATGCATGATTATGATAATACAGCTAAAATTAAAATTATATTAAATTGGCCTTGGAGACACCCCTTTGATCTCACTCACACACAACCGTTCGAAACATAGCAAAGTATCAATATATAAAATAATCAATCTAAATCTAAAAAGAAACTATTCGCAATGGGAGTTTTTAGACAGAGTGGTTTGGGAAAGTCCTCCACATCTGTATGCACACAATATATGCCATATATTAACACCCAGATACTTTAATTCGCATAATTTTTAGTGTTATGGCGTCACTTAAGCTACACGGAACTACCGAGTTGCACGGCTTGCGACCTTAGTTGCATTGTGCATAACAATGCAGCAGCTAGCTTATGGCCTGGGTGTGGTAGTTGTTCCCCGGGTTGCACTACGTGAGCTTTTATGCCTCGAGATATGACGTTTCACTTCGGCGGCTTCCAACACTACTTTTCTTCGCTCGCTTTTAGAGCTTTCCGAGAACATTCAATTTTCCATCGACTCAAAAATTTCCATAGAGTTCGCGAGGCATTTCCGCACGCTGTAAAATGCCGAAGAATTCCACTATAAGACGTTAATAAACATGATACGCACTTGAGATGGAATGAAAGTACGCGATTGTATTCAGGTGCAGAGATATGTAGATGACAATTTTGAAATATTATACAGGTTGTTATGAAGCTAAGTGCAAAGATTTAAAGGATTCATAGCTCGTAACATTTAGAACATTTTGAGTCACACATACCTGAGTAGAAAGTGTGATGAATTTTTTTAAAGATTTTTATTAAAAACACCGAAATCTCGCATTTAATTGCTAATACTGCCCAAGTTAAAATTGGTATGTTAGTCAATTATTATTATTTTATATTTATCTTTACATAATTCTTAAAAATGTTGCGCTATCATTTACCACTCGAATTAAATTCGTTCAAATAAAAAAATATTGAAATTGAAAACCAATTTTTGTAAACGCAATGTAGATAAATCAGGCCCAATGAATACATACATAAAAGCATGAGAAAAAAATATAAATTTTTGACTTTTTAAATTCGCTAGAAAATTAATTATCCGTTTTAAAGACAATAAAAAAATCACAATCAATAGAAAAAAAACATCCGACTATTGATTCCAATACTCATTTTTGACACGGTAATGTTAGATTTTGAGTTGAAGACTGCAAAAGCCCAAAATATGTAAAAAGTGCGCATTTTTATTAAAAGCTTCTATCTCGTAAACGAAAAAAAACAACAAAAATCATTGCCATATTAAAATTTAGTGGGTGAAACTTAGTAAAGATTGATTAGTCTCCGCTCCGGTAAGTAAAAAACGCGATTTTTGTTGCTCAGCGTAATTACATAGTTCCCGTAGAGATTTCAGATTTGCCCTCTAAGTGTGACTCTAATTTGTAAAATATGTGTGACTCTAGTTTTCCCTAATAGTGCTAAATGGCGAGTTTCAGCTCTGGAAGCATATTGTATTGTTAAATTTCCTAAATAAATGTATACTTTTTTTTTCATAAAATATTATGATCTAAATATGGTTCAAGCACGACGAGTTCGTTATTAATTCCAGGGGTGTTTTATCTCTGGGTCGACCTTTCGAATTTCGAGTGCACAAGTAAATAAACGTGTCTCCCCTCGGCGAATAAATATTTACAGGAGGCTCTCTCGATGCGTTCAACTTTAATTTTCAACGTCACTCATTTTATTATTTTTGTGAGCTCTGTTTTGAATTCTGCCGGCAAAATCGTATTCAACGCCGAAATAAAGTGGGAAAAATGTCGAAATCGAATAATTTAATCGTGTAGTTACATACATACGTACATACATATGTATATGTATGTGCATTCAACTGTCTCGTATTATTGGATTGAAGCGATTCGTTAAAAAAGTATAAACAACTATATATGTTTCTGCCACCTCTTTACGTACATATGACTATGCAAATACGTTTTTTATTATTGAAACGTTTCTATTACTTTGATATCGTTTACCGAGTATGTATAAAATAGTCATTTCAGCAAAATTCACTATAAAATTTTAAGCGAAGAAAAATCGGATGATATTTCATTGCAACTATATTTAATGTTTTAGGATATTTCATGATTTGGATATTAGATGTTTTAAAATATGTTTTGATTCGAAATTATTTTTAATATTAATATTGATTTCTCCATATTGTCACGTAATATATGTATGCATGTACGTAGTAACAATAGATGAAGTAAGAATGTTGTGAACAAGCTAACGTTTTCCCACATTACTGAATGTATCGATATGAAAATTTATTCATATTTTTATTCTTTATGTATGTATCAACTTCGAGTTGATAAGGTTTTTGGTATAGTTGGTAAATGCAGGTAGTAATTTCTTTTAACCTTTGAAGGATGGAGCGTCGAGATAGAACGAGTTTCCCGAACCGGGGTCGAGTAAGACCCCAGTATTTTTTAATCAAAATACAGCTTTTCTCAATACAAATGGGTTCAATATATATCTTATTAATCATTTTATACATAAACGTGAAAAAGTTTTAGTCATATAGGATGTTTTTGACTATTTTTGTATTAAGAAATAACGACAAGCATCAACACGCAAACGCACATACTAGGTAAGGCCAACAGGCGACTGCATGACTCAATAGCCACGCGCCAAAAGCGACGAAAACAATAGCTTATGAAAATATAGCTGTCTCTTTCTCTCGCATTAATTCATTGATCAACAAGAATATGCAAGCGAACAGTCAAAACTCTATAAATGTATTTTTTTTACGATATAGCCTTTTTCTAAATCATACAAAATCTATTAAAATAAATTTATTTTAGTTCATTCTAGGAATACAAAGAATATAGGGTGTATAGTTTGAAAACCACAAAGTTATTACGAAAAACGTAAAAACTGGGGCACTTGCATACCCCACTTCGGCGAGGGAGGGTTAAAACAATATTTAATTATTTTATTTTTACCTTTAAAAATATTTTCATCTGCTTGATGTTTATAGTGATTATAGTCTAGTGAAAGGTTAGATTTATAGTGTTAAATATAGTAATAAAAAAATATTGAACAAAATTCGAAAACCGGAAGTAGAACTTTTGTCTCGTGTGAGTTTTTCTACATTAGGGCTCATTGTATCGAAAATGCTCTCATAGCCGATATGTGTGAATGTACATACATACATATATGTATGCGATATTATCGATTTTTTTAATATTATATGTACATATGTATGTATGTGCGTCAAATTTTAAATATTGATATACGTATAAAATCATATATATGGTAAGCTATAACAATATGATACAATTAAATATGAATAAAGTTTTACGAAATATACATATAAATATATAAAAGTTTGATATAATATCTAAAAATTTGACGATGCTGCTTCCGGTTCGGATTTGCTGTATGATAATGTATGTATGTACATTAAACGTTGTTCAATTGATGTTTTATGTTCTGCTATTTGATGTCTCCTTTAAAATTGGATTCGTATGAAATGCGATTTTAATGTTATTTTATTGATCGTGAAGGATCTTTTGATATATTTTATGTGAAAAATGATTGAGCTATTTATCAATTTATAGACTTCAATAAAATAAAAAGTTTGATTACTCCAAAGTATTATATGTATATTGTGTATATAGTTTGCTATAAGTACATATAATATTAAAATTTGGGAACTTGATTCAAGCTAGTATCGTTAATATTTAATTTTATGAATATTTGAATGCATTTGAACTAACGAATTTAATTCACTTGTTCATTTTCATCCAATTTAAGTCGACGAATAATGGACGAGCCTCACACTTCAACCTCAAATTGTGCGCGAATATTTAACGGTTCAACGAATATTGCTAATCGTACATTGGTACCATTCTCGAAAGAAGCTGAAAATTTTAAAGTAAATTAATCGCATTTTAAATGTCGACTTAGTAAAAAGTTTTATTGAATATCATCGTCAATGAATCCTTACTTCGTTCAGATAAGTCATCAATCGTACCGGCTACCAGCGACTATAAACTGCGTAATTTGATTTCAGTGCGTGTTTTTCATAATAATTTCTACTATTTAGTTGCGTTCAAATTTTCATTCGCGTGTGAAAATACATTCATTTGTTTTTGTGTAAAAAAATTTTAAGTTTAAAAAATAATTAGTGTGGCATTACAATTAAATATCAGTGTTTTTTTAAATTATATGCAACTTTTTGAATGCATGCTGAAGAAGATGGTTGGCAAGGGTGCTTAAGTTATTGCTATGGGGACTAAGTAGAGCTGGTGAGTTTTCGTTTTATATTGCTGTGCAATTTTATTTAATAAAGCTGTGTTTATTTTAAATGAACTATTTCATTACTTAGGTTGCAGTGAAGGCTTGAGATTTAATTTAACTTGCGGAAATAATTTGTATACGTACATAAATAATTTAAATGATGGTACAATTTCGCTCTAGGTTTTAAATTTTATATTTTATTATTTAGCATGGTGTCATTACAGATCGCCCTAAGGTGACATCTATGGCCAAATTTGTACATATGTCCTATATAAATAAATTCGGATGTGACCAACCCATGACTTTATCTATGTATTTGAGGAATATAAGAAGGTCACAAAACAAAATTCGATATTGAACCATACAGACACATTCACAAATACCGGCAGCATTATGAAATACTTTTATCAGCTCTAAGTTAGTACATAAAGCATGCAAATATAAAGTTTCAGATTGATACGTTCAGGGGCGTGGACAGAGTAGTGGGGGACAACATTTTTGACCTGTCTATGAGGAAAAAATCCCACTTTTTTAAAAATTTCCAAATTTACATCAAATTAATACAAGAATTACACTTGAATTTTTTCGTGAAGATCACACGTGTTTAAGGGGTCGAAAAAAATAGTGGAAGAAAAATCGGTTCAGATAAAACTACTTCCGGTTCAGATAAAAATATTTAAAAAATATAAGGTTATAGAGATTATTATTTCTATTACATTTAAAAAAAAAAAAGTATCCGATTCATTTAGCGGTTTGGGAGATAATTGAATTCAAAAACTTATAAAAAGAGGACACCTACATATAAGGGGAGGTACCATTTCCAGTCAACTTAAAAAATTGAAAAAAATTAACGTCGTGTCGATAATAATTTCAGTAACCGATACTAAGTTTTAGTTCGATAGTACTAACAGGGTTCCAAAAATCCCCAAAATACACAGACACACACGCACATACATAATGTACATCATTAATCGATTCTGAGTTCGAATCAGTCAAAATCTCGAGTTCAAATTTTTGCACGATCACAAAACTTCATATATTGTTACTACGTACATAGATAAAGTAAAAACAAATGAGTATTCAAATAAATATATATATAAAATAAAACTATTCAATAAAACACATTGGAGACGAGAAGAACTAGAGGTGACTTAATCGAAGTCTATAAAATACATAATAATCACTATAATTGTCATATGTCTAATCTTATTCCATTCAACGTAAACACTCACCTCAGAGGTCACTCGCTTAGACTCCAAAAAGAAAAATCTAATAAATTGATCAGAGATTCCTTCTTTTCAAACAGAGTGGTTTTTAGTTTGGAACAGTTTCCCAATGATGTAGTAACCTCTGATAACGTTAATATTTTTAAGAATAAGCTTGATACTTTTTTGTAAAACTTAAGGATTTCTGTAATTCTTCATATAATATAAGCAATTTCGAAAAAAAATTCGCCTGGGGCGCATTTTTTTCTTATATATTTGTAGTTGTTCAAATTTCTGTTTTACATATAAACGACTAGGTAAACTGAGTTTAATTTTGAGTAAATTTATCGGCTCACGCTCCCGCGCCACGCGCTCGTTGCAAATTCGTCGCTCGCGCACCTCCATGCTGACATTTAGCAGAATGCGGATCCGGAAAACTTCCCCTCCAAGCGTTCCAAAGTAATCCGGCCGGTATCTGTAGCTCACGAAAACTTATAAGATATTCATAAATATCCTCAGCCACCCCCGCTCCTGTCGTTGATCCTCGCGATTAAGTCGGATCATGTCGTGTTACCTGGAGGCGCCTAAAAGTTACTTTCATACACACACACACACACACACACACACTCGTATTAATACACTTGGATACGTATATACATATGTAATGAACACGCCGATTCGATATTTGTGTTGAGACTGATCTTTTATCTCCATTTTGGAAATGGGATTCGTCTTTATTCAATACTTTGTCTTCTATCTATATATATAAAATTGAATGTCTGTGTGTGTCTCAGGCTCTTAAACCACTGAACTGATTACCATGGAACTTTCAGCATTTGTTTTATGCATGTCCGGAAAGATGACTGTGAAAAAAAAACGGGAACGGAAAATGGAAAAACGGGAATGAGTGTCATTGCAATGCTATAATTTCAAATGTTTTCGCGTCACGACCAACGTGTTCGTTGCCTGCGTTTTTCCCAAATGTTTGAAATGTTTCGTTTCAATGTTTCCAATGTCATGAAAGTGCAAGTGCACTCGTACTTTTGTATTTAGTTTGAAATAAACGTTTTACATTCGTGTGCTTGAAAGCAAAGAGATGGGTTTATTATATATGTACATATAATATAACACATATGCCCATAGTATTAACATGAAAGATCAAGATTCCGCGAATTTGCAGTGCTGTTGGATGTCTCGAGGAGATAAGCAACTAACACCATTGTACGCTTCAATTGTCTTCGCTTTGTTGAAAATATATGATTTATTTTTGGTTTTTCATAAAGTACCTACAAGTCTTTTTGTGTGAATGTTTTGAATTTTTTCACTTAAAGAATGTGCAATAAAGTAAGCATAAATGATTTAAATTTTTTATCTAGTATAAAGGCGATATATGTATTTGTTTTAAATTATTTTAACTTAAAAAAAGCTTTACTTATTCTACGAATGTATGTATGTATGTGTTTAAAATAAATTACTCAAAACTGAGTTTAGTTTTGTCTGTTGTGTAAAACTTCGTATGCCTCTACATACATATGTACTCTACTACATACATAAGATATAATGCTTAAATCGTTGGAATTAATAATACCTTTGTTTAATACTATAAATTATTATGAGATTATATATTTTTTCGTATAAATTTAACCCAAACTGAAGAATAATTCCAAGGCTCAGTTCATTCAGGCTAATTCATTATTATTTTTACAAAGCGCTATTTTTGGTGTATTCGACGAAATGAGAATTATTGTTTTATGAAAGAAAATATTGAATTTAAAGCGATTTCAATGGCGATTTTTTATGTCCACTTATTTTATTTGAAAAATTTCAATCAATTTTGACATACAACGTTCCAAATAAATTTTCACGTAACAAATCAAGTGATTTCTAGCACTGAGCATCAAAATATCATGTTTTTACCTTACCGGAGCGGAGACTAATCACTCTGTACTAAGTTTGACCCACTTAATTCCAATATTTCTCTCGTTTAAGAGATATCATGGTTAAACAAAATGGGCAATTTTGAAAGATTTTGGACTTTTGGAGTCTTTAATTCAAAATCCAGTATTAAAATAAGTATAATCAATTATCTAACGAATTTAAAAATTCAAAAATATACTTTTTCCGTAATATCATGAGGTAATTTCGATAATTTTTCAGTTTTCCACATTTATAAGAGTTGGTGTTCAATCTGATTATTTTTTAATGAATAATAAAATCTGACTATTGATTCCAATACTCACTTTTGGTACAGCAATACTATATTTTGAATTAAATACTGCAAAAGCCAAAAATCTGTAAAAATTGCACATTTTTTCAAGTACTCATATCTCTCAAACAAGAGCAAGCCAACAAAAATCATTGCTATATTGGAATTTAATGGGTCAAAATAAGTAAAGATTGATGTCTCCGCTCCGGTTATTGTTTTGTTGCTCAGTGTAATTAATGGAAAAAATGAGAACTAATTAACACACTGTATATTTTTATACGTTAAACCTCACTGTTGATCATGTCAAGAATTAAATATCTTTAAGATTAGTCGGCCAAAGCTTATTGAAAACCACAACAATTTAAACAACGCCACGTCCAGATCTCCTGCCCTTACCTAAGTATATTATGGGTAACAGTTTTGCAATACAAAAACATCCACCCTGCGTAGACAAAATAAGGAAAATTTCGATTTTTTCTCAGTTTCCGGTGAATCAAACGGTCGCACGAGACGACAAAAGTCCCCTTTCTGCCGGTCACCAAAGAGAACACTACATTGTCCTCTGGCTTACTGAATCGACAATAAAAGCCGAAATGGACCACGCTCATATCCGGCCCCTTTTACAGCTCATATCTTTGATGTCGGCCATTCTTCTGCGACTTAATTAAATCCCCCAGTACCGTGCCTCCTACTATGCGTATCGATCTATTATACGACACTTGTTATACCGAAGAGTATATTTACAAGTCCCCTATAATACGAATTCTCCATGTTGAAAATACAATATTATTATCATGATGAAATATTCTTGCTTGTCTGAACCTGCCTGTTTCATACCATATGGCATATATGTACATAGCGAAGTTGTCTTGGGTAAGGTGATTTTCTACATCGGTTTCCCGTTTGAAGAAAGTTTTGAGTGGAAAGTTGGATTGGGTTGGTTGGATTTTTGATGATGACAATTTATTTCAATCAAAAAATATGTATATTAGATAAAACTGCCAAACTTTGATGATTCACGGCTGATCTTTTATAATCATTCAGATAGGCATATTCGCAATAATCGAGAAAATCAAATAAATTCTACAATTTTGGTCAGGATTTAACTGTTGAAAAATTGCTCATCTGGCGACTAAATTTAAATAGTAAAAATTAATCCATTATTGAATACTGAAATACAAACATGGTTTGCATACATAAACAAGATTCTTAAATTTTATATAAGTTGGCAGATTCACGATTTATAGTTTAAAAAAACATTTTTGAAATACGCGAAATGTTTTAATTACATATTAATCGATAATAGGTTCATAAAAATAAGCCCTTCTCATCAAAGTTTATTGTCAGACTTAAATCAATCAATCCGCACTTGTAAAGGAAGAATTCGCCAACATATTTATAAAATACTTTGTCGAATTCTAATTACAGAAAGATCAGTTTACAATTTTTTTAGAGGCAAATTAAAATTGAAACTTTTCGTTAGAAACATGTCTCACTACATAGTACGTATAAAAGTACAAGTATGTAGATATTTACTGATGAAAAATGAGGCTTATTATTAATATTACGAAGTTATGTAATTGGTCTCTTGAGTCTGGTAATAGCCGATTTCGAATGTATATTATATATTTTAATAAGTGGTATTTTAAAACAAATCATGGAACGTTTGAGAATATGCACATCCCAATTTCTGAAAATTCAATTTACAATATATAATAAAAAAAACTTCATATATTTGACTCTTTTCTGCGCGTGTGTGTGTGTTTGATCGTCGTCGGGACAGAGGTACCCAACCTTTTTCGGGATGACGTATAGATTGTAGGGGTGAACTTTGGCCTTTGGGCGCGCCGAATTAAAAAATATGATGAGGCATAAAAGGGGAAAGGAGACATATTGAGCGTTATAAATTACTAAGGGACCGTTTGTTATCTACCTAATAGTACCAAAAAAAGGAAACCGGTATACGATAAAAATTTAAAAATACACATAAATTATGAAAAGGCAGTGCTATGAAATAAATACATACATACGTATGTATGGTATATACATAATGTATGCATGTACGTTCTTCTTAGAATTTACAATGAACAGAAATTCGTAAATTGCATGCGTTATAATGTTACGTGATGTAATTAGTAATGGTAAGTACCGTGCTTAATTTTCAACTATGTAGTTTGCTAGTAAGCGGATGTATGAGGGTTCCTCACAATGATTTTACACAGGTTTAATCATACAAAATATGTAGTATATACATTTAGGATCCCAATGTGGAACATTGTGTGTATAATACATATACATATGTACATATTATATTAAGTAGGTAGATACATATGTTGTGCCTATATATTAGTATGTATGAATAGCATGTCAAGTACAAATGAATACATATGTACATACATACATACATACATATAGTTAGATATATAAATATGATTGTTATTGTAATGAAGATAAGCTATCTTTAAGTCTAATTGAAGAAAATGATAAACATTTGTAAATATTGTATAATTAAATAATTTATAACCTTGTGGGAGTTTTTACTAGATTTATTATCAGAGTACTGTGTCAATTTTAATAAGCTAAGTAATTATACAAAGTTCCATTATAACTTGTTTTTGATATGTTTTTTGAATCATCGTATTGATGACGGTACACCGACTTAAGCGCGAGGGACAAAAGCGTTCCGACGTAACCGCCGCGACATAACCGCGAGGCGTCAAAACCGCGTGAGACAAAACTGCGCGTTTTATTAATCGCGATTTTGACTCGACACCATTCATGACGGGTCGACTATCTTTTGATAAAATCTTTTGTTTTTGTCGGCCGATTATGTGAACGAAGTAATATTCCACGTCTCTTTCCACGATATAGAATTCCAAGGGGAGAAAGATAGATGGAGCATGGTGAGTGAGTACTTTGTACAATCTCACCATGCTCCGTCTCTTTCCACGATATACGATCCCAAGGGAGAAAGAAAGACGGAGCATGTTGGCTACATTCATACACACTCGACATGCACGCAATAGACGATTATTATATACGATTATAAATTTGATGCGTTCTACAATTGATTGGTACTATGATTATGAAAATAAGAATTTTTGTGTCCGTTTTAACCTTTGAAGGACAGAGCGTAGAGATAAAACGAGTGTCCCGAACCGGGCTCGAGTAAGATCCCAGTATTTTTGAATCAATGTATATTAAATGGGATCAATATATATCTTATTGATTATTTTATACCTAATAACATAAAAAGTTTTAGTCCTATAGCATGGTTTTGACTATTTTTGTATTAAGAAATAACGACAAGCATCAACACGCAAACGCACATAGGTAAGGCCAACAGGCGACTGCATGACTCAATAGCCACGCGCCAAAAGCGATGAAAACAATAGCTTACGAAAATATAGCTGTATCTTTCTTTCGCATTGATTCATCGATCAACAGGAATATGCAAGGGAACAGTCAAAAACATGACTTATCGCTACCGCCTTTAAATCATACTTTGGAACGTAGTAATGTATAAATGTATTTTTATTTACGATGTTTTCCTTTTCTAAATCTTTTAAAATAAATTTATTGTAGTTAATTATAGGAATACAAGAATTATAGGGTGTATAGCTTTGAAAACCAGATAGTTATTACGAAAAACGTAAAAATTGGGGCACTTGCATACTTCAGCGAGGGAGGGTTAATAAAAAAATGGAAAGTGAAATAATTCAAAAGCAAATATTTTATATTTTAATTTTATATAAACGGAGTTTCGCCACATTTATAAATATTTTTTATTCAATTTTTTTTTTAATTTTATGATGATACAAATTTAATAAATGTAGTTTTCATTCATAAAATTCCACTTTTATCATATTGATGAGGTTTTTCGAAGGGAGTTTTTTTCCTCTCCAAATGAAAGTCAAGTCACGCTAAGAGGATTCGCGGCTGACGAAACTCGGAATGATGGAAGAGAGGAATGGGGAATTTTTATCATTTATTCACGGAAGCTGCATTTATTTAAAAAAAAATCCACGTCGGTTGGAAAATAAAAGACGAAAGGGGGCATTGGGGTGGTGATAAAAACGAGAGAAGGGGGGGGGGGGTTAAGAGTGAGCGCGTTTAGCAGATAGTATACAGGAAATACGATGTCCTTGGCGTATAATCTCAAGACTCATTTCATATTAAAATTCATTCGTATCGCAACGAGATAGAGAGAGAGAGTTAAGAAGCAAATATATAAATCATCAAAGGAAACTGAGACGAAACGTATATACAAATGTACACACTGTTAATCTTCGCCTCGATCTCCTCCATCCAACGGTACAATCATCATCCCTGTACGGTTTTCCCAGATTTACGGTGAATCCCCCAAGGGAATTGTTTTTAATCGTCGGGTTAGCGACGTGTAATTAACCGACGCGTTAAATTCGCCAGAAGAAAGCAAAAAATAAATATGTGTACATTAGGCGGAGTGAAAAATGCAAATTTTTCTTATCCGACTTGGATATATTACAAAATACTTATAAACGTATACCAACATAGATATAAGATAATAAATACTTACAAACTCCGAGACAATTTGAGATGAACTCCAATAGTAGTACGTATTTTATTTAAAGGTTAATGGATTCATCCTTGGTTTAGGTTAAGCATCGTCGATACAGTTAGTATAATTATGAAGTGAATAACAGATTTAATGTTAATTGATTTTTTTAAAGTTATTTCATTGATTTAAATATATTTTAATTGATTCTTGAAATCTTTCAGCGGTTAAAATTTTATAAGTCCGCATTAAAAATAGGAAAATTAATGAAACTCAATTGGAAATAGAATTCAAATGGTTGTTAAAATACACGATTTAGACATTGTTATTATTCCAATTACAAAATAAAAGTATTCGAAATATATTGTATACTTACGTACATATGTAGATACGGTTTTTTGTGCTTAAAGTGTATTCGTATATATGTATGTACATATGTGCGTATGTGCTTATTTGTGTGGGTCACTAAATTTGTTCGTGTTTCGTAGAAATATTTTCTCGTCGAATGATTGAAATTGATGACTCGTTCAATCGATCAAAACCACCAAGGCACATTCATTAATTTGTTAAAATTGAAAAACTGGGTTTTTCATTTGCGAATTTTCCGATAAATCGTACCTTACCGTCTACGCGAATAATGTTTTTAATATAGATTTACATATAGTATGTTTGTACATGTGTATGTATTTATTTGCGTATGTATGTACATTTGAATGTCCAATTCGTGTACACATTGTACATATGTATATTGTTTACGTGGGATTGCAAATTAAACACGTTTCAAATACCGTTTATAAAAAAAAATGTTAAAAATAAATTGTATCAAGTCTGAAAAGACTTTTTTGGTAGAGAATTTCGAATTTAATACATGATTGCGTCCATTTTAATTAAATACGTACATTTTAAGGAAAACATTTTTTATTTTAATCGTTGAATTATGAAATCATTTTCTGTTTAATAAACGTATGCTGACTTATATCTTTCATATATATTTTTGCCTTTAATAACACTTCCCTTACTGTTCGATCCCGTGCTAATATTTAATGCTGCTGGTTAGACTTGGATATTTGTCGATCGCTTTCTATCAGAGTTTGCCAATTTATCTGATCTCAGTGTTGAAACGGTTCCTCCATCAAATTGGAAAGAATCATCCTACCCACTATTTCACCAATATCCGAATTTGATTTGTGTACAATATGTAATAATTTATGAACAAGTCTAATTCCATAGATGTCAATGGATTAATTAACAGTTAATTTCGTGTACTTCGAATTCGTGCATCTCGAAATTCAGTGATTTATGTGTGTAATAAAAAATGCTACAATGTTTATAATTGGCTAGGAAGGCGCATCGGGGTTCACCTGTTAGGTATTTTATTTATTTTTATTTTTATTTTATTATATACATATATACCAGGAAGGCCTAACAGGTAAACCCCAAATGCGCCTTCCTGGCCAATTGCAAACAATGCAACATTTTTATTACATAATTCATTGATTTAGGAGACACTGAAACCGTGACATCCAAGAATTTTTAACTTGTACATACATTTTTAGTGTACATTAATCATACTCAAATAGTGGTGACATAATATGTAGGTAGAAAGGTTTTTAGCCAATTTAGTCGAGGAACCGTCTCAACAATGAAATCAGAATAATTGCCAAACTCTGATAGGAAACAATCGACCTAGAGTCACAAATATCCAAGTCTGACCTGCAGCATTACAGATATACTCGGAATAAATTCTTTTCAATCGACTCACGGGATCATTGATGTATAATACACATAGATGGGCCCTGACGTGTGATTTTGGTCGGAGATCTTGTCTTCACTAACTGAGGGGTGCGGGGGGTTTAACTAGCGGGGAAGTTGGGAAAAAAAATGTTTTTTTCCCTACGACGCAGCGGCACCTACCTACCTACTAAGAGAAACTGTGCATGCGCCATGTATTTTGAATGCGCCAAAAGGGAGACTAGTATGACGTGAGGGCGGATCTAGTGTATTATATGTACATCAATGCACGGGATCGAACTCGGCGCCTCTCGGTGCTCGGCAAAAGCCCAACCACCGAGCCATGCTTCTGGCTATATATCTGTGTAAAAATAAAATTGAGAACCATCAAATTCAGTATTCTATCTAATGGTATTTCTGAGTCCATTTATTGAAAATATTTTTTTCCAATGCTGAACAATACAAGCAGAATAATATATGTACCTGGGAAAATAAATAATTAATTTTATACATGTGTATGCATGTCTGAAGTTTGTATGAAAAACTTTCTGCAAATATGTATCTACATATGTATACCTACATATGCATATATTGTATATGAACGTTTCTCTGTTTAGACTCGAAATTCGACCGTACGTCCGCGACAAAAACACATAAACAAGCAATAGTAATAAGTATGTAAGAATAGGAAACCATTTTTTAGTGTAATTTTCCGTACATTTGATGTCTAGGTGTACTGGATTGCTCTCGCCGTCTCCTTCTCTGTTGCTGGCAACACAAGTGTACAATCCGGATCGGCTCCTGGTGACGCTCTGCAACACCAAACTCTGGTTGCTCACCAGCGTGCCCTCTGCCACGTTGTTGTACAGCTGCTTGCCCTGGATGAAGCCACCATTTAACACGTTTTACACCCATAAATTAGTTTTCATAAAAATATATCAATAACAATAAAAATCATAGTATTAAACAACGATCGTGTCGGTACGTGTGCGTCAAACGTGCGCGCACATTACTATGCACATATGTAAATATCATACATACAAAACACAAAGACATAGAATCACTAATACGCATTATTGCAATTCGATCGCTCAGTAGTCGCATTGCAATGTTACAAACGACAACTTACTTAAATATCTTAAGAACTATCCTTAAATTTATCTAATTCTAGAAAGTTGATTACCTTAAATATTACATGAGGAATTTGGAATCTAAAATCAACATGTTCGACGAAATTTTGTCGATTTTCATTGAAATACTGCAATGTTATATTTTTAATACCATACTCCTCATATTGTATGCATACGTTATATAGTGGAATCACAGCAGGATTGTTTTCTAATATTTGAAAGTGCTATATAATTGTGATGCTGTTATGATTACATTATATTACTAGCGTGTGTGTGTTATTTAATAATATAAAGATGTTCTTCATTGTTTCTAAGCATATTGTATGTTCCAATTTTTAAATAAAATATGTGGATGTCATAAAAAACAAGTATGATATTTTCGATATGGACAAATTTAAGTTTGACTCAAATTTAATGATTTTATTATCAATTTCAGACATTAAATGATGATATATTTTGTACATTAGAGTGGTCTTCACTTTTAGACTTTTTTATGGATATGAATTGCATGGATTGTGCAGTAAATATATAAAGTTTTATTCTTTACGCTAAATTACTTTATATGTATGTATATGTGCTTCGACATTGACCTACTCGCCTTCACTTTTAACTTGAAATACGAGAAGTTATTGATTTTCAGCTTCTATTTTAATTTCATTTAAGTATCAAAGTGCCAATTAAGTTCAACGTGTTATATGTTACAGTCGAAGTGTATTTTCAGTTATAATATATATTCCAACTGGCGTTTTAGACCGTTAATATTCGAATACTAAATTATATTTCCACAAGCGCAAATACACTTTCAACAATGTGCGCCAATTGTAATATAATAGTTCAATTGTGACAGCTCTGATGTTTTTACGAATGCTTTAGAATTTAATTATGCCTTAATATTTGCTACTAATAATGCGTAATGAGTATCGTATTACGATATCTCCAAGAATGTGTTCAAAACTAAAAGGTGACTTTTAGACTAAATTCACTAGTTGAATGACGTTTTCACGAAAACCTACATAGCTTCTCCATCTTACCTGGTACCAATTTATAGTTGAACTGTATTTTCAGTTATAATATATTTTGACCAGTTGGAATTTAATTCACCATATGAATCAACTTACGTGGGTTAGACGACATATATTCCAACTAGAAATTGAATTGAATCTGTAAATACACTTCAATTATAACGTAGTTGGGACCAAATTACATGGAAAATATTCAAACTAGAGTCGCCGAGAGAAATCCTGGGCCCCGCTAAACATTATTCCGGGCCCTATAACAAACTAAAAAAATGATATATTTTTAATATGCGAAAAATATATCAGAACAATTACAATAACTCCTATATGTTGGTTGTTATTTTTTAGAATAATTGTATAAGAAAGTTTGATATACAGGTATGATTTTTGACACGGGGTCCCTCGAGTAGTCCGGGCCCTGGGATTTTACTCCAGCTCCAATTCCCTCTCGTGGGTACTGATTCCAATTAGTTAAAATATATTACAATTACAAAGAAGATACACTTTAACTGTAACATATACATATGTATGTTCATATAACAGCTGACGGGTATTCGTTCAAAAATCAGATTTGATGATGGGGCTCTTCGAAAAAAAAAATCTTAATTTACAAGTTACAAAAAATAATAAACCAGATGTTTACATCTGTAGTTAACGAAAAAAATCCGAATTGATATTATTTGAAATTCTCCCGCGAAATTTGTCTCAGCCCGACGACTCAAGACTGGGGTCGTTTCGTCATATAACGAAAATTTAAAACACAGATTCGAGACCAAAGTACCGCTTGTTTTTGAAAGCTCGGTCATTTTTTTGATTAAGATCGTTTGTTTTAATAATTGTCATCGTAGCTGGACGCGCGGAAATATGCGATAAATTTCACGGAGCGACGCGACATATGTACACATGCGCTACAGAAAATGTTTAACGGTTGCCGAATAAAAAAATTAAAACATAACTATACACACACACACACACATGGATACGTATATGCATGTAAACGTATATAAAAAAGGTGAAAAATACGATAGAAACGGTTCGCTTTTCAATTCGCGGCGTCGCCGTCGCCGTTAGCGCCCCGGCCCTGTATAAATTATGGGAATGTTTTACACAATTATTTGTACGACCGGAAATTAAAAGCCGTTCGGGATAACGGCCAGCGGTGGAACTACACTGTCCAGCTACTCCATTTTTTATTTTATTTTTTTTTTAGATGGAATATACGTTTCGCCTATTTCGCCCGCGTAGTATGGTCGTTTGCGTTGTATTTTAATTTACGGCTGGTGAAAAAGCGGGCCGAGATTATTGAACGTGAGATGAGAGTGACGACGCTGCTCGGTTTTGGGATGTTCGTGGAAATATAGAGGGGAATTATTAATTAATGAAATATTTTTTTTTAGATTATGTGTGAAAAGTCTGATCCGAAGAGAACTTCTCACAATGAATTAAAATATTATGTAAGTAAGGCCGGAGCGAAAAACACTAATTTTGGATTTTCATAGATTGGCCTGGTGGAAAATTTAACGTTAAATAAAAAAAATCATTGATTTTAAACATCCCAGCCCTGTGCCTCTAACCAATCAATTTATCTCGACAAAACTGAAAAAATGTAAGTTTTATGTATTTTTTGAGAATAGTTTCGATTTTTTGGACTATTCAAAAAACCATTTAATATTCACACATTGAAGTTTATTTGGGTCAATTATGATAAGTTTTGACCGATTAATGTGAATTCAAAGCCACCGTTTTGCTCGAAGCTCCCCATACAAAGAGTGTTAAAACAACAGTGTTTGGCATTTGAGTTATAACAAATTTCGTCAGACGAAATCGGACGAAAAAATCGAAAGCGAAGTAAGAAGAAACTTGTAAAAGTCAATTTTGATGAAACTATATACAAAAATACCATTAATTATTATGATGTAGCTGATTTAGAAACGAATCTTAACAGTTAAAGCTTTGATATTTGAAATGACTAAATAAATAAATAAAAGTTGTATACAAATACTTTTTTTTGTGATTTTAATTTTAAAAAAATCATTTAAATTTTATTAAAAATAAAAAAAACTATAGTAGATTAGAGTGTAGCATTAAATAGTACTGTTACTTTATTTACATGATCTCTAATATCGAAAAAGCCACAATTAAAATAAAGTAAAAATGTTCTTATACAAACACTGTGGATGATAACATTTTTGAATTCAACTTAAAAAGTTTATTTGAAACGCACTATATGAAAAGTTCACGTGGAAAAAATGTTTACCAGTGCTATCATCCCAAAATATTTGATTAAATTTATTTGTATATTCATTACTCAATTAATTTGGCTGGGAACAGAAATCAATTAAACGTAATTATTTTAATTTTATGTACAAATATGTATCATTTAAATAGACTGAGATTAATATCGCTTCGATATTTAAAACGTATTAAACATTGTCGATAATGATTTTTGATCTGCCTTGTAATAAGCATAGAGGTGTAAAATCCTTTAAATTAATAATTAACACACACACTTTGACTTAAGCTATTGAATTAAACGATTTCAATACAATAAATATTGTATAATATTTATTCTATCGACTTATTCTATGTGTCTAAATTACCGTATATATGACATATGTATAACTAGAATACAAACTAATATTAAAATTAACAAATATTAGCTATAAATCAAATATTATAATGTAAATAGTACATACGCAGAATTCATTAAACATTCGCATAGTAAACACGCGCATCTCGCAGTTTGCCAAAATATATTTTTTCCAATATTAAACGCACACATGTTAAATACATATTAATATTGTTAATAATCGTTGTGTACACAAATATGAATATTTATACCTGCTTTTTTTTTAATTAATATCCCAAAGCCGCACTTTTTTCGGTTGTATATTCTTATTAAAAATGTCTAAAGCCTTATCGATATAATTCGAATGACGAAAAATGGAATCGCCTCGTTTAAACTTTATTTGTTTATTGTAGAACTAAAACAGATTCATCTTTGGAGTGAAAACACGAAAAAATAATGTGGAAATAATATAAACATTGTAAAATGGAACCTGTACTCTATGAATATTGTATATGTCTAATTTAATTCATCGTTAAATGAAATATGCAAATTTAATACCAATTTTGAAATGTATGAATCTATTAGTCAGTTGCAATTCTTGCTTTTTCGCTGATAAGGCTTTTGATTTTGTCTTCATTTCAGTAATATTTGCAGTAGGCAAAATTTTAATCTCAATTCCTATTGGCTGAAAGGCTATAACATACGCGTATTTTGAAATTTGCGTTTTCTATTTGTCAGAATATCTTAACTGACCAATAGGATGCTGTATTTTTCTATTTACTGCAAATATTACAGATGTGAAATGAAATATATGTACATATATATATTATACATGTATTTGTAAGTATATTTAAATACTAAATAAGTGAAAAAAAGAAATATTAATAATAATAGATGAAAAAAAGTTAAATACTATATATAAATTAGGGCATTATAGACCATACATTGGGTTGAACCCACAAGATGAAATTCACATGGGTTTGTATTTGAAACCCATATGAATGTCAAAAGACTAATATGTATGTTGGTATATGACATAATACCAATTTTCAGTGTGAGAGATGTAAGTCTTCATTTAAGAGGTATCGTTGCTAATTATTAAGTTCAGTGTGTTCGTATGCTTATGTACATTTATACATACATACATACATGCGTAAGTATTTACGTATGCATGTGGCAGTTTTATGAAAGTCGACCTAACAATTATAATTGTGCGAGCTCGTCTTAATAGACACACAATGTCGTAGACAAAGGACCGCTCAGACTATGAAACTCTTGGATAAATTGCATGATGATGAAGAAGCTAACTTTAGCACAAACGCGAAACGAGCTTCGCAGAGCAGCGAAAGAACTTTAATTTGCCATAGTCTCAGCGGCCATTGTCATTCTTTGTTATTATCCTAGAGAGTTGTATTCCAGTCAACTTCCGAGAGTTTATTAATCTCCCCGTACGTACGGAAGTGAATTTTTCGCCGTTGAAAAGCGGAAAATTAAAAAAAATTACATATATATGTATGTATGTATACAAACACACAAACAAGTATACACCGGTGCAATCTCCAATCGTCGGTGTGGAATTTCAATTTCGTAGCATCCACGATATATATTGTATCCTATAATACATATACACTACATATATAGCATGGTTTTGAAGATTGCTACGAGTAGAGATTGCACTTGTGTTATTTTCAACTTACTATCTTGTCGGTGTCTTAAATCTATCTATGTGTAAAAGAAGTATGACAATGGATTTGTCTGAACTTTAGACTCACGTTGTGCATCCACCGTATCTGGTATATCCAAGGGTTCGATTTGATGTTGCATTCGAAGTAAACGTCCACAAATTCTCTGATCATCGTCGAGTTGACGCTGCTGCCCAATTCGAGGGTCACCAAAGGGACATCTGATGGAAGTTGACATTGAATTTTTATTAAATTTATGTGTATGTACATACATATATAAGGATGTTTTAATTCGTTTTTTTTATTTTAATCTTGAGTAAAAATTATTAGCGAGCAGGTTGATTATATTTATGTAGACATTCCGGAAATTACATTTTAATTAATCATAAAATTTAGCCATGAAAAAAAGGAAAATTCTACATCGGTACAAGTTGAAAGAGGGTCATAAATTAAAGCCTGAAGAAATTTTTGACTCGACGTGAAAATCAGTAACAGGAAGAGAAACAGCCAAAGTTTTTCACAGAGATAAGGTCATCGAGGAGTGAACTGTTGAAATGATATTAAAACGAATTAATTGCGAAATTCATCACGAAGAGCAAAATTTACGAGATAATTCATACCTATGTATGGTTGGGTATATGTTCATAACATATATAAAATTTCCTTCAATTAATTTATTAAAAAAAATTAACTCACGTTGTATATCCAGCTTCCAACCGTCTTCTAATCCACTGTCTGGAATTAGGCTTTGTACTGCCCTGCAGGATAAATATTTGCCACTATCAGCAATTGTGGGTGTAAATGGAAGTATGCTGACAGTCATATTTCCTTCAGCTGAAGTCTGTAAATCAAAAAATAATCAAAATATTTATACAAAAAGTATAAATTTAACCTTTTTTATAATATTTTAATACAAAAATTCTACAAAATGTAGTCGAAATCAAAATCCGTGTAAATATATCAACAAACTAAAATCGTAATGTTACTATGTAAACATTCAGGAAGAAAGTATTACAGAATACATGTATTTCATTCTATATTGGTATATAATTATGTTTCACCGTCGAATTAGCGGAGGTAATTGAAAATTTCTATCGACGGCTAAACCTCGCAAAATGGCAAAGTTTCAAAGCGATCTGAAGAATGTAAGAATATTGCCAGACCGATTGGCATAATGAAGCCAATAAAAACCTTGTAAAAATGGCGATTATCGCGACACCAGTTTCCAGGAGCTAAAAAAACGACATATACATTTATGTACACACTCATACATACTTAGTTCACATGTTTCGTCTATGTCGTGCAAAATTATCTATCATATTTATATACATCTACATATATTACATATATGTACATACTAGCATTTTCAAGGGAATATGGCACAATAATATGTTTGTGGGTATTTGTATTTTCATGTGCGGTCATAAACTGTGACTGATAATATAAATAATGGTCGCGTAATACTTTCATAGTGTGACTTCCGTAGTAATTTTCCGTGTGATTTGTGTCTGAAATGATCTCGTCGCGGTTAAATCAAGCGGAAAAAATGGCGAAAGCTCGTGCTGGTACGACGTGATGGAAAAATTCTACGTAGTATAATAAAAATAAATATCCGAGACTACAAGCATGTGATTAATGACAGAATTGATTGAATTTGGGATCAGAATTGATTCACCTGTAGTAAATAGTAATCATTACACTTGAACACTTTTCACACAAAACGATGATTAACCGATTGTAAATTTATAGTCACAAAATATGTTTGTTTTTAATAACGCTAAATTATAAAAAAAATATTTACATTGTTGAAAGCTGTTAGTGGTAAGGTTTTTGAGTAGTAAGAAGCTTATACTTTTAGTAGGGTTTTATTATTATTGTTCGCAGTAGGGAAAGTAAGAAACTTGAAACAAAAGCTTTTATTTAGGAATTAACTAAAATGGTAAAAAACAAATTTAAAATTGAAATCTTTTAAGTAGGGTTTTGAAAAATGTATGTAAACGCGACGGGTGCTCATTTAATTTTATTTAAATATAGCTTTCATGTTCATAATAACATTGAGGAAATATATAATTCAATGAGCGCCTTACGTTATTTCAAAAAAATACTAAAAATATTAAAATTGTTGGTGCTCCCAAATAAAAGCGGTTTTTTTCTGCTAAATTTTCTTTATAATATAGAAAAAAATATGAGTTTAGTGAGAAAAACAATGCTTTTTCATTTGTTAATTCAGAGTTTATTTACGATCATAAAACAATTTGTATATACTATTATATACTTTGTAAGCTGGCAACCCTGAGGCAACCGTGTGCGCCTGACGTTTGAGGTCCATTCAAACTTGGAATCTGGTTTTTACGATGTTTTTTTTCCATTATCTATTATTAGTAGTTCACTGATACAGCTATTGTACACCAGAATATAGGTCATGGGCTTAAATCCCAGCCAAATATGCTGCTGGCGAGGTTTTTTGGTTATTAAACAAACACAGATATCGATCGTCTCCTGCTAGAATTCGATTATTGTGACGGATCCAATAAATCAGTATCCTCCCCATCAATTTATTGCAAATTCGAGCTATTGGAGTTTGTTGAATCTTATAAAAAAGCTACCAGCATAATGTGTTTCTCGCAAATTTTCTGTGTATCAAAAATTTGTTCATTGTCAATCAGGGTTACCAAATATTCGAATATCGAACAGTAGTTTTAAATTATTTAGATTCAGTTTAAGATAGATTAAGATATTATTAAAATTTGAAGATAATCCTAATCTGGTACGTCAAATAGAATTAAGGTGCTGTAGATTTAAAATATCCCTAGATCCATATTGTCAATGGATCCTCAGATTTGAGATGCCGATTGTCAATGGATGTGTCTATTTGTATTTTATGTACATGTTGGAAATTTTTTTAATGTATGTACGCATGTAAAAAAAATTAGGACCCCAAAGATTTTGGTGTCAACAAAATAACTACCAAAAACATACAAGTATGTGAAATTTAAGATTGATTTAACGATGCTTAGTGTGTCAAAATCATGATTATCATTCAAGAAAGTTCACAGTGATTAGTTTACACTGTGAACTTTCTTGAATGATAATCATTGAATCTTTGACACACTAAGCCATACCGTTAAATCATATTTAATTTCACATACTTGTATGTTTTCTGGTAGTTTTTTGATCAATGGGAATTAAGATTCGGATTTCGAATGAATTGAAATGTAATTAGACATATAATTTTTGTAATCGCTTAATATGTCAATTCAGAAAAATTTGACGAATGAAACTGATGAATTTAAAATGTTCCGATTTCATTTCCACAACCGAATTTAATTTCAACGAAATACGTCATCGCCATCGTAAAGCTTTACGCAATCTCATAACATATAAGTAATATATACATATGTATATGTGAATACATACGGAGCACACATGTATCCGAAATCCGGATAATTCGACCGTGCACACGAGCCGAAATAATTGTCGGATAATAGGGGTGGGTGGCGGGGTTGAACACGCGATCGAGCCAAGTCGAGCATGGAAATCTTTCAGCAGTTAAAAAGGATTATTCAACTTAAGCCGTGTTTAATTTGGCGCTCAGGAGCGAACCTTATTAAAACTGGGGTCTCGAGTGCACCCTTAACCCCTTTTTCCCCAGCCACCTGAGTAGGGGCTACGTAACACCCCCGCCGTTTTAATACCCCGGTCGGGAATTTTAATTACATCGAGTTAACCGCCCCGCCCCTCCCTCTCCTCCGACCGCTCTCGAATACTCGTCTTGATACTGGTCCTAGGTAATGATTGATTCACCAGCTCGGCGAAGTTGGGACTTATTTATATGCGTGGCCTTTGATTGGAGACTGTGGGGGGGGGGGCAGGTGGGTGGGGGTGCTTAATGAGAGTTTTAGACTTGCCGTGTCTTTGGAGTTCTTCATGGCCGTGCTGCCCTTCCACCAGGTGATGGTTGGAGGTGGTCTGGAGCCGACGATCTCGCATTCTAGTTGGTAGGTGTTGTCAGCAGATAAGGGCTTGTTCTCGCCGCGAAGTTTCACCCATAATGGTCGAACTGAAACAAAAATTATCGTTTAATTATTATATGTTTACCTTTTGATTATTTGCAAAAAATGCTTATGCATACATATGTACATATGTATCTCAACTACAGGTGCACGGTTTGTTGAAATGATTAATGATACTATAGACAGACCACTATAAAAAATACATAGTTTGACATGTAATGCTTTCAATTGTGTTGTCATGGGTTCAATCCCTGGCTGCGCTGCTGGCCAGATCTTGGATATATAATTGTTTTCTATCGATTGTTTCCTATCAGAATTTGCCAATTTATATGATTTAACGTTTCTCGCAAAATTCGAGCTTACATCTTCTTGAATTTGCTGATTAAATAAATGAAAAAGTTTTTCAGCATCTCGAAATTTGGCGATTAATAAAAAAAGTCCAAATTTATCCATGATGCTTTGTAAAATTACGTTTATTAACCTGTTAAGCCTTTCTGGTATATATGTATGTATAAAAATATACAATATATTCCTGTATACATGTAAAAAAAATTTGGAGACCAGCAACTTGTCTGCTATTTTCATTATTTTTTAAAATATATACATATATGTACATACATATGTATATATGGGCCGTTACATTTGAAAGTGGCGGAAGACCAATTTTCAGTTCCAAAAACACTATTTGAATTAATTCTTAAGGTTATTACGAGAGACTTGTCTGCAGATAAATCTCTACGTAGATGATTCAGTTGGGTGATTTACCGCGATGATTTTACTGAAAATTTATCGAAGCGCAAAATTGTGGGTAATCAAACTAATAACTTAAGATATTACTACATATCCAATAATATAACGTTCGTACATATGTACACGCATATTAAACTTGGAAATTAACATGAAATAAGTTTTTTAGACAGTGACGCAGCTGGAAATTTGAAATATATAAATGTTATGATCATCAATCAGATATAACGTGTATTATTCAAATGGTATTTTCTATTTTTTCCCATTCCTTGCCTCCAATACTACATCGTCTATAACCCAGTCTTGTATGTAATACATATCTACGTATTGAATTACGCTGTAAATTTGCCTAGTCTGCTCAATTTAAATTAATTTTTAATTTTCAGATACTAAAATTTCGTTACATAGATTTCGTACATACATAGCTGTTAATCCTCTTCGCTAAGATGTCTCAGTGAAGTTGCAATGTTCTATGCATGAATGAAAGAAGTAATCCGAAGAGAATTTTTTTTTGTTGTGATGTTGAACTGTTAAGAGGGCTCGACATCAGTGCCTTATCCATACAAACGTATTACACTTCTCCCTCCCTCAATTATGGCACTAGAGAAATTATTTTTTAATATGCTATGGATATCTACCGTAGGCATGTTTCTATTTTTTTTATTTTTTTGATTAGTTATTTTTTATAGGAGCTAGGAGCCACCAAATATCTATAAAATCGCCTCGTTTTTACACCCACGAAATGAGTCCAGCGTGCTAATTTAACAGTTGATTTAAAAAAAAATACGAAAACACAATCATAGTAAATATCTTTCTCATACCGATATGAAATTTTTTTTAAATTGGTTAAGTTTCGGAAGAGAAAACTGGAGAATACGAAACCTCGATTTTGTTGATTTAAAATAGGTATTATCTGGTCGAGGCGCAATTGTCGCATTCACTCAATATATATATATCGAAGAAAGGAACGGCAAAAAAATTAAGGTTTCGGGTAGCCAGCCCTCTTAAAGAAATGTTAAACCTGTTAGCGGAAAAGATGAAATTTTAAAAGGTCGTACTGCGTCACTGGCACAGTAGAAAGTGAATGATGGAGGCGTGGTGAACCAGATCTTACTTATACAGAGTATAATTATAGGACAAGTTTGGTTTTTTATGGTAAATAAACAGTACAATTCAAGGCATGTATACTTTTATATAATAAGCAAGTACTTAGATGCACGTGATGTGGTCGGGTCGTTAACTGCGATGGCAAAGGTGAACTCAACTTGGAGTATTTAAAGTTTCTTGGCAAACATTATGATCTATATTAGACGACAGTTACTTTCCTCTTTCACCCAAGGTCCATCATGTGAAAGTTTAAGCCACCCCGGCCATATTGTGTTGTATCATATGTACACACGTGCATATGTAGGGATGTGTTGTGTACGTATGTATTTCTTTTTCTCAGTTGATGTATAAGTGTGAAACTTTTGCGTTTTGAATAAAGAGTGCAACAATGCACCCAGGTCATAAACTTGGCAAGAGGGAAGCAGGTGGTGCCGCTTTGCATACTTTGTAATTGATTGTTGTTCTTATTTTCGACCAACTTAGACACAAAAAGTTGGTCGAAAAGTGTGACGTTATTGTTATATCATATGACGTTGAAGAAAAGTTTATAATGAGTGTGCGTATTCAGTTTATGTATATAAAATTTACATTCTATGTAAAGTGCAAAAAACCATGTGAACTTAATAAGAGGTAAGTAAAAAAAATGTAAAAATAGAATCCGATACGAATATTCGATATACTAACATATGTACTACGGCTAAAAAAAGAAACATGTACAATTTACAACGTTTCATTAACTGATTCAAAGTTTCAGTGCATTAAGATTAACGGCGTTTAAGTTATCTCTAAATACATTAACGCAATTTTTAAAATTCATGAAGATATATTCGTGATCGATTGTATATATAATATATAATATATGTATATATATATATATATATATATATATATATATATATATATATATATATACATATATATATATATATATATATATATATATATATATATATATATATATATATATATATATATATATATGTATATATATATATATATATATATATATACATATATATATATATATATATATATGTATATATATATATATATATATATATATATATATATATATATATATATATATATATATATATATACATATATATGTTACGGTCGAAAAGAATTTTCATATGTAATATAATCCAACAAGCGTTTTAGGTCATATGTACATATATGATAAAATATCATCGCATGGGTTATGGAATATTAGTTATTAAATAAAAAAAGTTAAAAGAAGTGCGTCCGCATCGCGGTCGTATTTTTTTCAAATACTCCTAAAATATAATTTATTTAATATTTATATTTAATTGTATAATATGAAAAATGATTTAAAACCACGCTAAATCAAATTACCGTTATTTTAAGCAAATTCTAACCTGTAATATAGTGATAGACCCGATGAAAATTTAATCGGGTGTATTATAAGTAAAAACTACCTACCTATCTACATATACATAAATAATATAAAGCACCAATAGAAAAAATAATTAATTAATTAATTAAATAAATTTTCAATATAGGGCACTTAATGCTCTGAGACTATTGCCCTAGAGGAAAAATTGGTAGCAAATAGTATATATACATATATATATATATATATATATATATATATATATATATATATATATATATATATACAAATAGTATATATATATATATATATATATATATATATATATATATATATATATATATATATATATATATATATATATATATATATATATATATATATATATATATATATATATATATATATATATATATATATATATATATATATATATATATATATATATATATATATATATATATATATATAAGTTTTTTCTTGATCTGTTAATATATTCGTATTGTATTCGTACGTTTTGTTGGAAATATTTCAGCTGTGACGTATGTATGTATGTACATATGTTGAATCAAAATGACTATTATAGTACGGCGAGTGTTATCGCACACATATACACACACACACACACACCCACATAATAGCGTTACTATATATATGACATCTCTAGAAGCGCACGTATACTTTCAACAATGTGCGCCAGTTGTCATATAACAGCTCTGATATTTTTATGAATGCTGCAGAATTTAATAATGCGTTCCAATTTGCTTTAGTATAACGAATAAAGGTGATGAATTTCGTATTACGATAACTCTAAGAATGTGCTGTAAACGTAATTGTTATAAACGGGCGACACGCTATCAGTCGTGGAGATAAAATAATTAATTTAAATTCATCGCGTCGTTTTATTTTCAACATTTAACCAAAGATAATCGAAATTCAATTAAAATAACTTTTAATTCGTAATTTTAGTCGCCTTTTAGAAAAATTTAATTGTTCGAGAGGGCGAACGAAAGAGAACGGTCTTTTGAGCTAAACCTCGAAAGTTTGCCGCGGATAGTTTGAGCGTCGGTGCGACGAAGAGAACTTCAATGAAGATTCTTATCTGTATTGTCTTATCTTGAAACGGTGGCGAGCAACTTTTTCGAAAAGTTGAAAAGGGGGGCCAGGAAAACTCGGGGGGTTCCATAGATAGAGTAAGGGGAGGTTTGCCGATGGTTTGGGTGTCTGAATCTAGTGTAAAAAGTGGCAATCGTCTAACTGCGACGTAATTGGCTTCGGCGCTCACCCTTTCGTCGAATATCTCCCACTTCCTATCTGAAGAAATGTTCCGTGGGTGTAATGTGACCAGCCGTCTTGAATTCAGTGGGACTTCATAAAATTTTGCATCTTAATGCCTGTATGTATTTGGTGATACTTTCAATGGTGTGAAATAAGTTGGCAACTTAGTCACTTCAAACCAAATGAAATTCCAAAACAATAGTACACAACGGGATAATGGGATAACGGGATAACGGTATCATCTGCATATAGGGCTATGTGACAGTTTTTTGGAATAGGTATGTCATTTATATATATGGAGAACAAGAGTGGGCCAAGCAAGCTCCGCTGCGGAACACCAGCTGCGATTATTTTTGGACATGATAATTCTTTATTTACGCTAACCACTAGCTTTCTACGAGTTAGGTATGATTTGATGATGAGAATTAGGTAGTTTGGTATTTTGTTAATAAGGAGGTTTTGAATGAGTCCATCGTGCCAAACCGTGTCGAAAGCCTTTTCTATGTCGAGACATACCATTCCGGTACTTCTCTTCATATTAAAATTCTTCGTCACGTGATCAGGGGCAGATACTTGAACCTGCTCCCACTGGAATCAAAGCCTTTCACATATTTAGTCTCTTCCAACCCCTTCTGAGTGGCTTTTAGCTACCGGTATTGCAGTTACATATAGGTATATTATTTTTCGCCTTCTTTTCGTTAGATTATTTCAAAAAAAAGTTTAGCCGGTATAACTGAGACATATTAAAATAAATAATTGGTGAATTTATTTCCATAGATGTCTCGCAAATTTTGAATTTTCAAAATTCAAAAATCGAAATTCAGCGATTCATAAAAAAAATGTAAAACATATGTAAAATTACTCTATAAATTGTTTATCTATGTTTGTAATTGGCCAGAAAAGTACATTGAGGTTGACCTGTAAAGCCTTATTGGTAAATATTTATATACAGGTGTATGTAAATAAAATAAAATTCTGTACTGCTAGTCACATTTGGATATTTGTGACAAGTCGATCGTTTGTTATCTGATTTTATTGTTTAAACGGTTCCTCATAAAAATAGACAAAACCAACCTACCTACTATTTGGCACCACTATTTGAATACGATTTCAAATTTATAAATGTGCAATACTGTGTCACTCAGGGGCAACCAAAATGGACCAATGTTATAATATAAAAACAATTGTTATAAGAGCGCTGTGACACATGGAAGTAACCTATCAGACCACTAATTTTGTATCTATTCAAATTAAATCCTGTGCGTTTGACATAAATCTTCATCAATATGTTCGCCTTTTTTTAAGTTTAAATCGTAGTAAAGGTTATTCCAAGACGGAATCCAGAATAAATTGGATTGTACACCTTAGCATTCAGAAGCAGATTTAATTCCCGAAAGCTTTCCTCCCACCATAACCATTTAAATCCCGTTACGGGACTCGCGTAGCGTATTTTTTAAGCACGGCATAAAATAAATACGTATTTATTTATTAAATAATAAAATAAAAAATAAAATTCCTGAAACAATTCGTCTGCTGCCTGGAATATCATTCTTTAGATTATTACAGAAAATGTGAGTTGAATATTTAATCATTGGTCCTTCATTAGTTGAAAAAAAAGGCTCACGCCCAAAATATAAACTACGCCCGGAAACAGCTCACTTGGCGAACACTGATGTAGAGAGATACTTTCGACTTGGGTTTAGAAACTGAGAAGAGGTCCGAGGTTCTGTGAAAAGTTAGTCACCTTAGTGCTGTGTGAAAGTGTCGCTCTCATTAGCCTCATGATGACAGGGGAGGGGGTGGGTGGGGTACGCAGGGGAAACTTCCGGGGGCGGGGCTGCCTAGATAACTTTGTAAGGAAAGCTTTTAGGGCAGATTATTTCGTTTGTCTGTCGAGCGCGCTCATACAGTTTCCATTTTGCGCCGAGCTTTTTATTTTACACCCCACCCACCCCCGTCGTGGCACCCTTTACACTTTGGTTCTAAAAACGGCGAATAAATGCGATTATGGAGTGAAATTTTCCGCGTTCGAGACGGTTGCTTTTAGCTTTGGGCCGATCGGTCACGTCAGTTCAAAATGCGTCGGTCAAAAAGCTTCTACGTTGATTGGGTGGAAAAATAACGTTATATATTGCGCTAAAAAAACGCACACGCACACAAATATAATTAAATACTCTCGATAAGCTAGATGAAAAAACAACATCCAGATTTTTTCGTTTAGCTTTTTGTTTGCTTTTGTTCGGCGCCAACACGTCCATGCCTTTTGAATAATCACGTCGCTACTGCGTAAAAGTGAGGAACATTTAAATAAAAATGTTATTAGAAGAAATAATTATATTGATTATTTATTTCGATGAAACAATCAATGGATAGAGAAAATGTCTTGAATGGTTAAGAAATATGAAAAGTTGTACATATACGCATGTATGTATATGTATATGTACGTACATATATAATATTTGGAGTTGGTGCATATGTACATACATACATTGGGCCGGAGCGAAAAAAAACGAATTTTGGATTTTATCGATAAACATAGTGGAAAAACTTTTTAGTATTAAGGAAACGTTAAATAATTTTTAGCAATGTATTGCGCCTCCAACCAATAGATTTATCTCGACAAAATTTTCGAAAAAGTAGGTTTTTTTTCATTTAAATCTTGTTCGAGAAAAGATTTATTTAACTATGTATTTAAAAATAAATAATCAATATTCAATTATCGAAGTTTATTTTAATCGATTTTGATAAGTTTTGACTTATTAATGAGAGTTCAAAGTCATCGTTTCGCTTAAAAGTTCCCATACAAAGCGCGCCATGCTCGCAATGGATGTTTGTATGGGGGAAGTGCCATTTTCAGAAAATCTTATTTTTTTATGTTCCCGTGATTATTATGAAAAAAAAATCCTTGGTAGCTTGCTTGGGTATATGTATTTAATTTGAATACAAAAAATTTACGTATTTTATGAAATGTAAAGAAGCCAAAGTATCCTCCATTTGTATACTTTACATGAAAGTGATAAATTGTTTTCTTTAAGAAATTAAAATAAATCTCCCTTTTTGTTTGAAATGTATAATATATAATATATAAAAACAGAGGCTATGTACATATGTGGGTATATTTGCGGGTATGTTTGTGGGTATGTATGTGACGGACACGTGGACAAGTATAGAGATTAAAAAAAATCAAATTTTAGAATACCAAGAGTATACGTTAGGCATAGGGATGTGGCGTAACGACCGATCGTGTCGAGGAGACGCGGGGAAGTAGGTTAAGGGGGGAGGGGGTGGAGCGTCAGACTTGTGCTCCTGATATTGAACGAGTTGAAATGGGTGGCGTCAGCGTCAGATGCGCGGGGGTGTACATACATACACACATCAACGAAGACACACACACACACATTCATCCATCATTTCGAGCGGGTGAACGGGTTGGTTCGGCGAGCGTGTAATGCGCGCACTTAACTTTTTACGATTAATACGTGCGCCCGCCTATAAAATTTATACATATATAACATAACTATATTTAAATTCATGTATCCATTCCTTTCCGAAGCCACCCGTTGAAATCAACGAGCACAACACTAGTATATTTAATATATAATTTCGAAAGAGACTCTATAAGCTTTGGGTCATAGAATCCGTGACGTCATCAAACAAATCAAAATTTCTATGCCAATGATATTGATATCGTTGAATATATATTTTTTTGGATTCAAAAAAATTTTATAAAAAAACAAACGGATGTTTACTATCAGATTAGCCATTTGTTTAAGCGGTTTATATTACAAATACTGAGCGAAACCGGCTATTTTCTTTCTTAATAGAAAACAGGATCATACTATGCGCCTTTGACAACAACACTTGTATTTATCGGAACGCTGAAAAGATCATATTTTTTCCAGCAAAGCGAGGGCGACTCTAATATACATGAAAAAAGCCTTCACAGGCATTCGTCAAGCTTATGACCGATATTTTCAAAGGCGTCTAGATTAACTCGTAAATTTGTTAACTCCGGCACAATGGCAACAACAACAACAATGAAGAGACGGTAACATTTGTTCCTTTTTTTAACATCCGGCGTTCCTTTTTTCAGTACTTTGTACATTTTTATCTTGAAATACTGGGCGGGTTTAATAAGAAGAGAAAAAGAAGGGGAGCGGTGAAAAAAAAACAAAATGACTCACTTCCTCCCGGGAGCCGCGCACAAGTGAAACGTAAACGGCACTTACGGCGAAATTACGAGATGCCCAAATGCAAATCTTGCGTTTTGAACAAAGCGTCCTCTTGTGCTTTTGTGCCCGTCGCTGCTTTACTTACTCACTCGTCTTCAAACCCCACCCTCATCCCTGTCTCCATTCTTTCATTCTTCCTTTCTTTCCTCCCTTTCGACGAAATATACCCCGGCTCATTCGGAAAGTATCTCTCGGCTATTTGCGATAATTCAATTTAGCGCATCTCCATTTCGCGCGTCGCAGCAATTTGAATTGTTCGTTCGATCAATTGAAACGTGGAGTCTCAGAAGTGAATCAAATAGTCATGCCGTTTCAAACGAGACAAAAAAAAAACAACAATCTTGGATTTGGCTTACTAAGATTGTATGTAAAATGCATCATACTTGCGTTGCTACATAAGTTCGCAATCGATGATTAATTTTGAAATATTCATTTATGCAAGTTACATCCGTTTTTATTAACACAACTATTGCCAACATTGTACATAAGTATTATTCAAGGACAATTACAAACATCGATAATCAAACATTACCATATTTTGTAGCATTTTTAAATATCAACAACCCTATTTTGTGAGAAATTGGCCAAATTGCCATTTTTTTGAAGCTGTTTCCAATGAAATCAGATAAATTGGCCAACTATGATAGGAAACGATTGACCTTGGAGTCAGATGGCCAAGGTCTGGCCAGCAGCATAGCCAGGTTTGAAGCCGTGACCACACAATAGAAAGCATTACATGCTAACCCCTGATCTACATATACTGCTAGTTAATCATATCAAAGAAAGTGATTCTACATATTTGCAGTTTTTCTTTATGAAAACTAATGAAAGCTTCCACGTATGTATATTTAAAGTTTGTTTATTATTTTAATTTGTATAATTGAATATTAAATTATACAAATTTAATACGACTATATGAACCTACATATTTTTTGTGTTTTTATTTCAATATAATGCGAACAAACGATTTTTTTTAAATATCAAAGTTTTAACTTCTGGAGCCATTTCTAAACTGTAGTATTTTCAAATTGTGACTTTATGGGTTTTTTTTATGCGATATGTCCAAAATCTTGGAGAAGTAGAATTAGCCTATTACAGGCCACCAATATTTTAAAAGATATTTCTCGAAATGAAGAAAAGTGCATTTATGACACTTTCAATTATATCGGCTCATATGACGGATTCCGATTATTGTTCGGTTCAAATTTGTATTAAAATGGAAAGAATGAAATCAAGAAAAATATCACATTAAAACCGCTGCAATAGGTTGCGGATAGTGGAAGCATTTACATAAGTTAGAAAATAAAAATTTTGAATGTTGAAATAAAGTGGATTCTAAAATGCACGTGCGACAATTTTGCATTCGGACTGATAAAATCCCACAGCGTATTAATTTTCGTTTGAATGCTAATGAACAGAATTTCCCATGTGTATATCCATTTCTCGAAATTATCACACTCATACAAATTGAAGCAGGCTTTAAGGCTCCACAAGGCTTTAACTTTATTTAGACGTGTTCGACTGGACGTCGCAATTTCGCGCGTCGAAAACTGACTAAACGCGCGAATATTGTACGAGCGAGCTGCTCCGAACGCGTTTTGAATAATAAGGACGAGTCCAAAGGGGCAAACTGAAATTAGATTAAAGGGGTGCTGGCACGCGCTACGCTCTCGTCCTAATGGACTTACGAGGGGGTGTGAGGTAGGGTGCGAAATTAAAAATAAAGGCCCAAATTGACAATTTTGCCTGACGGAAACCGGCCACTGAGAAAAAGTCGCCGAGCATTAAAGCCGCACTCCAGAAGGCGTGACAGCTTCACTAGAAAGCTCCTCGGATATTATCGTTAAAATAAAAAATAAGAATTTCATTTGCCTTTATATACAGAGTGTTCAATTATGAGAGCGAAACACCGAGATGAATATATAATACTATACGGCTTTAAAATAGGAACTTGATTAGTGTACGTATCATTTGGTACATACATACTGGGTTATTCACTCAGTAATGTAGATATGTACATACATACATATTTCTATCGGTTAAAATTTTTGATTTGTCTTAAAACTAAATAAATGAGAGTCAAAAAAGTGACTGTTATAACTGGTTAATTGTTTAGTCTGTGACGTGTGTAGGGGCGTTAGATAGACCCGAATTGATAGCGAGCTGTCATCACTTCGATTTGACACAAGATTCCGATGTAAATTTTAATGAGTTCGTTAATGATTAAACTCCTCTAGTTTCATGTCGGAGATATTAGTTTACCTGAATTTTAGATAGCCCCCGTATGTTGGGAAGATATCAAAGCGTCATAAAGAGCGGAAGTGCTTCAAAATCAGATCACAAATTTTTGATGGTTGGGAATGTCACTGAACTAATAGAGTGAAGCTTATAAAAAGCTAGTAAAAAAAAACAACAAAATGTGATCAATGATCGACATCTCGAGTTTGAATTTTCGAACAATCACAATATGTACTTCGAAGGTATACATATGTACATATTTATTTATTTATTTAATACAGTTAGGACATAGTAATATTACAGATATACTCCAGGGCGTCACTACATATAGCTAAACATATATACTCTAAAAATAAGTTAAAGGATACAAAAATATAAACAAAAAAAAGCATGAAAATAATGTAAAGTATGTATGTAGAATATAAATGAAATATGAACAATTAAATGTGAGATCATATTAACGATCTCATACTGCAATCCCTCAACTAGATCAGTATATTTTTGATTGGACAAATGTAAAAGACTTACATACATATACTCGTATGTTTTTTTTTAATATTTTTTTACCAAAAGTTCAATATTTGATATTTTGTCTGTCAGTAGTAATTTTGTGGACCGTTTTATTTCAACGTAGAATGTGTTTATTTTTTTAACGCTTTGATAATATAATATAATTTTATGCTAATTATGGTTTGCTGAGTATACACATTTTATGTAGATTGTTGGTATTTCATTTCATGAAGTATGAGATTCGTAGTTATCACATATTGACGTAGATATAATGGCTCATATAATGAGGGGGTAGTCGTTTGCTTTTTTTGTCTGCTATGTACACACATATATGTATATATTGTTTCAAAGAGGGAAACTTTATGATGGTGGTTGTGTACTCTTAGTGGAATTGATTGGATTATTAAATTTACCAGGGGCATTTTTAGAGATCCAAAAAGTGGACTAAATCGACAACGAAATTGTTGCCTATATGAAATTGTTTGATTGAAAACTGCAATATCCTTAATTTATCAGATATTTTGTACTAGTTTTCTGATGGGCAACTTTAAAAGTATATGTCAAAATCACAAAACGTGTGATCTTTGATTTTATTATCAAATTAATTTTAAATTCAAATTACAATGAAATAAAATCACACATAGACAACCAAAACTATAAAATTTATCACATTTAAGGATGATGTGATTCTTTGAATCAATGAAATTTGAAACTGTAATGAAATAACATTTATCTATTCATTATATGTACGTATGTACATATATGTATATATTTGATATCAATCATATTGAAATGAAATTTTAAACCACAAAGCGCATTTATCTATTCCGTATCATCATATCTATAATATCGTTTTTATGTGTGTCTGTGTGTCTGTCTGAGATAACGCCCACCGCACTATAATAGTCATTTCGATTCAACATAAAAACCACTAACCTAAACTAAACCACTGCCAAAACGTATACGAATATAATAACAAAAGAAAAAAAAAAAAATATATATATATATATATATATATATATATATATATATATATATATATATATATACATATATATTTATACTGTTGTTGCCAATGTTTCCTCTAGAAAAATAGACGGCGGAAAGTCCGCGCTTACCGCCATCTATTGAAAATTTATTTAATTAATTAATTATTCTATTGGTGTTTTAAATTGTTTACCTGTTGCAAGGTAGGTATTTTTTTTAAAATTAATTATAAATATTAAATTAAATATATTTAAAAGGTATTTGAAAAAAATTCGACCGCGTGCGGATCGAACACAGAACCTACATATTTCTTTTAATTTAATAACATAATATGCCAACACCCATGTGATGATTTTTCATCGGGTACAACACCAGTTGTTAATATTTGTAAGATGATTCATATCGTGATAAGTTACTACTACCATATCATACTACCACTCACGTAGTCAAAGAAAAATGTATCTCTTTATATGTGTGAAATTTGCGTTCTGGTGTCAAGTTGTACAGCAGATTATCAAGTGCATTGCGATTCGATCAAAATTGATGTATTCAAAATTTAAATCGATCTTTGTGGCAGGGAATGAGATTCGTCGAGTATATTCCGCGTCACTTATTCATGCGGGACGTCTCAATATTTCACGATGAATCTGAAAGGTTTGTCTATCTCGCTGTCAGTTATGGCGTCTTAGCATAAAAAGGGAAATAGTGTACCTCCAGTATATGTATACGCCACAGAATAGGCTCTGATAGTTTGTTTTTCTGTGTGTGTTTCTTCGTCAAATAAATTTATGAAAAATATACAGAGACCGGGAGATGGAGCACCGCAATAAAGGCGGGTGAATAATACAGTGGTCTCGGCGTCATCAATCGAACCTTAAAATTGAAGTTTCACAAGGGGGCGAGGTAGAATCTGCTGAATAAATTTCATATCAGAAGGGAGGGAGCAGTTTGAGGCGTTGCCAACTCAACCCGTCTCAAACGAGAACTAAAAACTGCTATAGTACGTACATATGTACGAATCTGGCGACATTTTTTATTCGAATTGAAAAGTATTTATGTATGTTGCATTAATATTTCACGAAGTTTAATTTGTAATTTGTTTATCAGAATCAACTTGGCATACATATGGGGCTCCTCAAGATGAAGGAGTTTTAGTAGCTGGGCAGGATTTAATGAGGAAAGTTGAATTGTTCTTGCGAAAATTTTGAACTTATAGTGAAAAAAGATTTTTCGAATGAACGGATGAAATTCACGCTTTGATGTCATTGATATTTTTATTAAATATTAGGTTTTTTTAGCGTGTCAATTTTGTAAGGTAAATTTTCGACTGGCACAAAATAAATTATAATTGTGTTGTTATAAACTTAATTACAAAATAATGTTGTTCAAACTTCGGACGAAATTTTAACAACATATTTATTACAAATTTATTTAATGTAAAACAACGGATTCAAAGTAAAAGGTTGTTCTGATAACTGTAATGTATTTTATGAGTATTTTTCATAATGGATTTGAGGAGAGTTACTTTATCACAATGCATATTTGCTGAGTATCGTTGTTTTCTAGGAAACTGTAATAAATTTGATATAATGAATAAACAATGATTTGAATTATAAAATAAAATAAAATGTAAAATAATTTATATTAATTTGCTATAGTACATATAGATATATGGTTTAAAAGAATAGTCGATTCTTTGGAAAATTCAATAAAATTTTTCCATTTCGAATAGAATTTGAATTACAAACTATTTAGGGACCACTTATCTGCATAAATAGAGAGGATGTGATACTTATATAGGATTTCAAGGTTGCCTAAAGAGATATAAACCAATTAGTATTATAAATAGTATTAATATTCGTAGAGATTCAAGGTAGATAATTCTCAGAAGGCAATACTTTATCAATTGATATTTTGTATATACATACATACATACATATATAATTTGATAATACAAACTACTGATTATACATACATACATACACACAATTGCAATGACTTTTCAATACTGATACTTTAGAAAAAGTATTGTATTAATTGGAAGGTTCAAAAATAGATTGTTAATTGCCCAAATGATTGACAACAAGTTACGTAGTATTATATGTTATTGTAAAATAATTTATATGCATAACGACGCGCAACAATAGAAGACATGTCTAAAATTCATATAATGTTTGTATATTTGTATAATTTTATTTTGCTTACTTTTTTTTATAAGAAAGGAAATTGTAATAAGATGAATTTATTATTATTACGTAAAAAGAACGCCAAACATAATATTGAAAATATTTCATATATGTACATAGAAACAAACGTTTGTAAATATGTACATATTTACATATGTATATATGTATAATATGTATATACATGCGATGAATTTAACAATGAGTTCATTTTAAAATTATATTATTAATGAATTGAATTAGTTGTATGTACATACATATAATATATGGAGCAAACAAAGCTAGAATTTAATACGGAAATTACAACATTGTACATTAACATAATGGAAAAATAGTAAATTTATCTCGTGGGAGGACTAAAAGTTAAATTGTTCTTCTATCATTAATTTGTAGAATACGCCCCAGCCAGTATAATTGAGATCCCTCAATGAAAAGGGTTAGCGGTTTGATACTAAAGGATTTTCGTATTTCTATCCCTTCCCGATACCCTTACCATTATCCCATCTCATATCTATCCACTGCTCGCTCTATTGACCCAAGTTTCTCATTGATTATCTTAAATTTGGTGTCAAAAACTAAGTTAAAAATTTTCAATTATTTTATTTTATAGTAGTTATACATGCACATAACAGATTCGCAAGAGAGATATGCAAATAGTAAATCAGTTTCAAATTCCGATTATAATATTGCACTTGTTCCATCTACGAATAAATGTGTGTGATTAATAAAAGAAAGGCTTAAATTAGCTATTAGAAATAAAACTGAGGTCAGTTTGGGAAAAGAACATATCCAGAAGAAAAAAATATAGAAAGAAAATGTCTTTTTGATGAAATGAAATAAAATTGAAAAAATACTCGAAACGAAAAATAAAATAAACGATGAATAAAAAATGTATATAATTTTTGATTTGATTCACTACCACTCATTCCTTTTTTTTGGATAATATACGTATCTTCGTATACAATGATACAGTAAATAATGTTTATAAGCGTTTTCTTACAAAAAAAGAATTTATTTTTGAGATAAATTCGGTAATTTACCGGTAAACCGGTAATTTGTATTAAAATTGTTGGATTAACGGTAAACGAAAATCACAGTAAATTGGTAAACGTACACATGTATATACATACGTGACATAAAAAATTACGCAACGTGGAATTTCCGCCAAAATTGCACACATTTGAATAATAACCGGGCAAAACGCGAGCTTAGTCTTTAATTTGGTCCGGTAATTAATAATTGCGAATCCAATGGGAGTCATCGGGTTTTTACACAATTTTAAATCTAAATCGCCGATCGCTGAACAGCCGATGATAGCAGGGAATTATCACGTGTCGGTTTTCTAACGTCACCGTGCTAACATTTGCGGTCATCATGTTGTGATAATTCGAATTCGAACGGTTATGCAATAAATTTGCGTGTCCGATGTTTATCGAATACAAAAACAATCGTCAGTGAAAATTTTGTTATATATATAGATATACATAAATATAATAATGATTTTGATTCGATAGCGCCATAGTTGAGATAACGGACACCTATAAATTATGTACATTAGAGATAATGGACGTTCGTTCAAGTGGTTCGGAGAGTTGTTCGACAGTGTGTAGGGAAACTGTTAAGATTTATTGGAAATGAGGCGAATTCTTGTCGTGCTGTTGTTGTCGGCGTTTGCGTGCGTTGGCCACGTTTCGGCGAATTTATCGAGTGAGTCTAGCTATTTTATTGTGATCCCCTCGATGCGAATAAGGTTCATTCCCCCATATAATCGCCTATTATTTCACCGAACGTAAATAAGTCGCCTAAGCTTTATATATGTAATTATGTATATCGTTCGATTGTTTCTTATATGTATTTAAATACAGACACGAGTGGTCATGCTAGAATTGGGTCGTGAAATGTCTGTTTCGTATATTCTGTGGGAGTGAAATATATGTATGTATGAATTTGCATGCTTATGCAATGTCGAATAAACACGTTGCAATTAGGAATTTCCCAGATTTTTTCAAAAACTGTATACATTTTATTTATATCTAACATATATCTTTATTTTAGTTCGTGTATCAATTCCTTTTCAAGACCACCATAAGTGTTTAGTTGAAGTGGCCAATAACTATACCCAATTAGTTTGCCAACAACTTTAACGTTTCCCCTCAGAATTAACGTTTACAGAATTTACCAGGGTAATTAAATTTCAAATTGATAAATTCGAAAATTTAGTTATGTATTTTCTGATAGTCAGTCCTTTGAAGGATATGATTTTTATTTCAAAGAAAATTTGATTTATTTCTGAAAATGTGTTTTATGGCTTTCCATAAACTTAAACACTGTTGAAAAACACAAAATTATAAAAATGTGATTTCCGCAAGATATCTATTATTCTGCGAATAATAGATATCTTGCGGAAATGTCGTCATATTATAAGTGTCCGATTACAAATCGCAATTGCCGCATCAAAACTCGAATATTTACATGGTTCATTCGATGGAATGAACTTCAAATGAGTCCGATCTCTGCTGCCACCTGGAAATGAAGTGGTCTCCTTTACATTTGGAAACCACGGGGAGATTATCGGAGAGTCTTTGTTGTTCAAATCTGGCATAGCGTATTTGAGATAACCATCGCACAATACCACGTCGTTCGAGTTAATACATATGCTTTGAAGATTATACAATGCGTGTTGCACAACCTTCAAAAGCACAGACAGGCTTTCGTGCCACAATATCGTGTTCGATGTTACAACCTGTGGGTGTTATAATAAATGGGGATTGAATATTGAGTACGTATGTATGTATGTGTCGGGATTTGGGCTTCGTTTGAAATCCGTCGCGAAAGGGTTGAATGTGAAACAATTACTCAAGAGTTCTCTCTTTCTGCCTATGCATAATGTAACAGTCCACACAAAAGTGATTGGCGTTAAAGAAAGGATAAGAAGGTAAGGGAATTGATTTGGAGGGGTTAACTCTATCATTTATCAATGGGAAGGAAAGGGTTGATTAGAAGTTACGTCATTGCAAATCGTGCCAATGAA